>NC_134571.1:58559146-58879146 GCF_050947875.1 Dermacentor variabilis | reverse complement strand
GTCGTAGTTTGACTCGACAGGCGAAGCACTGATTGCCGACAGCAAATTGTTAGACAGCTATACGAAGTAAGATTATTCGTTTTGTCAGCTGCCTAAACTGTTGTAAAATTTCTCAAACTAAATTATCAAGCACGTTATCACGCGCGCACAGGCAACCGCGGATACATCTCGCTCGATGACCGCTCGCTGTCACAACGCTGGCGTGATGAAAATTTGCAGCAGAATTGGTCGAGCGAATTCCTCTTCGTGCCACCTCCCGCTTATATATATATATATATATATATATATATATATATATATATATATATATATATATATATATATATATATGTAGAGAGAGAGAGAGAGAGAGAGAGGTGCGCGTGAACACAACGCGCACGACGCCATCAGCTATCTGAGGTCGGCTAGACTTCGAACCCAGCGCAGATTGCCTCCAAGACCGGACGCGCGCGGCCGCCGCAGCTAGAGTAACAGAGGAAATGCGCACTAGCCTGCCCCCTCTCCCATCCCCTCCTGACGCGCCGACACCTCCCTGATCCCCCCGTTGTGCGCGTGATAAGACAGCGCCCACCCTTCCCACCTTCCTCCCTCGCGTGCGCGAAAGACACCGTCGCAGCGAGCCCCCGTCCTTCTCGACTCACCTTCTCAAGCTTTCGCTCGCACCTACAGCATACGGAGCCCGGCCGCGACGTTATCGCACTTGGAGTTTGTACGGAATATCACGGCAACGCCAACGGCGATAATTCGCCTGGATGGTCCACATAATTGATATCGCAATAAAAGGTATTACTTGCGTAGCATAACTATATATATAGAGACCTGTCTTGCGACTGGATGTGTACTGCGGACATATGAATAGCTGTTCACGTAGAAAACAATGGATATATTTGAGGAACAGTTCAAAGATAACGCTTTCTCTGAGATGATAGACGGGTAAGTGCGAGAGCAGCCTTCATACAGCGGAGACGCTAAAATTAGATACATACTATAAAACGAACGGAGTTATATTGGACAAGTGCTGGTTTTCCCGAGTCTTTATTGCTTGTAATACGTGAACATGGAGGAAGCAATAGCAATATATATGTTACACGACTGCCTACGCCTATAGCCGCTTTGTTGGATAAAATGAGTTCGCAAGTGGTTCGCAAAGTGAACTAGGTAACATCCAGAGACAGCCCTCGTTTAGGCCAGTAAACGCCTACCGTCGTGGTACAATCCTTGCGATGGGCGCTGCTCACTCACAATGCCCAGGCCTCTCTCGCCTTGGGGCAATCTTGTGTATGGTTTTGCGTCAACTTTAATTCTCAAACTGTGCTATTTATGTTTGTTCGCGGTTTTGAAATAAACGAAATAGAGATCAGAATTGTGCTTGCCGCACCGTAACTGTCTAGCTAGCGACGGACACCTGAACATCGGCAAACATGGATGGAAGTAGTGGGGTAAAATGTGAACAACGCACGAGAGAGTAGGTAGAGGCAGTGAGCGAAAGAGAGAGAACAGTAAGCAGAAGAATATGGGGGCTATTTGCAGAAGAGCACTTACAGTGTGTTGTGAAATACGCCGTTGTGCGGCCCAAAAATCATTACACGACCGCTTTTAGTACAACAGTAAACGCCCGAAGCTGGGTCTGCTGTGTCCGTCCGTCCACCCTTTCCGTTACGCTGTCATCATCATCCAGTCGCTGACATCATGTCACCCTCGTCAGGTCAGCTCCCCAGTTTCGCCCTTATATGGCGAAGAATAACTTCGTTTTCTGGTAGATTTTAGCACGCACAATCGTCACAAAGAAGGAACACACGGACACAAGCACATGACACAAGGACAGCGTTTGTGTTCCTTTCTGTTTTGTGCCCTTGTCGATTGTTCACGCTAAAATCTACGAGAAAATAAATGCGCACCAAGTCGCCCAACTTTCTATTCTAGTGCAGAACTTCGCATACTAACGCCGCCCCTGGGAATCGGAAGGACCTCATGGCCCTGCGGCAACGTCCAGTGGAACGCCATAGCAGCTGCATCAGAACGTAACAGTGCATTTGCGTGCGCCACGGCGCGCGCACGTAATAGAGGTCTGCTGGGCCGCACAAACGCGACGTATGTCAGCGTGAGGAAAGTGCACGTCATGGTGGTTACGTGTCCTGTTTTGATTTCTGCGTCGCCCTGCAGGGACATCACCGACCTGACATGCTCGAGCACGATGCTTTTTCGCATGAAGCCAACAGAAAGTGAAGCCGATGAAAGCGCAGGGAAAAATTAACTGTTGCTTTCAGTAAAATGCAGAAGTCCGCTGTTTAAGGGATATGTTCCACATCCTCCCGCATGACTGATAGTGGCGCTGGCTAACACACTGTCTCAGGGCTAGATCTAGCACGCATACACAAATACATAAGAAAGTCGACGGAGGGACGGCTGCCGCTGTATCTCGATGCTAGAATTATAGCATGCGCAATGCGGAAGGCGTAGGTTCGACTCTCATCTACGGCAAGTTGTCTTTTCGCGCAAGTTTCATTTCCCCTTTCCAACATCCTACATTTCCATCAAAAGAACAAGCAATTGGTACTTGCACGGGAGCTCCCGTATGGGAGCCGAAACGTCTTGTGGTCGGCGTCTTCCTTTCTGACCTTTGACATTTTTTTAGGCGCCCGTTCCTGCATTGAGCGTCGGCGTCCCTCAGCGTCCCTCCGCGTAACCGACAGAACGAAAAATGAAAGAGCGAACGCTGAGCGCAACTGGGGATGAAAGACGGCGAAAGTGAAGAGAGCGCGGGGAGAGAAGTGGAGGAGGAGGTTGCTGCGGAAACATGAGGCGGAAAGCGGAGGAGGAGGAGGGCATGGCGAAAGCGTGAGAGTAGCTCGCCTCGTCTGTTCAACGATGACGTAAGCGATAAGGTTAAGGAATACGGCGAGCGCGTCCATCGATACCGTATATGGAAACGAAGCGCTGCATGCATGAGCAGAGGTCTGTCTGCGGCGGCTGCTGTGCATCGCGGCCACGCGTCACCCACACGCTACGTCTCGCGATCTTCCGATTAGCGAGGCAGTCGCGCCACACTTTCCTTTGTTTGCAACGCGCCGCACGAGACGGAATGTCCGCGCCACAATATATCGCGAAATGAAAACACATATAGAGCTGCGCTGAAATTTCGCATTAGGGAGTATCGTAATCGTCAGTGATTTATTTATTTTTTTACTTCACTCTGTGTTGACTTTTCACGGGGTTATGTAAGCAACGAAAAATTTGGTTCCTTGGTTCCTTTCAATGTATTCGGTTGCCGCGCGCGCCTTGCCTTTTAATTAGCAGTACGAAGACGACTTCTTCAAGCAGCTCGAGATGACCGACAACGGGAGCCGGTTGGAAGAAGTGCTGCGTAACCTGTCGCACCGTGGGTTCGGCATGCAGCTCTTCTCCAAGGCTGTCACCGCCTCCAAGCACATGCACAGCGATCTGGAGCCACAGGCGCGCATGGAGCGCATCAGAAACGTCGTAAGCGAGACAGCTTCGAGGCTTTTTTGCCTGTTTTCAACTATAAGCGGTCGCTGTGGCGAACCCACAGGCAGCCAGTTGAGAAAGGGCCGTTATAACAGCGTGCAAAAGGACAGTGATGGCCAGACGCAGACTAATCTGTATTGGGCTCATGTATACGCATATAAATCATCCTCGTTAGCATGCATCAAGGTTTTAAACAGAAGCGGGACGACGGCTCAGCGTTCTTTAATCTTCGTCGTCGTCGTCTTCGCCGTCGTTGTTGTTGTTGCCATTGCCTGCAAACATGGCAGCAACAGAAACGAAGATTTAACAGTGGACTTTCTTTAAAACGCGGGTAAATAAACATAAGCGCTAGAAATAGCGCGCCACAAACAACAGGAACCGATGTTTTCAAACGTGCTCTAAAACTTGGTATTGACATATTTGCCGTAAATAAAGAATAAAAATTCTATATAATTATATAATTAACTATAACGCAATCTGCTTAATTGCGAGAACAGAGAAATTCTGCTTCCGTTGGCTGTCGACAACGTACACTTGTTTACGCCCGCACGAATAAAAAGCCTCGCGGATTTCCTCTTTATCTAGATGCATGACGTCCAGGACACCGTGCATACGTTGAAGGTACATGATTAGTACCTGCTTTACCGTTATGAGCGAATTTACGAAGAGTCGGTATACAACAGACGTACCATCGATTATATTCACCGATAACCGTACTTCCATTTGCAAAGCGCGCCAATGGTATCGCACTCCGGGCTTTTTTTTTTTTCCTTGGCCTTGCAGTACCAGCGGGTGAAGGTCTCCTTCGAGGCGGAGCGCCAGCGCAAGGACAAGTTAGAAGAGCAGCTCACGAAAGCCCCGGACGAGGCTACGCGCCAGGCGCTCCGCCCGTCGCTCGAACAGTGCGAACAGCGGCTCAAGGGCCTCAACCTGGTCCTCCTCTACTACGCGTCGGGCCTCAAGCACATCTACGAGGAGCACGACGAAGGCTCGGAGCGCTCGGAGGTCCCCGCGTAGCAGTGCCTGCGCGCATATACATGTATATACATTCCTAACAAGCGGCCAAGTATACACTCGCCCACTTTCGACATCGCTAGCCATGACGAGGCCTAGTCGAATACATATAGAGTCTTCAGCGTTGAATCGGAAATAGTGGAACGACGTCGTGTTCACATCAATGCATAACGGCGTAGCGTTCGCAAAGGGCAGCCGTAAGCGTTCGTGTTACATGCTTTAGTTTGGATAGCGTAGACTTCGAATAGCCTTGCAGCTCAGCTGTTGAAATGAGACGCGGCTAATCATTTTGAATCTCGAATCTAAGCTGTGGCAGTTGTTTACTGCCCGCATGCTGACCGATTATATGGCTCGAACTGAAATGTATGTCTTCTCAGTTCTTATGCTAAAAGTTTTACCTGGGTAAATGGGGTGGCGACCGTGGTTCGAACAACCACAAACAGTATACGTATACCGCCGTATCTATATATCCACGATGCGATTGTCACCAGAGCGTTTCCTGAGTCACCTTAATCTGTATGAAAGCTGCTGTAATATACTCGCTCATTCCCAGCATGAGAAGTTGTAAGTGGTCAATTGCCCAAGACTTAGAGGGACATTAATTGCGAGAAGTCTGTTAAGATCGTGTGTGCAAACCATTCGTTCTCTACTCGACTAGACGATTGCGAATTTTGAGAGGTAATATATTTTACAAGGAATAATTTTCTTCTTGGCTACTGTCAATCGAACTTAGATTGTGAGTCTGAATACGCACGGCGGCGACTGGATTTCCTCAAGTTCGCCCTCGTTGCGATAGTGCGCTCGCCATATTGTTGTGCTATACAAGCTGCTATGTTGAATACATTTCGAAAAGCAAATACAAACGTTGTCGAATGGCACTCCATAAGGTGCGCCATCATATAATATTTATTAGTTTTTATCCGGGGACTTTACTTGGACGCTGTGTACAAGAATATCCCCGTATACTGTCGAGGAAAAGATTATGCAGATTATGGACTATAGGCAGCTAAGCAAATTGCAGCGACGAGAGCAAACGCCGTCTATTCTCAGTTTCAAGATGATTGTGACAGGGTCGAAATATTTATAGCGGCGTCAGCCAAACAGTTTCCTGACCAAGGTCACTACTTTGGCCCTACCATCGTCCAACTATTATGAGAATGGGTAGTACATGGATTCGCCTAGTCTTCGTGCCTTGTGGCTTCAGACGTTCTTGTGGCAATATTTATTAGGTATGTCCAAGTTTCCAAGAGATCACACTTGTCACAACGCATGCAAGCCTTAAGATGAGCCAGGGGACGACGAGCAAGAAGGCGGTTTGCCATATTTATCGACACTTACCCTGTTAGCTTATAGGCCTGCAAACATAGCTGCGTAGTTCTCGAGGGCCGAATTCAATATGCTTTTCTGTTGCAAGGGCTGTTTACCATTGGCCGCCCGCCTTCGCTAATGACAATTCCGTCATCACGATTGGCTGGCACCCGCTCTCGCGAACAGTGCACGATCGTTCTTGTGTATAAGAGCCCAGTAATTTCCTTCTTAGTCATACCAAAAGCAATTTATACTCTCCTAAAGGGGTGGCGTTGTGTTCTCAAAACAAGTGCCTCAATTGCACGATTCCGTGGCCAATTTCATCGCCGCCTTTCCCATTCCCAAGAAGAAAAAAAGAGAAAAAAAAGCAACCGCTGACAAGTCTTAACGTGTACGCACGCATTTTCTTTTTCCGCGGTTTAGAAGGCGTTCTGCCCAAGAAACACGAATACAAAAAGAAATATAAGATACGTGCACCTTCTATATCAGCTACAGCGCGTATATAAGAGGGAAGCCCCAACCACTTGAAGCGCTGCTACAGCCGCTCAAAACATACGGCTTCAGATCACGGCGGTGTGTCTCAAACATGGCACAAGCATGCATGTATTCTATAGCACTTGCAACAAAGTTGTTGATCGGGAGCTATCAGTCAGCCTTCACGCTCACAGCGATAAGAGAGAAGCGTGACGTTCACTTACTGTATACAGTCGATGGCCCACGTGCTCTATATAATCTCGGTGGGGGGGGGGGGGGGGGGGGAGAACAGGAGAGAAAGTGCTCAAGACATCTTGCACGATAATCTGTGGCGCGCATGCAGGACGTTCGGCGGCTTGCAGGAAGCCGAGCCCTCCAAGAAGCAACCACAAGTGGGTACTCGAAGACACGAGTTCGCAGTAGACTCTCCGAATCCACAAGCTTCAGCCTGTTTAATCATTGCCCGTGGAGCTCGGTTTGGCCTAAAGCTGTGATCTGTGGACTATCGACGCGATGTCATGGTGCGGAAACTCGTATACATCGGGCAAATCGAAGTCATGAACTTCGGTAACGACAAAAAGGCACCGTAAAAAATCGAGTGACCATCCCAGCCCTGCATGTCCAGCGAAGCTGTTGAAAACCATCACTACAGCTGCTGAAGGGGGTATATATATGCAATGCTTTATTGCTTTAGAGTAATGGTAGTAATGGTTATTTGGAGTAAACGGAGCAATGGTAATTTTGACAGCACGCCGCCGCTGGTCGTATCGTCATTTAATTTTCTCCTTGCCGCTCCTTTTATTCATGCTGCTCCCCTGGAGTCTCAACTATGCGTTACCTACACATAACGGTGCTGCAACGACAATGAAATCAGTTACTAGGCTTGTTCTTTTATACACGAAAGGTTAGTGATGTCACTCCCCACGTCACAAGCTGCCGTTGCCGTGGCAGCTTGCGCAACAGCAATCTTTACCGGGAAGCATTTTTACAATTGCTAGTAAGTACACCGGGGCGTTGCGTTTCGCGAGGCGCTCGACGTTTCTGCGCAGGCGCGAGTAAGAGCGGATGCCAGAGAGAGAATTTGGGGGCCTTTGGTCCTTGAATATCTGACTGCCTAGGCACTGCGGTAGAGAAGTTTCTTTGCGCGTGTTGCATGCGTTTGTCCCTAGGCATGCCGGCATGCTTGCTTGCTAAGTAGCTCAGGCTTGGCAGATCCTGGCTAGAGGGGCTCGGTGCTAACTGTGCGTAAACTAGTGTGTGCTAGAATAAGATTTGTCTAGTACACTCTAGCGTAAACTCACGGCCAGACAGGCCGGACTGCAGCGGTAATAAACATTCGCCCATTTCGCTCTGGCGGCATTGCATTCCTGCATGGATTGCCGCCGCGTCGCGTTCACCTTCGTGACAAATACAGCATGTGGTTCCTGCTTGTTTCTGGCGCTGTGTCAGAAAGGATTTCGTTAGTCTACTTCGACGCGTCCGACGTAGAGACGCACGAAATATGTTGAAAATCATGCTCTACCGTAAATGATCTCTTGAAAATACAATTTACCTTTGAACGTTACTTTTGGTTCTCGTGCGCAATCGCGCCATATAGCACTTATAGTCACCCTAGAAAGCGTCTTCCAAGCAAATCTTAATGGGTAAGTGAATGTGCTGCTGAAATGTAGCTTGTGTAGCATCGTCAACTGCAGTTCACATGCTTTGTGCGCGTTGGCTCGTCCGTGTCGCACTTGCCTGCTGCGCCGTGGTGCACGCTTTCGCTCTGAAAGCTGGGACAGGAAAGATGTGTTCGGCCTTCTTCTACTCAGCGTTGCGTACTGCATAGTCATTGCTCGTGCTCGAGTACTGTTACGTACTCCAGGGTAGCGTACCGTACTGCTGCCGAGAAGTAGCGACGCCTGCCTATCGAAGCTCGACCGACATTACTTATTGGGTAGCGTGGCGTTGTCGGCGGGCTGCAGGCATCCGGTAGATCATGGCGACCAAGCAAGGGCGAGACGATTTGCTAGTGCGAAACTTGCACTGTTTATTCAAAGGTAGTTGAAAGAAAATAAGAAAAGCATGATGTATGAAGTCTGAAGTCTCTCAAAAGTACATTTCGGAGCCCCTTAAATAGGCTCTCTACAAGTGTGGGCGGGATCTTGCTTCCGTCGATGACACGTGACAGGCACGGAGACAGGGCCCCTCCTGCAATACCGAGCTCGGGAAGGAGAAGTCGATCCTCTTTTCGACGAATCCGGAGAGAAGGTCGGGTGAATGACCTCTCCGGCGTCGTGGGGTCCGGCCAAGAGAGGGTAAGGGGGGGATGAGGTAGCACCCACGGTGCCACGACCATGAGAGGTGAAGGGGATGAGGTAGCACCCACGGTGCCACGACCATACCGAACAGCACGTATTCGAGCACCCGACGGCCACGCAACGCGTCTACATTCTTGCAACAGCTGAAATCACGAGCGAAACAAGGAGAACGCACCCGAGAGAGAGAGCGAGAGAGAAACAACTTCATGTAGTCGCCTGCAGAACGACACCATGACTAAATGGCGCCGTGACGCGGGCCCTGACGACTTCTCAGCGGATGGTCTCTACTCAACTCCAGTGCGTGTTACTCCCGCGGTCGGTCGCCCTGAGGGGCAACGTTCCGTCGGTGTCGCTCGGCCTTTGTCTTTCAAGAGCCGCCGAGACCTGCTGGACGGCCCAGGTTTGGCTTTCGTGGTCGTAGCATTCCGCCGCAGCCGAGAGAGACTCCCGTGAACTCGCAAATGATGAGCGAGCAATGCGCCTGACTGCCTAGGCGCAACATGGCGCAACTGAGGAATCGACAGTTGCGTATACCGTTCAATGTTCGCCATGCATCGCTACCGCTTTGCTGCAAGGTGCGCGCGTCGTCTGCATAGGCGTTATTTAACAACTGCTAATAACAAAATTAGACAATTATCAGCCGTGCGGCTTTGCCAAGATTACTTTGAAAGTATACGCTAGGAAGTTATAGCCAATTTAGCCCAACTGAAATTTCGTTGCGATTGGTCGTTAAGTTCCCTTGTACAAATGCTCCTTCAGGCTGAGGCGTCCCTTATTCATCTATACAGTTGATCAAGAACCGTTGCTGTTACATTAGCTCTATTGTAGCATTTGGATATTCCCTTTGAGAGTGGACAACGCATAATCGCCATCCGTAAACATTTTCTTCTTCTTTAAGAAAATCGCAGGTGTACCAGCTCAGACAGCATACATTCAATAACTTAGTATGCAAAGCAAAAAAAGAAAGAAATATGATGAAAGTGCCAGAAATAGGCATCAAAACTTGTCGATTCTACACCCTAACGTTCACTGTGGCAGCAGAAATGCGTGCAAAGCTGGAGACACGAGTCGTTTGTGTACTTTTCAGTTACCCTCCAAAGCAGCAACGCAATGTGCACAAATGCAATGGTACCGTTCACTCGCCTATGCCGTGTCGTTGACCGATTGGTGCAAGCGTCGCGTGCCCCAAGGCAATTGTTCCGGTATGCGCGCATGCAATGCAGACGCCTCACGACAGCAACTGTGTCCGGTCGGTCGGGCGAGCACAATGCGAACGAGCACCGCTTTATCAAGAATCGCAAGCGCGTTTGGCAGTACTTGCGAGACACGTGGATTGGCCAGTGGCCGTTCGTGGCGCCTGCAATGGCGATGGCGGCTACACGAGCGCCTGCAGCTTTCGCTTTGTTTCTGTACGCCTGAACAGACGGGAATTAAGGTGCGAGGACGACGAAAGCCGACAAAAATGCACCGAATTATCTTACCATCAGCGCGCAGCATAAAATTGTGACTGTGCGACCGTGTTCAGGCGTTGCCCGGCGTGATTGCAGATTGACGCCTTGAGAGCGAGAATGCCGATTTCAGCTTGAAAAATTCAACTTCTTTCTTTTTTTTTTCGAGGCGCACGAGATGGTCACACAACCCAGCTGCACATTCGTCGTTCGTTGGAGCTACTGGGTGCGCACTCCCTATTGCAGGGTCAAACGTGGAAAACATGAAGCCAAGTTAATTGGTACGCTGTGCATTGCCTCCTTGTAGGGACAGACAAGAACCAAGCACTGCCAAAAGTACGAGTTAATAGACTAGCTCTTTATTGGGCGAACTTCTGCCCAATACGACAAGCAGCACCCTAGTCCCAACGATAGCGGCCGACGCAGTCGTCGGCCGTAATCTGATGCGCCGTGTCGAGCTCATGCGCCAGCTATGCGTGTCTCAACGTGTATACGTCTCAAATTATTAACCCTGGTGCTCGGATGCATTCGCGAACACGCAAACACGGCCGCACTGAAGGCAAGGTCGATCCAAATAGGTCGCGAAGCTTCGGGCGAAAAGCGGTTCAGTACGAATTGTCACCCATATCAGCAAGGGGGGTTATGGGAGATGCGATTGAAGCGCGACTATGTTTGGAGCAAACAAACATTGGGAAAGAAAAAAGCGTTCTTTTTTTAATTCAAGCGAGACCACAGTTAGATTCATTCAACGAAAATAAAATTCCTGGTCAATTTTATATATTCGTGACGAGTTAAGAAAATACAAGTTTGTTTAATTTTATTATTGTTAATAAATACATTTCCTTTTAGCGCCCATCGTTGCAGCGGGCGGTGACGCCACTATCCCTCGCAATGCAATGCACGTCTTGAAATGAGCAGAGAGGCGCGCTCGTAAAGTTCACTTGTTGAAATACGCCCCCCTCACACGTTGTGCTTTCTTGCTTGTCGAAGTTTGTCTAAATTTGGTGACACGGGTAGCTCCATCGCTTCTTAATCTGTTCAGTCAAAACTAGAGAGTTACGACCGCCAGATAATTGTGTAGTTGTTTTCGTGCGACTGCGCTGGCCGACGGGCTTGGCATCCGACGATAAGATCAGTACTCCACACAAAGCTTTCGTCGGCCTCCGAAGAAAGTATGTTGTGTGCAGGGGTGTGATTTCGACAACCGTACGGCTGGCCTTTTCCTGCGTCGCTTTCCGCGCTGAAAGCTCGAAACGCCCATCAAGTCGAATGGCGGGGCATTTTAATGTATAGCTCCAAAGGCAGGCCAACAAAACAAATTGCGTGTCTTCGAAAACTAAATTACGTCACTTCTGCTTTTAACGGACATGACGTAACATTATTTTTTTTTCCCGCCGGAAGTGTTCCCACCACATACAAATGGCGCTAACCCCCCATGAACCGCCGATGGACCGCCATGTTTTGAACGTATTGGCTCCCATGGAGGCTTCGCTACCAGGTATACTGCTGAAGGGCCCACGCGCTCCTTCACTATATCCTTGAAGCCCTTGAACAACAAGTGTCGTTAAAAACGCCTGCGAGCACATTCATTCATGCTGAATGACCAGCTCTTCATAGGCACCGTCATCGCGTATCGATAAGAAATCGTTCACATTTTTTGTAAAGATCTTTTTCCGCAATGTAACCGAGAGATCGCCCATGCACATCTCGAGGAAACCCTGCAGACCTGTAATGATGCGCTGGCAGAGCTGCGAAACCTACATGAACGGCATTTTCCTGTTTACCTGTCCTCGTTCCTTGCGAAATCGCAGCAGCGCTGCATGCGAGATGGAATCTGATGCGTTTATGGTTACGCACTAGCTGCAGCACTTAAAAGGCGATATAGCTACCAAAGTTGCGACGCCTGTGTTTTTTACTTAGCTTAGGTGTAGACTACGAGTGGGAAATGAATTTAAATGTATTGATCGGATGCCATTCGAAAACGTTTTGCTTTTATTTTTGTCGATCGGCTCATGAAGTTCTTGTGTTATAGAAGGACACATCGTCTACTCAACTTTACAGGTACGGGATGACGGTTGAATGGGCGTGCGTGATAGCTGGATATGTAATTTTTATGTCATATATGTCATTTTATTGTTTCTGACACATCACAGGTCAGAGGAAGGTACGGCTAAAGGCAGAAGAGACTGCCTGACAATGGCCCTACCACCACGTGCACTGTTCATCAGTAGCGTGAACATTCTATAAGAAATTGAACATCAGATAGCGGATGCACTGTACGGGAAAAAAAAAAAAAGAAGCTTGGTACAGCAAAATTAGTGACAATAACACACACAAAAATATTTTTTTACGTGCATCGTAAACCACATGGTGTTTGAGGTCATATACGTATTCTGCGCAGGTGTACAGGACAACAAATAAGGCTTTACAACATTTTCGAAACGAGACGTTGACATACACTCTTTCACATTAGCTAGAATTTGCGTGTGCTGATTTAAATAGGTAGGTATTAGGTACTTAAGTCGTCTAGCTTAACGAGTGACTGTACTGTTAAGTCTTCTAGCCTTTATTATTATTATTATTATTATTATTATTATTATTATTATTATTATTATTATTATTTATTCAGGGAACAATACTTTCAAGTCTTCGACTTCTAAGAAAGGAAAAAAGGAAAGAAAAGAAAATGGTGCTTTGCGCGCCGTAGTGAGGGACTCCGGCTTATTAATTTTCACCCTGAAATATCCTGCAAAACTGAAACGCTTAAAATGTCATTTTTCTTCCCCCGAACCATGAGCCAGTCGAACAAGTTACCATCCGACGTCGCAAAGATTCTCTCAAACGGGGTATTTTCAAGTAAGCCCACCGAAGAGAGAGAGAGAGTGTGTGTGTGTGTGTCCCGGGCACATGTTTTGTTTTACCTGCGTTATTTATTGGTTCTTTGTTTGCTCCCCCCGCCCCTTTGTAATGCCTACGGGGGCTGCTAGTATTGTTATAAATAAACAAATCATCAGCATCATCATCATCGCTGTTCACTCATGTTATATGATGGTTCGTTTGGCTGATGCCGCTGCTTCGTGGAAGATGAGCACTGGCCGACGCGTGCTTTTGTACGTGACGCGACTGAACAGTGTCACGTTTGGTAGGCCTCCTACGTAGACATGGTCGATGACATGGCCTCCTCTCGATGCGAACCATTATCAACAGTATACTCCAGCGGCGCCTGCGTATGGCGCGGCCGTGCGGGCCCTATCTTGAAACCAATCTACGATGGGGACAGTGTGTGCCGAGTGATGATAGCTTCGCGTCGCCGTTTAGTTCGCGAACTAAGGTCAATTCGCTCGCTGCTGCGGGCGCTGTCTTGAAAGCGATCTCGTCTTAAGTGACGGGCGGATCGACGGGTTTCCTCGTTGGGTAGGCATAGAAATGCTTATGCATTTAAATAATGGAGCTATGCAGGCCACGTAATGCCTAAGGCAGATATCAGGTGAGCCATCAGAGTTGCAGAATGGGTGCCAAGGGAAGCGCATTCGAGGACGGCAGAAAATTAGGTGAGGTGATGAAATTAGGAAATTTGCAGGTGGAAGTTGGAGTAAGCTAGCGCAAGACATAGGTAACTGGAGATCGCTGGTATTCGTGCTAAAAGCGGACTTGAAGATAGGCTGCTGCTTATGACATGAAGTCGAGCAAGGTTTGAGTACGGGCTAGTTGGTATTCCACGGTTCAATGGAATACCAACTAGACCGTACTCTAAGTTATATACGTTTGTTTCTCAAAATAAAAATAAACTGGAAGTCAGCGCTTGTCCACGTCGTTCTTTTTTGTCCTCCGTCTATGTATGCGCTGTAAGTGACGATTGAACCGTGCAGTCGAGACCTATATATATATATATATATATATATATATATATATATATATATATATATATATATATATATATATATATATATATATAGTATTCGGCTGTACAGGAAATTTTCGCGGCTGCTACGAAATGCATGCATGGTCACTGGTGCGACGATTCTACTGAGGTCCTCTAAAACATCGTTATCAATGCAAAATTTCACAATGTACTCGAAGTATCCACGCTAGTGAACGCGTCAGTATCACGAATACAAGCTTCCCGTGTGTATGTCTTGTGCCGTATACGAAATGGTCGGTGCGAAAGCGACATATTTACACAGTAATAAGGACAAGCGAAATGTACAGGTACGTTTATTTCTTAAAACATCTACAAGCGAGAGGAAGTTAACATAAAGCGAGATAATTAGTCGAAACACAAATCGATACACCGAAAACAGGCCATAGCAGCTTACGAACTGGGTAGGTAATCAAAAGCTCACTGGTTTACACATTATGAGAGTAAGACAAACGCTCGCAAACAGTTGACAAAGGCTCTGGTCAACACATGGCAACGGCTGTCAGTCGCTTCGCTGCAACTCGACAGCGCACCACTGCCGCCGTGGAACCGCCTACTTCTTCACACCAACGTACGAGCAAGTCTTGCCAGCTTTCTTTAGAACTTCAAGCAGCTGTTCACAACTCAAGGTTGAATCGACAAAGACCCGCTGCGCCTTCAAGTCGATGTCAACCTTGTTTACGCCTTGGTCTGCGGAAATCAAAGCAAGATCAAGAGTTACTCACTTCCGTTTTCCTCACAAATGGAGCATCGTTTCCCCTCCTCTACCCCCACCCCGATTTTTTTCCCCTTCATTTTACCTGCTAGCTTTCCGAGAACCCGCTGCACGGCACCAGAACAACCCTCGCAGGTCATTTCCACGTGAAATTCGTGCACCTGCGCGCGGGGCAAAAAAAGAGAGAGGTTGCGACGCGTTCCAGATGCAGCGGAATTTGGAAATTCCGCGAGCAAGCGCCGCGAGCAAATTATTCTCATACAATGTTCGTGGCTCATCCGAACAGCATGCCATTTGATGCAAACGACAGAGCGACTGCAGCGGCAGTCTCTGCAGTTACGTACATAGCGGCGAGTGTACAGTTACGCGATACACATTCCACGGGTCAACGCCTCAGTATCCCTACGCAGGAATGCGATGTGCCAACTACGCTCACTCGTGGCTACAGCGCACGTAAATAAAACTACGCTTGGAGTTGAAACGCTAGGTAACTCCTGATACAGTTACGTAAAAAAAAAAAAAACCCACACACACACACACACACACACACACTTATATCCATCCTTGGAGACGCGAATTCCTAAAGGCCAGCGGTTGCAGTAAAACATGCATGCAGACACGTTTATAAGCCAGCACGTATGGCCACCTACGGCAGTTATAACTACGTAATATGCGCACATCGCGTGTAGGAATGTAACATTTGATCGATGGAAATGCGCGTACCTGAGATGCCATCTTCTGTGACCGAAGCAGCTGACAATCCGGCCGGTACAGCGAAGACACGGAGAGAAGCGACGATTTGAAGAGAAAAGAAAACAAAAAAGACGCTCTTTCACTGTTGCCAGCGCAATATCAGAACTACGTCAAGCACAGCTCGTAGCGTTAGCTCGGGTGTTGCTAAATACGTGTAAAAGAAGAATTCGTTTTCCTCAACAACCACTGCACCAAATTTGACGAGGTTTGTTGCATTTAAAAGAAAAACTTAAAATTTAGTGACTGTTTGTTTTAAATTTTCGTTTAAAGTCTTCGATTTTTTACAAAATATTGACAAAAAGCAAAAATTTTTAGAAAACGAAACTATTAGGTTTACAACTCTTTAATTCAGCAATAAAAAAACGATATCAAAGCTCTGTGAAATGCATCTAATAGTATATCTAAAGCGGACAAAATTGATATGTTACACATGAATGTGAAAAAATTTAGTAATATGCAAATACACATTTTGCAGAACCTTTGTACACAACGTAACAAATTCATGTAAGATAAAAATTTGCATATAAAATTTATCCGCTTCGAATGATCTAATGGATGCCGTTTACAGAACCACAATATCTGTTCTTGATGCAGAGCTATTAATTTGTAAACTTCGTGCTTCTATCTTTCCCGAACTTTCGAATTTCTAAAAATTCCTTTAACAAAATTCAGGCCACAAACTGAAATTTCGCTTCCAACAGTCACTAGAATTTACCTTTCGGTCTCAAATGCGATAAATTTCGTTAAAATCGGTCCAGAGGTTATCTCATTAAAACGTTTCTGCGTTTTACATGTATGAATGGGCGGCATCGGAGTTGGGTCCGAGCCACGGTGGCACGAGCTGAAGCTTTCTCGGAGGTTCCTATCTAAATACGTTTAGATAGAAAATTTTAAATACGTTTAGAAGTTTAGAAGAAATATGTTTAAATACGTTTAGAAGTCATTTTTCTCGGCAACCACAGCTCCAAATCTGACCAGTTCCAAAGTTACTATTGAGAGCGAAGTTTCGAATTAGGCCGTCAATCCTTTAATAAGTATTGTTCAGAATCGCACATTTTCAGAAAGCGACACTATCAAGTTTACAACTTTGAAGCTTGGTAATGAAATATGACATCACAATTCTGTAAATTGCATCAAATATTCCCTCTAAAGCTGGAAAATTTGACCTATTATACACGGCTCTCAAATACACCACTAATATGTGAATAGGACTTTTGGGAAACCCTTGCAAACCCTTGCCATCGTAAGATATAAAATGATACATCAAATTTGTCCGCTTTTGATGCTCTAGCGGATGCAGTTTACAGAACTGTGATATCTGTTCATTATGGAAAGCTACGAATTTATAAACTTCGCGCTTCTATTTTATTTCAGACTTGCCGACTTACGGCAATTATTTACGGCAATATCCAGGCCATAAATCAAAATTACGCTTCAAGCTTTCTCTCTCAACTGCAAAAAAATTTGTTAAAATCGGCCAAAGGGCTATTTAGGAGTTTTTACGTGTATTTTAATAGGCGGCATCGGAACTGGGCCCGAGCTAAAGCTTTCTCTTAATTGCCAGCGCATTCACGCCCCTCGGCTTTTAACTCTCAATAGGCATTTTCACAAGAATGCGCGTAAATGACAGACAGGCATCCTGGAATTTGCGCAAGGAAAGTGAGGGCAGATAGAATAACGTATGCACGCAGTGTCCTCCGGCTCGACTGTAGGCTATGGTAGCAGAACTACGATATCAGAACTACAGCAGAATGAGTACTGCGCGGAAAAGAAAGGTTTTAGTGTGGCGTGAAAATTACTGTTTTCATAGCATGGTAATATTAGCAACACCAAGCAATATTAGTGCACCCATTATTTTACATAACATTATCGCAAACTGAATGATCACCTGCGTGAATATTTTAACTCCACTGCTCGAATTACGCGATACAATATACATGCACTCATTCATGTACTACTACACGATTCAATAATCAAGACTTCCTCTCGTGCGCGATAACTAATCCGCTAGCTGCGAAACACCTAAGCGGTAATGAAGTTCATGAAGCTGCAACAGTTCAGTATTATCGTTAAAACAAGAAAAAAATATGTATCATGTGATGCATCAGGCAGACACGGTATATTATGTTCCTGTCAAATCTCAACGGAAATCTATGGCAAATTACTAACTGCGCGTTCTCCGAGTCAATCACATACATTTTGATAAACTGCTTTGACGTTGAAAGGTACAAACTGGTAAGTGAACGGAAATTACCTTTTGGTTCTCCACAAATGAGAAGGGCCTTTGGCGAGTCCCGTGCCCGAATGCAATGGGTGAACGCGCTCTTGCGGAGTGAAAAGGCCGCTGTAAAAGGAGAGGACAGCGAACGCGGCGCCCCTCTGACTGACTCAGCCCCATGCGACTTACTTGCGCAACTCTTCGCAATACAAGCAGACGACATAGGAAGTTACGGCGGCGGGAGCATTCCAGCTTCTTTTCAAAGCGCGATCCGGGCCGCTACGACTCGCACTTGGCAATAACCACGCTTGCTTACATAAACAAGGGCTCTTTTTCCCGCCTCGAAATTTTAATGCGAAGCATTCTTTGCGAACTTCAGGCGTTTAGAAGTTTTGAATATATATATATATATATATATATATATATATATATATATATATATATATATATATATACACACACACACGTCGTGATGCGGTGGTCATTTATTCAGCTGGATATATATCAGTATAGGGACGAAGGTTAGACCCACTGCAACAACGTGTGTCAGCGAACGAAAGACCTGAGAACTGGTCGAATAGATGACAGGAGCCAAAGAAGCTTTTTTTTATTATTATTATTATTATTGTTCTCCTTCAAGTTCCTTCTAATCTCGCAGCACGAGGCAGTACACACATGCTCCGGAACGCGTCATATAGCGGGTGTTTCAGCGAACACTTTAAAAAAAATTCAACAATTGTCTGTGGTAGATAGCACAATTCTAGTCAACGAGAATGAGCTGGTCTACTCGAACAGGCGGACATTACTTGCACAAAAAATTGAAATGCACAATGAACTAATTAACGAAAAATCACTATGTTTTTAATTAGCTTATGGTCCATATTGCAATTTACAAATTCTAGCCGCGGAGTTCGCAAGGCGGATCCACTTGGAACGAATTTTCAAGGCGGCACCAGTTTCGATCATATTAATTCCAGAACTCTGCGAAGAAATGCCTTGGCGTTCCAGTTACTTTGTTAACGAAACGTCGTTTTATGCGTTCAAACACGAAAGTAACTGAGCTCGAGCCAGGTGGCACCAGTAAGAAGACCCTGGCATCTCGGAAGCAGAAAACCGGGTTGCGGTTGCGTCCATTGAAACAGCGAGTGAAAGTTTTACGCGCGCCTCAATTTCCGTGCGCCGGAGCCATCCTCATTCCCTGCAAAGCTCGTACCGGATTTTCACGGCCCTTCTTGTCGTTACCAGGCCGCTTAATCAAATATTGAGGCGTCCTACCTCGATCCTGCGTGACGAACGATCTCACACTTCAAGAGTATTCGCGCAAGTGCAACATGTTTTATTATTCTTTTTTACATGGATCCACACGAGAACTGAATGTTCTCGACTGGCTTATAGTGCAGCAGCATACAAATAGATTACTTTCTAGAACTCGTACAAAGAACAGTTAAGTTTATACGCTCTGATGATTCGATGTTGATATTTGATACCAGAAAAGAGCGCTATGTGTACACATAGCGTCCGAATACGACGATTCTGCGTCGAATACCACTATACATATGGCAGCGTTACCACGGCTTGGCCAAGGCGAGCAGCAGCTGCGCCACACCACTCGTCAGAATGGCTATAAAAGGATCCAGGCTTTAGTTTGTGCAACAGTATCGCCGTCAAGTCACCTGTTTGCGTACTCTAAGTGATACTGCAAGCTGCTGCCAGTGAGCATTTAGTTTCTGCGTTCCTTACTCACCTAGCACTTCCATGCTCTTCGGTCCCATCAACTCGATCGTTCAAAGAAATTATTCAATCGTCGTTACCGCCGTCGTCTTGCTGTTGTCGTCACACACCCGCACAGGCGTTAATTCTAGTTCACTGCACTCGCGTCACACAAACACAAAAACTGGATTTACGCGAACATATTGGTCAACCTGGCAACGCTTAGCCGGATCCCAAACAATGCTGCATAGCGAGCTGCCTGCGAAATGTTTCGCATAAGATCGATTCCCATTGTGCGCGGGATCTGCACTTTTTTTTTTAGTTTTTCCTTTTACCTCAGCTACAGTCGCTTTATTTTCATATCACTTTTGCAGAGTGTAACGAAACGTTGCACATGATGATTGTGTTGGTATAGGTGTGGTGCGTGCGTATGTGTACATATGTTCGTGAGCGCGCATGTAGGGAAGGTTAGAGAGAAAGATTTTTCATGCTCTGATTACATTTAGCAAGACTTGCAGGCCGCAATAGATGCAGTCGCCGGAAATACATAGATAGACGCCTGAGCCAGCACTATTGAAATACACATGAATGTATGCATTGAAATGAAATTCACTCATTTCCGGTTGCACTGATCAGACTCACTTCGTGTCTTAAATAGCTTACAAAATACTGCTGTGTCTGCTCTATGCCCTTATACATGACACGATACACGAGTTGCTACAAGAATGAAAAGACAAGCTAAAATCGTAACGGCCCAATAACGCGGCGGCAGTGTGCCGTGGAGACGCCCCCAATAATGCTATGCGATTTGCGCAATTCTTGTTAAGTCTCCCTAATATTTTGTAATTTTCGCGCTCCACTGGCAAGCGACCTCCTTTTGACTGGCTGCATACTGCAAGGACAGGCACGATACATGGAACAAGTCCCCCCTCCAGTCCCCCCCCCCCACACACACACGCACACACAAACAAACACGCGCGCGCGCGTCCGTATGTCACCTGTACGCCGAAAACTCCTCCGGCACAACCCAATGCGCAAGCGAAAAAAAAAGAAGAGAAAGAGAGGCGTGCGAGGTGGCTGCGCCAGTAGTGACTTCGGTACTTTCCGTCGCAGCCGAGCGCGCGCGCTGCAGTTTCTCTCCGGCTCCGAAATGGGTAGGCCACATGTCACACGTGTTCCTGAGGAGCAGGCAGCTTTCGATCAGCAACGCCGCGAGCAAAACCGGGAACGAGCTCGTCTTCGCCGTGCCTAGGCTGCAGCCCGGGCACAAGAATAGGCTCGTGCAGCCGAGCGCAAGCAGCAACTGCGTACCGAGGACCCGGCAGTACCAAGCCGTCGTTTAATGCACCGTCGTGATTAACCCAGTGATAAACACCGAGGCCGCACGTTTCAGCTTCGCTGGTTAAGCATCTGTGCCGAGTGCTTCGGCGGTGTTTTTCTTTTCCCCAAGCTTGTTCTCTCTCTCGCCCTGTCGAGTATCGTCCTAGAATATAGTGTAATGTGAAGAAGAAGCGGATAAATATTCTGTGGGCCTCCACTTCATGGGGTCCGAGATTAAAGGCAAAGTCATGACAAAGCATCTATGCCCATGTCAAGTAGCCTGAATATTGCATAAATAGCCTCCGATATTTGCGCTAGACCAATTATCTTAGAGGCCATTACCTTCGCACTATATGTAGAAGAAAAGAAGTGCACCGCTCTGGCACTATCTCCCAAGCATGCCAATTTGAATCCGTTTGTGTGTCTGTACTTGCGCCTCTTTCCAATAATTTCAATGGCATAGAAAAAACAGTTGTTGGAAGTATCAATCGCTTTCGTGTGGTCGTGGGCGTACGGTTGGTAAAAAGTTAGGTGCGTTCACAATATCGACGTGCATGTTCATGCCCTCTGCTACACGTCTAAATGTTTTTTCGCGAACATGTGTTATTGTGCGCCCAAATAATTCTAAAGAAACAAAAAAAGCCGTACGTTGCGACGTGCGCACAAGCCACAAATATTTTCGTTCGTAAGAACTCTTTTTAAATAGCTCATCGCTTTGGCTGCACGACACGTTCGATGCGCGATTGGCAGGTTGCGCTCTCTTACGAATAATTATGTCGTGCGAACTGCTTTGCGAGTGCTGGCCCATTCAGGTCCCTGAGAGAGTCTACCAAATGCACCCTATTCTCAGTAAAGCATGTCTTCACTACTGGCCATTTCCTTCCCTACAGTCCCATGACCATGAGACCACATGAGTGAGCAAATTTGGCGCTATATTGGCCCAGAAGCCGTCAGAAGTACAACGCGCCATGGGCTGATTCTATTCTTATTCACATTACCCCACTCCAACGCATCCCCGAAATTCACACAGCGTCAAATATAGACGGCCTTTATTGTTTCAATTATTCTTCTTTTCCAGAAATCACTCACAACGCAACAAGAGTATTTACAGAAACAATGGCGCCGCTTCACTGAGGTCATCAGCGGAAGAACACCGCCAGCCGCCTTCGTGTTTTATCGCACCCGCGGCTACCATGGAGGGCACGGGGGCTTGCAGGACTGAAGGTACGCGTCGAGCTCGCCAGTGGATGGACGCATCAGCGCTGCGTACACGGTCAGCTGAAATGAAATCGGCAGTTTCGCGTCAGCCGTCAGAGCGTCATTCTGACGTTCGAAACAGGAGCACTAGAGATGCAAGGGCCGGGGAACCGAAACGGTTTCTTTCGTTATTGTTGCTGTTTTTCTTGCATAGAGAAAGTGGAAAGGAAAACATTAAATCTTCCACATACAGCCGTATATTTACCATTCTCTGCGGTGACGCATGCGACCCTAAAGCGACGACGTCGACAAGAAAACGGCAGCACAGTTTTCAAGCGTCTTCGCTGCGTTTCCAGTTTCGTTTTGAGAACGTAGCGCAGCTATCTTTCAAACGTAGCGTCATACAGGACGGCCTCTGAGTTTTGGTCCAGGACTGGCGTCTGGGACTCTGCGAATCACGTGGAACCTTCAAGCTGGTGGCAAGGCCTTTGCGCTAATCAGCCGCTTACGCCTATAGCTTCTATAGGCTGCTGCAGGTACCTTCGCCATCTGCCAGTTCTGAATGAAACTGGTCTTCCTTTGGAAACGCTCAGACCAAGCTCCGAAACAGAGTCAAAAGCAAACGCGTTCTAGAACTCGTCTACGTGCAAGCATGTTTGAATGCGGTAGCAGCTGCGATCGATTCTAATGCGAGTGTGTCCAGCGAGAGTGACTCGAGCACCGAGTGAAGTTTTTTTCCCCCACTTATGATATTATCAATCGTTCGTAGAAGAGAACAAGGCGTTCGTTCCATTAATTATCTTCACGTCCTCTGCGTAATTATCGCATGTATTTAAGGATAATCATTTTTATTCCTGGAATAATAAATATAAGTTATTTTTACTGGAGTTTATATTTTTCTCAAATTCTCTGAAATTTCCTGGAAAAAGAAAGCGGAAGAAATAGCGGTTTTCTTTTTCTGTCACTCAAAATTTTCGGTAATTTTGCATTCCAACACAGGACGCGTGCGAAAGCGGCGTTCTTACCATGTTGATAACGGGCTTTGTGCCCAAGACGTCGTAGAGGCCACTGAAGCCAAGGCTCTGCGAAAAAGAACAGGAATTATTCTGAGCGCTATCATGTAAGTGAGCGCTGCTGTGGATATGGCCACTTAGCGACGCCCACGTTAGATGTCATGATCAAGTCATTCCACACAAATACACCCAAGTCTCGTTTTACGCATGCATAGCTACTCACGTGTAGCTACCCAGGAGACAAAACCAGAGCGCACTTTCTAAAGCAACACAGAGGCCGCATGTCGACAGGGGCGAAATGCAGAAAAATCCCGTGTACCGTACATTGGGTGCACGTTAATTAAAGAACCCCAGGTGGTCAAAATTAGTCCAGTGTCCCCCACTATGGCGTGCCTCATAATCTTATCGCGTTTCAGAGACTTAAAACCTCAGAATTTAATTTTTCTAAAGCAGTCTCCCAACGTGTGAGTCACGATTCACCCGCGGTTCTCGCCAGATTCACTTTGGAGCCGGAGAACTGTTCCGAGAGGCTCTTCTCTGCTGAACACCTCCTGTCATTGTGTACGTACACGCTTGTGTGTAGCATCGGATATAACATACACGTGTAGCATCGAGAAAAGCTAGGTGGTTCAGGTGGTGCGTAAAGGGGTGGGCGGGCTTCCGACGTGGTATACGTTATATATTTTTCGAGCGTCGCAGGGCACCATTATACTACTATACAGAATAAATACAGTTGCCACAGAATGTCTTCATTCCTTCTCTTTTTTTTTTTCCAGCACGTTCTGCTCACGGCCTGTCCGCCGGATGCCCCCCAGACACCGTGCGTGCGTCGTATACGCATGCCCGCCACATACCTGTTGCGTCAGGTTCCTCATGCAGTGCATCCCGGGTGCGCGCCGGTCGTCGTACGACGGCGGTTGCTCCCAGTGGTCGTAGTTGGTCTGCAGGACGAACCACTTGTCCGCTGCGTCCGACAGCGTGTACACGTCCGCTTGGTCGCTGTTCCTGTCCCGCGTGATGATGGCACCCTGTCCGGAATGTGCGCGCGCATGAGCACAGACACTTGCCCGAAAGGCGACCAGTCCTGTTTCCTTTTTCTTTCTTTTTTTTTTTTGCGAAGGATAGTAACGGCTTGTGCGCTCTGGGATGTGACGACACGATCGAGGGTATATCGACAACTTACACATTTCAAAGGGAGACGGCAGGCGTTCGACGCAGCCAGCCAGCGCGATCGCCCTTTTCGAAAGCTTTTTTTTTTTTTTTTATAGTAACGCCGGCCTCCTAGATGGCTTCACAGTCAGGGAATGCAAGTTTTGTGCTGTCTACGGAGTTGCATGGTCGGGTGGTATGGCGCGCGCCGCCGCACTGAAGGCCATGGACTGTCGCGAGCGCGTCTTGCAAGCCTTAAGCCTCACATGTTCGTATAAAAGTTCAAAAATTACGTGTGTAATGTTGCTCTTCGTTGTCCAAAGTAGTTTTTATTCTGTTATTAAGCGAGGAATGAAGCGCGACAGGTCACGGCCTCAGCGGCTACGTTTAAAAAATGGGCGCAGTTTTAAATCCATTGCGTTTATTCAGCGAAGTTGGTGAGCCACAAGAAAAGCTAGGGGATTTGCGCAATGGGCCCCGGAACAAATCAGCAGAAGCCCAAAATTCCTGGAGCTCAGGCCTCTCCTGATTAGGCTTTCTCGGTGTCTGCAACGTCCCAAAGCGACGGATAGCTGCAGCATGCATGTATAGTGGTGCCGAAGCTTCATTGCCACTGGGGGAGCCATATGCACTTCAGTTGCAATCATAACTGCCAAGATCACTTTTGTCAAAACAATGAGACAGAAGAAACAGATACTTTTGTCCAATGCAGCGTTGCGTGCAATGTGCACATTACAGTGGGTTCGCTTGTCAATGGCCCCTGACATTCGTTAATGCGGGGCAAAATGTGAAAAATGAATTAAAAGAAAATAGGGCTGACCTATGGGCGTCTGACAGTAGGAACTCACTTTTTTTTTCAGATCTGTACGCTTCAGTGGTCATCTATAAAGATGCGGAACAGCGCTGCCGCGCACTCCACTCGGAGCCTGTCAACAGGCACATTCGAAACGCACCAGGGCGTTCGACCATGGTCCACTTACCTCACCCGGTCTGGTGCCTCCTAGAATGAAGTAGACGGGGGCAATCAGCTTGGAAGTGGAAAGCATCGTCTTGGCCGTGTCGTAGCTGGTCTCGTTCTCCATCAGCTGTCTGGTGAGGAAGCCTACCCAATGCTGACTATGGTCACCGAGGACCCATTCCAGCAATCCTGCAAAGCACGCCCACACGCGCTTTCTTATACGCTATATGTACGCGCCATGGTTGTCAGCTGCACGTCACCTACGCAATCCGCCTACACCCGCTATGG
Organism: Dermacentor variabilis; assembly: GCF_050947875.1. Taxonomy (NCBI): domain Eukaryota; kingdom Metazoa; phylum Arthropoda; class Arachnida; order Ixodida; family Ixodidae; genus Dermacentor; species Dermacentor variabilis. The sequence continues at coordinate 58,853,876 of NC_134571.1, read as the reverse complement.
TATACGTATAGATTGGGGATAAACAGTCGTCCAACTGTGCACCTAGACTAACGGCGCTAGACTGGTAAGCCGGGGCTCACTGATTCAGTCAATTTGAGAAAATGATGTTTCGCGATCCATGTATACATAAAACGCCACTTCGTAAAAGCCGCGTTCGTGGTAGGAGAGCTCGAGATCTTTGAATGGTGGACCGGCAAGCTCTTTAGAACTCTCACAATTTCTTACACGTTCTTAGGATCAGACTTTTGCACAGATTATTTTGGCGCAAGAAGTATCCTCACGTAACCGCATAAACAAATCATTGAGCGACAATGTTCACGGCAGCCTTACCATTCACGTCAGGCTCAAAACGAAGCAACAGCTTTCAGAGTATAGGAAGCTAGCTCTGACATATATTGCGGCAGTAAGCGAAACTCACCAATAAATCCCCCATTCAACTGGAACCGTTCGTTGACTGTCATCGAAAACGCCCCCTGCAAACGTGCAATAAGAGGACATGTAGGCTATAGTATTTAACTCGTGGACGCCGTAAGCGTCAGTAAAAGTCGGATAAGTTACACTTAGAGTAATGTTTGTTGCAATAAATAAAACGTAACGCTAATGGTGAATCATGGCAAGCGAAAAAAAAGTAACATTTAAGTTATTCGGCTTGTAAATTGCAGTGGCAAGGCAGCTGCAAGCTCTGTACCTGCTTCACGCCGGTCAAGATACCCAAGTATCCCGCGAAGCTGACGGCTTTGAACACCGTCTTTTGAGACCTCTGGAAATCTAGCTTAATGACCGTCGGCCTCAACACTTCCGTCATGGCCCACGTGTGGTTTTGTGAGTCCCATCTGCAAAAGCAAGGGCGAGAACATTTACTTCTCTTGAGAGTAACTGACGTGAAGAGCTTAAGAGCATCCCATGCGAACATTTTTCTGTCCAAAAATAAGGTACTTGCCCAAGAAATAGTCCGAAATCCATATTTCGTGCATGGTATATCTCACCTAGCAGAGAGGAACAAACGTCTCAGAAGATTGCTTACAGGCGTGCTTTTTTGAAATAAAAACATACGCAACAAAAGAAATGTTCCTTCATCGCTTATTCAACATCGACGTTCGGTTTGTCACAACACAGAGGCACACGTTACCATTTGCGTCAAGAGGGATGCGCTCATTGGTTAGAAGGACACCCGCACTAAATCGTACCGACATGAAATTTTTTTGTTTCATAACTTCACTTCTGCGTCGGAAACATATGGAGCACTAGGAACAAATGAAGTGAAAAAAAAATGAAGGAGAAACTTCTGTTCTTGTGTCTCCATCGCGCCCAAACCGCAGCAAAGCTGACGTCGTTGGGACGTCACGAATTTTTACAGCGAAGCTGTTTACCTCTAGCCCCTGTATGCAACCTCCGCATGGGTTCCCATATGGGGCACCATGGCCGGCTTATGTCCGTATAGGTGACAGGAACGTGTGCGCCGATCCCTGAGATAGTGAAATACCGGGCCGTTCATGGGAGAGGGGGGGGGGGGGGTTGGTACCCTGACCGGCTTACCGCGTGGACGGGCACGCGTGGGCCGATCTCTGAACTAGTGAAATACCGGGCCGACCCGCGGCGGAGGTGAAGCAGACTTCAAGCACTCCGCTAACTTGGAAAAATAAGTTTAATACCTCGGGTCCAAATAGAACCACTCAAATTCGACGTTCCGTTGTAAGAGAAACAATATATATATATATATATATATATATATATATTCAAGAAAAGGAAATAGGCATGGGCAGGACATGTAATGAGGAGGGAAGATAACCGATGGTCACTAAGGGTTACGGACTGGATTCCAAGGGAAGGGAAGCGTAGCAGGGGGCGGCAGAAAGTTAGGTGGGCGGATGAGATTAAGAAGTTTGCAGGGACAACATGGCCACAAGTAGTACTTGAGCGGGGTAGTTGGAGAAGTATGGGAGAGGCCTTTGCCCAGCAGTGGGCGTAACCAGGCTGATGATATATATATATATATATATATATATATATATATATATATATATATATATATATATATATATATATATATATAAGAAAATGCGCTTACTGTAGCAAGTTGACCTTCATGCGCTTTATTCGTTTTAAATACTGTCTGACGAATAATGAGAGGGGGAAAGAGAGTGGCGACGGTGCCTGTGCCCGTTGCCTCTTCTGTGGTTACAACGTACGTCACGCGCTTCGGAAGTGCCGGCGCCGCTGCAGCAGCGGTTGCGGCAGATGCATGGCAGGTGCGGTGACCGCGGCGGCGCTTGTATCGGCGTAGTGCGGTACCGTGTTTTTTAAGGCATGATTTCATAATGCATGCAGCCCATGTATGCAGTATAACAAGCTTCGCTGATATTCCGTTGCCCAGTAGGACATCTTTTCTTATGTTTAGTGCTATAAATTTTATTGCATTAGCTATCCCAGCCAAGCGCTCGATGACAGAGAATAATGCGGTCGTGAAGTGCGAAAATTCAAAAGCTGCGATGCGGAAACATTTCAGTGGCCTTTTGGCGTCCTTCTTGCGCTCATCCTTTCTGGACGACCAACTTCTGTCTACAGTGAGCGTATAACCATTTGTAATATGTGTAATCCATCACTCATGTTCAACTCGTTAGTCATATCTATAAAGTTCCTTTGGATATCAAACCAACATATTATGGTGCGCTAGCGACAAAAAAGCAAAAAGAAAGAAACACACTGTTGGCGTTTACTGTCAGTTTACAAGTCCAGAACGGCAGATTTCAGGGATATATTTAGCAAAGTCGAACTCACCATTCGCATCTTGAGCAACAATGGAAGTACATACAGTGAAGAATTCGTAGAACACGTTGTACAGAACAACTTCGCCTTTAAAAAAATCAGTAAAGCAGTTGTTAGTGGATTTCTCAAGCTAAGAACATCGTGGTGCTACAAAAGATGGTATCACGAACATCAACACCATGCTTACCTAAGGGCAAACCTGTTATTTCTGAAAGTGACTTCATCTCTTCAGTGAATTGCCAGGGCAAAGTGCTGAGAAGCCTTGGCTGAGCAGAAAAAAAAAAAGAAGGAACGAGTTGAACACGTACTTTATACGTGGCCTTTGTTCTGAGTCCTCTAAGCGCCCAGTTTGTGGTTCGTTTAGCCGTATTCATAGAAAAAGGTTTTGCGATACCATAACCGAGTCAATCAGCTTCAGAACTCTTTCGCCCAGGATGTCCACAGTCAAATTCTTCAGAGCTTCGTGCATCTTGTAGACCTGAAATCGTATCACATGTAATTAAAGATTAAGTTACAGGGTTAAACGTTTCAAACCATGCAACTCACTAATAGAATTGCCATAGTTGGGTGCTCTGAAATAATAACTTACGCTATTCCATACGCACTATACTCCACGCGACGGAGTTAAAGAAAATCAACGCAATATCATCAGAAAGGCACATAAGCAGGCGATGTGCCTGCCGACGAGTACGTCCGCTGAATGCCTGCTACAACTAGCAGTGCATAATACAGCCGAGGAGCTGATCGAGGCACATTTATCCAGCCAGCGAACAAAGTTGGCGTTTACGGAAACGGGGAGGTCCGTCCTCTTACGCCTGGGGCTCTCTGCCCCGCTAAGCCACCCGCCGACTCGGACTTACCCTTTGCCATCCGGAGCAACATCACCGTACCTGCCCTCGCAACATGCACCCAGTGCACCACGCATAGCAATGAGAGGCCCGGGCCATACACAAGCAATACGGCAGTCAACCCTCTACCGCCTATACATGCATGCGGGCCTTACCCCAGACCAGTAGCCACAACAGCCACGATGTTCCAACAAGGAACGTCGAAGCATCATTTCACTCCCCCGAAACAATCCCCTCCAAGCCGAGGAGGCAGCCATAGCCCTCGCGATGTCCCAAACAGAGGTTGAAGTCAGTGAGCGACTCTCAAAAGGCGTGTCGCAGCTTCGCTAGTGGTAGAATTCGTGCCGGTACGCTCAAAATTATGAATCAAAATCCGCTAATGAGATCATCCATGATCATCTGGGCGCCAGCTCAACCGTGCATTCCGGGGAACGAGGTTACCAACCACGTGGCTCGAGATTTGAGCCACCGAGCCAACTTCGAGGCATCCGAACCCTAGCGCATGCACCCTTGTAATCTCGTACCAGAACATAAAAAGAAGTTCAAAAGTAAGGATGATGTAAAGAAAGAATGTAGTGTTAAACATCCGCGCAAGAACCAATTTGTTGATTGCGCGAAGAACGTTGTTTTCCAGATTCCTATGACCTGCGGCCATGTGTATGTAGGGCAGAGTGCGAGATGCATTAACACGAGGTTAAGGGAGCACTTGTCTAGTCTGAAAGGTCGCCCTAGTACGCATTTGGCAATGCATTGCCAAGAACATGATTGCTCACCTTGTCTTAGTAGCACAGTCATATTGTATAGGCATAGGAATCAAACCGCTAGGGAAATTGTGGAAGCACACTGGATTGAAACACAAAAAGAAAAATGCATCAGCCATCCTTCTGTTTCATTGTTGGATAAAGAAAATTCGCTTCTATTATCACATCTTTAACGCATTTTATTGTAAGTGGTTGTTTTATGCACCTTGCTGTTTTTATGTTGACCAGGTGGCTTTTGTCCAAGTCTTTTTATCACAAGTGTTATATGTACTATTGACATGCTCTCTTGACTTGATCGCGCAGATCTGTGGGTATTTAAGCAGGTGATTCTTCAAAAATAAAACCAGTTGTTAGAAAGCGCTCGTCCTTTTGTTGTCCCTATTCTTCGTCCCTGTTTGTTTGCGCACAAAAAGTTTTAAGATGAATCTGTTCCAACTAGGCCTACTCGCAGTTATGCTTCGATTAAAAGCTCGAATAGCTTTACCGTGACATTGACGGCCACTTTCGAATTCTGCGACACCGTAACCCGATTGTTGTTATTGTTGTTCTTGTTGTCGTTGTTGTTGAATAAAAGCAGGTCGTGGTGCAACTTTAACGATCACCGAGCGCACAAAAAAGGATATGGAATTCCCATATCGAGCTGTTGCGTTGCTTATTTAGTGAATCCTTCAAAAGACGGTTTACGCGCAACCGAACACCTGCAGGCACAACCACAGGGGATAACGTAGTCACCGATTAACCCTCATGCACAAGTCAGTGGCCCGAGGAAATGTGGAAATCTGAGTTCCGCACTGCACAGTTCTCGCACACGTAACTAATACTCTTACCCTCAAGACTAAACAAAAAAAAATTATTCTACGCAAAAGCGAGCTCACACTACACCTGCGATGACGGAAGCCGTAGTTGAAAGTATGTGTGCATACGTTCTAGCCATCTGATGTGAATCGAATTATCTGACAAGAGAATTTGATAGCAATGGCGATTGAACATTATTCCATGCAGTCTTGGTGTTTTCATGTTTTACTGACCAAAGAGAGTCGACCTAAAACTTAATTTGTCGGCATCAACGATTTGTCGTGGGACGAACCAGCACCAAGGATACAAAAATGTTTACGCTGCAGATTCAGGCGCTGGCGCTTTTCAAGCGACGTTACACGGCAGAGCTGTGAGAAACTAAGGAAATGTATTCAACTGCTCTTTTCAGAGCGCTTTGACATACAGCGCTGCCAAGGTTGTGCAATTCAAATTTAAAGCTCTATTACGTAGGCGGGTCGAAAAGCGGCAGTCGCGCTTCGTTATCACCAATGGAGTCCCTGTACGCTCGCAGTGAAGCACCACGGCCTTCGAAGCGCCACTGAAGAACTCTGAAACGTCCATACCCCAATATCACAAAAGTGAATGGTTTCCGAAGGTTACCTCTGCTTCTTTGGCTTTGGCGACTTCGACCCATCGTTCGCGCGGTGGCAAGTCCAGGTTTATGACGAAGGACGGCACGACAGAGCTGCAATGGACAGATAATATATAGCTTAGCGTGCCAGTGCGCGGACTCGAGCACAGTATGCTTGCACGTTGGTTGACACATCGCTTATTGATGGAGAGAGAGAGAGAAGGAAAAAGATAATCGTAGGCCGACCAGCGATGTGGCATGAGCGTGCCAAAGTTTCCTGGAAAACGCTTCAATGTGCTAAGCTTTGATATGTGCCCAGAAATTTACATTCTCGCATCCATCGCTGCCCCTTCAGCCGACGGTTCGGTTCCCTCACAACGCCGTATTTAGCACCACAGTGTTCTTCTTCTTTTCTATTAGATGCGTACAAAAGTTAATTACGTCACCACAGGCGGATGTAACCTGCAAGAAAGGCCAAAGCAACCCATTTACTAAGTAAACAGATTGCGACTTCCTATTTACCCGCTTTACGCCATGTTTATATTGAGCAGTTGAAGGGAATAAAACCGCGCGAGTGCGCTCATGCGCTGTCGTATTGCAGCGCTCTCTCAACCGCGCGTCGAGCCTATCGCTCATCAGGGACGATGGCGCACCCTTTCCGCGCGCCACCGTCGAAGATGCTGACCACGGTGACGCTGACGCACTGTGACGCCGATGCCTAGGGCCGCCGCCGCTCGCTTCGCCACGGTCCGTGCGCACAGTTGAGAGCGCTACATGCAATAGCTAGGATAGCGCTCGAACGCAGTCACGTGGCTTTGTTTCATATTTCGCTGGATTTCTTTGAACGCCGAAAAAAAAAAAATCCTCACGCAGCATGCACGTTGCGACAAAAAAATGGATCAGTAGTTTCTGTATCCCCCTCTACAACGTAACGTAACGCACTTGGCCCTAGGTGAACATTAAAATTTTTGCATAATTTATCCTAGTTTAACTAATATAGCGGAATATAAGTATACGCTAAGGAGCACCACATGACGGCAAAATATATGACGCTGGTTTCATTCAGCTGCGGTTAACCACTTTTCCCAAATTCTTGGCTCAAGTTAGGTGAAACTGCTATTCCATACGGCAATATAGCATGTATAAAACTTACGGCTGCTATCGATAGCTTGTGGCATCCGACCCACGTGCACTTGCCGCAGACTTCCCGATCGGATGCCACATGACGTCAGACCGTTTACTTATCTGTTAAAAGTTCATGCGTGCAAATTTTTGTAAAATGGGAACGTATAGTCGCATGTGCAAATAAATGTGAGCGTTTTCGTGTCCCTCCATGCATGCTGCGCCTCGTGCTAACAACACCTCATTCGAGAAAGCGCTACAGATCATTCTTCCTGCTGCAATAAAGGTCGCACTGCTGCTTTGAAACGCTCGTGACATACATATTCGCTATTTTTTTTCAAAGATGGCTAACACTTATCACCTACCTATTTAGTGGTTCCAAACCACGTTCACATTTGATGTTGCGCTGCAACAAACAAAACAAAAAAGTCAGAGGCTGCAGTCAAGTGTACACGAGCTGTGGACATAGTGATCGATTTCCGATATATATCAATTTTAATAAACGCATAAGTTTAATAGAGAAGTCAATGATTCTGACATATAGCGATTACAACATGTTGGCAGCAGCGATGGTGAAAAGGAACTGTTCATTGTACGCAGGTAAAAAAAAGGACCAGTAATTTCTGCTTCAGTAAAAGTTGATGTAACGGTGCTACTTTCCTGCGTAGAGGCCGATTCGAAAACCTAATGTCTGAGTGTTCTGCCCACACACATTTTTCACGAAATAAATCACCTTGGTAGTTATTTCTCTTTTTTTTTTTTGCGTGTGCGAGTATTGCATGCGTACGCGTCCATTGTGCTTTGAAAAAGGTTACTCATTATGCTTCTGCTGTACTTTTACCTGGCTGACTGGCAAGACGGATAAGCAATTTCAGCATTTATGCTGCCCATCGAGTTACGCTGGTGCACTGCGGTGAAGTTCACCAGATCTCCGAAGAGGCAATGTCCAAAATTCATGGACATGTACTGCCTAGCGGCTATGCAGATGTACTTTAGCTGTTCATGATTTGGGGCCCCTTAATTTGAGCTCAGCTGACGACTTCTGAATGTTTGACAAATGAACTGCAATCATTAAAATTTTCTTCGCACGGGTCATGCATGTATGTGGGCGCGCATGCGCAGAAATTGCCGTAGTGACATGAAGTGACGACTTAGCCCGGATAAATGTGCTGGGTCGCTAGCTGTAAAAAAAAGGCTGGCAGCCAAAAAAATAAAGAAGAAAAAGACGAAATATTGAGTCGACAGGCTACTTAACATACAACCGTATTAGTAATCTGTATGTTAATTTACAAGCGCGCGCGTTAAACTGCTGCAGTTCAGGTTTACTAAATACAGGAGACGTGAGAGATACACGAGTTCAATGCAACATAAAACAACAACGCACTCATGCACAAGACAAAAAGAACGAAAAAGAAGGAAAACGCGCGCTTTGCAGGAATTCAGTAGAGGCAACGATGGAGACGTTATCGCGCCGTGTACTCTTTGAACAATAGTCAATGGAATCTGCAGTTTTTTTTTTCTTTCCTCTTCTTTAAGAATCGAGTTCTTATCTATCCTGGCAGGACTCAGTAGAGAAAGCAGTACCGATACTCCCCCTAGTTTTCCTCGCACCAAATCAAGTACACAGCGAGGGCAGGCGCCATCCTGTCCTTCTTGTGCATGTCTTATTTTGCATATGAACGAGATCCCAGCAGGACCACCATATTCGACTCTTCAAATTTTCTGCATGTGCTTATTGTTATACGATAAAGACGGAACTTGTAGCACTGGCCCTTCCGGCTAGTTTCAACACTCTCTTAAGGACTGTGTGCAGGGAGGCTCCTTCGACGACGTTCCTCGCGCGAAACGGTGCTTTCACTTCTCACTTGACTCAATATAACACGCTTAAGTGGGCCCTGTGTTTTCGTCTGGCTTATATGCTAACGATGTAACATGCTTTATCACAGCTGTGCAGCAGAACGTGTGATCGCGAGAGCGACGAAACAGAAGGCCTCCGTCAACCTCACGGTGTACGCAATAGATTTTCGTTAGGCCTAACGCGCATAAGAATACTGGCGTAATCCTACACTGCAAATCATTGTATCACTGTAAATCACGTATGGCTATGATGAACGGTGCAGGATATCATGCAGTGCATCCATCTCGGTTCCCTGAATACATTTCACGCCTCCAATAAAACGAAATGATCCACAGGTGAACCAAAGCAGCGCCTCGCCGTTGGGCTGCGACGTCGCTCCGCGTGCACTTCTCGTTCGTCACAAAACGCGCGAACCCACGGAGCGAGCCAGCGCGGCGCGGCGCATGCGCAGTAGTCGTCGAAGCCTTACCTTGCGTGCCCTGCCGGCATCGTTGGCGCTGGCTAGGCCGAGGACCGCAAGAAAGACGACCAGACGGAGGGGCGCCATATCGCGGTGGACACTGAACGGCTGAGCGAGCGGGGCCGCAACTTGTTCCAGGCCAAGGCTCGCCGTTAATCAGTGCAACCGTTTTGATAAGGTGTGCACGCGCCCGCGGCGTCTCTCGTCTCGATACCGGCTATCACGGTGCCGCTGAAACCGCGTCTGTTTTCACTTGTGCTCGACTGTCAGCGAAACAAAAGCTGGCGCGCGTGTCGTGTTGCTAGCCCGCACGAGCGACGGACGGACGCCTTGGTTGGCGGCCTAATTTAAACCCGCACAACTTCGAACATCCGAGCCGTGCGGCGATGGTTGAGCACTGCCACAATTTTTAACGCGTTGTCTCGTCCAGCGAGCGGTCATCATGTGCATGTCAAGCATTACGTGCATGCCGAGTGAGCTGCGCGTCCTTTCTCGGCTGCGACATGAAACGCTTTCTTGTGAGAGGGTGGCCTATGCATTGCTCGGACTACATCGCCCGGCGTCAGTACGCCATGTTAAGATGCCCAATGACCGTGTTGCGGAGAGCTTTTATACTAAATTCTATGCCGCGATATGCAGCCGTGGGAATTGTACGTAGCCAGGGCTGGGCAAAGATACTTTGGAATTATAACGTGATACGATACAAGATACTCGGACAACAAGTATTTGAGATACAGATAAAAGATACTACCGTAATTACTTACTGTCTCCGATACAATACTTTCCATTTGTACCTTAAGATACTTCGATACATCTACAAATCTCTATAATGTAGCAGCAAACACGTATGCACAGAAATGTTTGCCTGGAAATTTCTTAACTCTGACCAACCTTGTTTCACTTGAATGAAATGTATGTTATAGTAACTCAACATATTTGTCTTGCTCAAAGTATAATATTTTTATTCCGAATAAGTTTATTGGGGTTGCTTTAGCTGCTTAACATGAAAGCTCTATGCTACGCCGTCAGCGGTTTTTGCTCGTCGCTTTTATAACTGATGGGAGTCGCTGCACTGCTTGCCGACCAACTAGCAAGTCGCCATCTAATTACAAGAACGTCAATGAGAAACCTCTGCGCAATGGCGCAAATACTACTGCGGAGTTTTTCCACGTGCCCTCGCTGGAGAGCTCTGGCGGAAAGATTGAAGAATGCCGATGTCTTTGGCGCCTTTGGTTTCATTTAGGTGGCTTAGTGGCAGCAGCAGCAGCTTGAGAAGCGGAGTTCAGCCAATGTTTATAGTTTCGCACGGTGATGTTGCGACAGCCTCAGTATCTTGTATCTTAAGATGCACAATACATTCTTTCGTGTATCGGAAATACAGATACTGATACATGTCTTGCCAGGCGTATCATGATACAGATACAAGACACCCAAATAGTATCTAAGATAGATGCATCTTCGATACTGTCCAGCACTGATTGTAGCTTTGTAGTAGGTTCGTTCTACACAGGATGTCCCAGCTAACTTTATCCAAAGCTTGAAAATATGCGAGTGCCATGTAGCTGGACAGAACCGAGGTATTGTTTGCCGTCTGTTGTAGATATTAAAATTATATTTTTGATTACGTCTATTACATAATTAATTTTAATTATTCAATCAACTTCGCAATTATAGTTATACGAAAAGTGTCAATGAGAAAATTGTAGAGCGACATGAAAAACTCCCGATACAGCTTTCTTTTTCTCAATTATGTGCCACATGAAAGCGTTTTTCCCAGCGTGAAAGAAGCACGCAAATGCACGAAAAATTGCCGCGCGAGTGGCCCCTCGAGGCACTTTGCGTGTATTCGCGGGCTTCTTTCACGCTCGGAAAAACTTCCATGTTGTAGCACGTCTTGAGCAACAGAAAGTTCTATCGGGAGAGTTTCATGTCGCTCTACAATTTTCTCGTCGACGCTTTTAATCTAATTAGAATATTTGAGGTAATTAATTAGGACTAATGTAATTAGGTAGAATGAAAACAAATCTGAGTATGTCCAAGCGACGGCAAACGTTACCTTGGTTCTGTCCAGCTACGTGGCATTAGCATATTTTTAAACTCTGGCTTGAGTTAGCTGGGACACCCTGTATATCGCTAGAATAGCAGCTTGGGCTTGCTGGTTTCTTGATGTGCAATCACGTGACTGCGACACGTGTGGGCAATGGTATAAGAAGCCGTGTTTCTTTCAAATAAACGTTGTTGAAAATCAGCGCTTGTGGTGTCGTCTTCTCGTCTCGTGCCCCATTTACGTTTTGTGCTGTTAACACCAGGACCCTGTATATGTGGTCATATTGATCGAGTTGTACCCGCCTTCGTGGCGTAGTCATGGCGCAGTGGGTTTGGTGTTGCGTTGCTGGACCCCAGAGCGTGGCATCCAATACCGGCCGCAGCGGCTGCATTTCGATGGGGGCGGGAACACACCCACACACATCCGTGTACCATGCACCGAGTGTACGTAACACCCCAGGATGCTTTTTTTTTTTCACTAATCCAGTTGCATGCACAACATGGTATCATAATAGACATGGATAATAAGAACGGGCGCCACCGTGCCCACAATCCGCAGGAAGAGTTCCGTGCGGTTGCTGGTGAACCATGGTTTCCTCCCTCCATGTGGTGAACGCATCTTCAACGTGCATGGATGGATGGATGTTATGAGCGTCCACTTTGGAACGGGGAGGTGGGTTGCGCCACCAAGCTCTTGCTATTATACTGCTTAATGTCCTACCTAGGTTAAACAATTAAAAAAAACGCTATGAACTACCACACCCAAATTTTCTGATCCCCTATTTCGAACTGTGCTTTTGTACGTCTCCGTTTTTTGTCGTTCCCTACTTTCCTTCCACCAATCCTCCAATCGCCTCTTACTAATGCCTATTGCGGACAGGTTTACTTTTCCACTGCTCTCGCTGAACCCAAGGGCTTCAACGAGGCCAGTGGTGCCTAAATCGACCGCTGGGTAGGCGTCTTCACATTCTAATAAAAACATGCTCCATAGTCTCCCCAGCTTTACTGAAGCAATCACATGCTTCTTCTTCCGTCTTATATCACGCTTTATAGGTGCGTGTTCTAAGGCATCCCGATCTCGCGTCGAAAAGTAATGAGCTTCCCTTTGAGTTATCATAAATTGTTTCTTTCCTGATTTCGTTTTTTCCTCTTAAGTAGTTACTCATGGCAGGTTTCTTTTCCATTTCCGCCACCCATGAGATTATTTCAGCCTCTCTGACTTTCCGCTCGACATTCTGTGTTGTTGTGTTGCCCACCCTACAGGCCGCATACTTGCTAGTAAGCTTCCTAGTTCTTTTACTCCACTGTGAATCAATGTTCTTCCTGTACAGATACCTGAACATGATGACGATGATGATATGTGGGGTTTCATGGCGCAAGGGCCACTCATGGCCAAAGAGCGCCAAGCAATGTTTTAATGGAGTCAGTGGTGCAAATAATGATCAATGGCGTCGTGGTTGGCTATAACAATGGAACCTGGCTGTATAGGGGCCTAAAAACAATTGTAAAATAAATATATATTTATTAAAATTGTCACAATGACTTTTCAGATGTACTATGAATTTAAAAGATATGTTCTGATGGAAGGAGGGAATAAAATATGTAAATACCAATAGCACTATTGCCTCAAGAGGCCCTTAAATGCAAGGGCCTGTAGGCACGTGCTCTACAAAATGCTACTATCGCAGCAGCAGCGTCTGGTAAGATGCTGAGCTACGAATCTCTTCGGCCTATAACTTGCAATGAATTAACATCTTGCAGAAAGTTAAAACTAACTTTCTGTGAAAAAATGTGTCAGCACCAAGCAACATTGCAGGATGAAAAGGAATGTTCTGTTGGTAGGCTAGAGGGAAGTGTTTTTTGCTTCCAGTTTCCATTTCTCTACACTCCAGCAAGACAAGGAGGACGGTTAGTGTCTCGCCACATCTACAGCATATGGGAGGTTCGTTACCGGTCAAGAGATAAGAGTGCGTGCCATACGTATGACCTATCCGAAGGCGGCAGAAAATGACCTCGATTCGCCTTATTTTCGTTATCGGTGGCAAGTTTCCTAATTGTGGCTCGATCAAATGGAGTTTATTCGAGGTTTCGGTGTCCCACTTGTGTTGCCAATGCCTTCGAAGTTTTTTGCGAAAGAATGGCTTTAAGTCTGAGGCAGGAATACCTACGGAACAGCTGCCAGCTTTCGTTGCAATGGATGTGGCAATTTCATCTGCAAGTAGTTGCCCTTAATGCCTCCGTGCCCAGGTAACCAACATACTATGAAGTGCTGATTAGATGTATATGCTGTGCACAGGAGCGAATATAGCTCATTGAGTACAGGATTGTTGCGTTTCCGGAGTGACATAAGAGATTTTACGACACTAAGGGAGTCTGTGAATATAATGGCCTTTTGCAATTTTATTTTCTTGATATGTTTAACAGCTGTCAGTACAGCATATGCCTCAGCAGTGAATATGCTTGTTTCTGGGTGCAGGACGTTAGAGTCTGAAAATGATGGACCGACGGCTGCATACGAAACGCCGGCATGCGACTTTGAGGCATCTGTGTAAAATTCCTGGCAAAAGTACTTCGATTGAAGTTCAAGAAAGTGCATTTCAATGTGTACCTGAGGAGCGTTCTTCGTTATTTCAATGAACGAAGTATCACACTCAACGAGCTGCCATTGCCACGGCGGACATAGCGTGACAGGAACCATTAGAGGGTTTTCAAAAAGTGGAACATCCATTTCTTGACTGAGTTTCCGTACACGCAGTGAGAAAGGTTCTCTAACTGCCGGTCAATTATTAAATGGAGTTGCAGATGTCATGTTGTTTATACTTGAGTAAGAGGGATGTTCACGGTTTGCATTTACCTTCAGAAAATACATAAAACTTGAATACGACCTCTGAAGATGAAGCGACCACTTATTAGCTTCAACGTATAGACTCTCCACAGGACTTGTCCTGAAGGCACCGGTCGCCAGGCGGATACCTTGGTGATGTACCGTATCTAGCATCTTCAATGCACTCCGGCTAGCCGATTGATAAACTATTGCCCCATAACCTAAGCGTGTTCGAATGAGGCTCTTGTAAAGGTTCATTATGCATCTCCTATCACTACCCCACATTGTGTGTGACAAAATTTTAAGAATGTTCATGGTTTTTAGGCATTTGTTTCTGAGGTACTTGAGGTGTGAAATAAAGGTTAATTTCGTGTTTACAATTACGCCTAAAAATTTGTGTTCTGTGCTCACAGGTATGTGCTGCCCCTGAAGTTCAACTTCAGGATTTGCTATAAGACCTCTTTTTTGTGCGAAAAGAAGACAGGTACTCTTGCTGACATTGAACGTAAAGCCATTTTCATCGGCGCACTTAGACACCTTTTTTAGACAAAGCTGTACTTGTGGCTCACAGATAGCGAGATTACATGACTTAAATCCAATCTGAACGTCATCAACAGATACCGAATAAAATATATTACGCGGTATTGATGAGCGCAAAGAATTCATTTTTATGATAAAAAGTGTGCAACTAAGCATGCCACCCTGCGGTACCCCAGTTTCCCGTAGAAATGGCCTCGAGAGGATATTACCAATTTTAACACAGAACGTGCGATTTGATAAATAGCTTTCTATTACATAAAGCATTTTCCCGCGGATGCCCATTTCCGATAAGTCACGTAGAATTCCATACCGCCACGTGGTATCGTAAGCCTTTTCCATGTCTAAGAATACAGAAAGAAAGAACTGTTTATGTATGAAAGTGTCGCGAATATATGCTTCAATGCGAACGAGGCGGTCTGTCGTTGATCGGCCTTCCCTAAAACCACACTGATATGGGTCAAGGAGCTTGTTTGATTCAAGAAAGTGCAAGAGCCTGCGATTTATCATTTTCTCAAAGAGCTTACATAGACAACTTGTGAGCGCTATGGGCCGGTAGCTTGCCACAGAGGACGGATCTTTACCTTGTTTCAAGACAGGGACTACAATCGACTCTTTCCATGCCAATGGAATGTCTCCTGTTTCCCAGATAGTGCTGAAAATAGACAACAGAACCATCTGCGTGTCAGGGTGAAGATGTTTTATCATTATGTACATGACTCTGTTGGCTCCTGGTGCCGATTTCCTGCAGCCGTTCAAGGAAGCTATGAACTCAGCAATGCTAAAAGGATGATTGTACGGTTCACTTCCGCTAGCTTTACGGTTCATTGCCTTACTTTCAGCTATCTGTTTATGTTGCTGGAATGATTGCGAGTAGTTCGCAGAGCTAGAAACTCGCTCGAAGTGTTCTCCCAGAGTGTTCGCCTGGTCTTGAAGGCTGTGGCCTTCATCATCGACCAAAGGCATGTTGTAGATTTGTCGAGTAATTAATTTTCTTAGCCTGTTCCAGACTTTTGCTTCTTGTGTATAGGAATTTATGCCTGTGACGTATTTTCCCCAGCTTTCTCTTTTAGCTATACGACGCGTTCGTCTGCCTTTGGATTTCACGAGCTTAAAGTTGATGAGGTTTTCTGCCGTTGGAGATTGACGTAGTAAACGCCAGGCTTTGTTTTGCTCCTTACGCGCATTGTTGCATTGCTCATTCCACCATGGCACGCGCCTCTTTTTTGTAGTCCCCTTCGTTTGTGGAATGCACTCTATTGCAGCGTCAATTATAAAAGCGGGAAAATAAGCAATAGCATCGTTCACACTAAAATCTTTAAAAGTGTTTCGCTGCATCTGGGTGATTTCCTCAAATTTTTTCCAATCTGCGGATGCAACTTTCCATTGAGGGGGGTGTGGTAGGAATTCATTTTGTTCTAAATTTTTGAGGCAGATGGGAAAATGATCACTCCCATATGGGTTTTTAACCACCTCCCATTCTAGGCATGGTACAAGTGTAGCCGAGCAGATAGCTAAATGTATCGAAGAGTGTGTGCCATGTGCTATGCTATGGAATGTCGGCTCCTTTTTATTTAATAAGCCTGCGCCTGAAGAAACAAGAAAATTTTCTATTAGGCGGCCTTTTACATCGCAACGCGAGCCTCCCCAGAGAGAATGGTGCGCATTGAAATCCCCAACAAGTACGTAGGGCTGAGGCAGCTCATCGATTAGGCTAAGAAATTCTGTTCTCTGGAGTCGATAGTGGGGTGGTATGTACACAGAGGAGATTGTAACAAGTTTTCCTAACAGTAAGGCTCGGACCGCAACTGCCTCAAGAGGCGTTCGGAGTTCCAAGGCCCGACATGCTACACGCTTATCCACTATAATAGCGACACCACCGGACGAAGCGAGAGCATCGTCCCGGTCCTTGCGGAAAATGCTAAATTGTGGTAGGAAGCCTGTCTGTGTAGGTTTTAAATGGGTCTCTTGGACACACAGCACCTTTGGATTATATTTACGCAGGAGTTCCTTGACATCCTCGAGGTTATGTAGGAGTCCCCTGACGTTCCATTGTAATATTTGTGTATCCATATTTAACGTAAATTAGTGCTGTGTATAAGGAGCGGAAGTTATAGATTACAGAGCTCTTTCGAGGCCCTGTAATCGGGATTTTGCCCTTTCTGGAGCGTTCGAGGGAGCCTCGCCGCTCCTTAGGCGCTTGGTGCGCCTTGAGGATAGGTGTAGTGTCCATTGCCTCTAGTGAGGCGCCGGACACGTACTCTCGCGAGAGAGGAGTTACCAGCGAGGGTCCCGCCTTGGAGGGCAAGACCCCTGCGCCCACCAGCCCGGAGGTCGATGGGGCGCCCTGGGGGATTTGGCTGCGCCGGCTGTTGCCAGCGCTGGAAGGGGCCGGGGAGGTTGGGTCAGCCTATCGGCTGCGCCCACCTTCGGGGTCTGTGGCCCCGTCTGCTGGGTTGACGGAGCAGCGCTAGCTGCAACCGCCGCGGGGCCGGATGGCGTAACTGCCGACTCGCTGGTTGTGGGTTGGACAGCCGCCGGTGGCCGTTGTGTCGCTGCCCCCCGACGCGTCACATCGGCAAAACTTTTCTTGGGCAAGTATGAAACCCGCCTGCGTGACTCCTTGAATGAGATGTTCTCTTTTACTTTGATCGTTACAATTTTTTTCTTCTTTCTGCCAGGATGGACACGACCGCGAGTACGCGGCGTGCTTCCCATCACAGTTTACACAGTGGAGAGAATTCTCACAAGCTTCAGAGGTGTGTTCATGCGCGCTGCATTTCGCACAAGTTTGGCGGCCTTGGCAGCTCTGCGAACTGTGGCCAAAACGCTGGCACTTGAAACATCGGAGGGGATTTGGCACGTACGGCCTAACACGGAGCTTGATGTACCCGGCCTCGATTGACTCGGGCAGAACATCGAACCGAAGGTGATTATCAAGTGTTTGGTTTGGATTTCTTTTCCATCTCGCCTCATCTTAATTCTTTTGACATTTATGAGATTCTGTTCACTGAAGCCCTCCAAGAGCTCAGCCTCGGTGAGACAACGCCGCGGGAGGTATTCATCGTGCGGTGCGGGGTTAGTACTACTTGGGTCTCCCCAAATGATATATGCTAGTTTAGGCAATTTCTCAAATTGCTTCTGATCGCGGAGCTCCAAGAGGAGCTCACCGCTAGCCATCCTCGACGCCTTATACCCTGGACCAAAAACTTCAGTAAGAGTCTTCGATACAAGGAACGGTGAGGTTGTTCGCACTTTTAAGCTGGTTTTTCTGCGTGGATCACGTGAAAACGAGGAAAATTGTGGACTTGGCGTCCGAAAAACTGAAAGACCTCTTTGGTGCGCCCTCGTTTCTGAGGGCGATCAGGGAGTTTAGGAAAAGCGTTTTCCATAGGTACAGTTGGGTTTTCGGCCGCGATGTCGACCACCCACCATGGAGCCCAACAGGGGGACGTGACAGAAGTTCCTGCTAGAGAAACCCTGCCAACGCCAGCCGTATATCGCTGCTATAACCAAATACAGCATAACCAAGGCTGGCTAGCCACACAAGGTTAACCCTTGCTGCCGGGAAACTAGGAAGTGAGGAGAAGTGATGAGAAGACAGGAAAGATGAAAGAGGCGAGAAAGAAAGAGAAGATTGGAGAGGAGGACAGGAAAAGGCGACTGCCGATTTCCTCCAGGTGGGTCAGTCTGGAGGTGCCGTCTAGGTGAAGCCGAGGCCAAAGAGGTGTGTTGCCTCCGCCGGGGGGGATACCTGAACTTTCTCCCAGCCCATTTACTTTCTTCCATATTCCTCAGCCGTTCTTCATACTCAATTTTACTGCGAGCTTCCCTCACTTCAAAATTAGTCCAGCCCATATCACCCCGCACAGCTTCACTTGTAGTCTTCCCGTGAGCGCCCAATGCGAGGCGATCCACTGACCTTTGGCTCCCATCGAGTCCTGATTGTACCCCTGAATTAAAGCAAACAACCGCATTTCCAAAAGTAAGCCCTGGAACCATTACACCTTTCCACATACCTAGGAGGACCTCGTACCTATTGTATCCCCATAGCGCCCTGCGCTTCCATTATGGCTGCATTTCTCTTCCCCTTCACTGTTGTTGTTTTTTCCTGTGTTTTCATGTATCTATTGCCTTCGTTTATCCATATACCGAGGTATTTATATTCTGTTACCCGAGGCATTTGCAGGCCCTGCATCTCCACTGTCTGTTCACTGTTTTCATTGAATACCATAACACCTGATTTTCTAACACTAAATTTCAAACCTAAATTGTTGCCTTCCTGCCCACAGATATTAGCCAGACGTTGCAAATCACTTTGCTTGTTAGCTAGCAACACAATGTTGTCCGCATAAACCTGGGAGCTGCTGCTCTATTACTGTATACCCCGCCTGTTTGTATGAGAGATTAAACCCGATATTACTTCCTTCTAGCGCCCTCTCCATCCTCACCATGTACATCATAAACAGCAGTGGCGATAAAGGGCACCCCTGCCTCAGTCCCTTGTTGATATGAACTTTCTCCTCGCTCCTCATCCCTTCCCATTCAACGCAAACGGTATTTTCTAGGAAAATCTCTCTCAAAAGCTGTAGACAATAGTCATCTAAGCCTTCCTCTTCCAGAATATCCCACAAAATGTTGCGGTCTACGTTGTCATAGGCTCCTGTAATGTCTAAAAAGGCCACATATAACAGTCTGCTTTCTATTTTTGATATTTCAATACACTGAGTAAGAACAAATAAGTTATCTAAACGCCTACCTATTCTGAAGCCATTCTGAAGTTCTCCAAAAATGCCATTACTCTCTGTCCATGCTTGAAGCTTTAATTTGATTGCCTGCATTGCTAGCCTGTACATTACCGATGTAATGATCAACGGTCTATACGAGTGAATTCTATCTTTCTCCCCCTTACCTTTAAAAATTAAATTCATTCTACTTTGTCGCCAGCTGTCTGGTATTCGTCTACCTTTTAAAGTTTTTTTCCACTGCTTTCACCAGAGCTTCCTTACTTTTTTGTCCTAGTTCATTAATCAGCCTAACGGGAACTCGTCTAGCCCCGTGGCTGTGCGCTTTGGAATTTTCTCTTCCGCTTTCTTCCAGTTGAACTTAGTCAGCACCAGCTCCTTTTCCACTTGAGTCTCTTTCATGCTCTTTTTTTCTTCAAATACAACCTCGTCATTGGCTTTGAAAGATTGGGCTGTTATTTTTCGGATGTAATTTATTGCCGCTACTCCTTCCAGTCTGTTTTCATCTTCATCTAGGATACGTTTCGTATTGTTGACTTCCTGCCTAATAGTTTTATGTGGTTCCAAAATATTCTAGGTGCTGCCTTCTTTTTCTCATGTATTTCTGACAACCAATATTCACTTTCATCTTTTAATTTTGCTTGCACCAGTATTTGAACCACAGATTTTTTCTCCCGGTATATTTCCCATTTACTGGTTACTTCATCCTGTGGCAACTGCGCCTTCTTTGCCTGCGTGTGCTCTCGAGATGCTTTCTGTCGTTCGGCGATCGCTTCTCGTATCTCCCTGTTCCACCAGCTTTTCGGTTTCTTCCTTCCTAACGAACATGTTTCTCTTTCCGTATTTCTGTCATTACACTTAGAAGCTCAACATATTCCCACACTTGGCCATTTGCCAAATTCTCCCTCGACTCTAGTGACTATATTTGCTATTTGTTCAGCGTTCAAATTTGGACTGGCCATTGTGCTTTCCTTGCTCTTTCCCAACTACATATCCCATTTTAAAAACGATGCGTTTATGGTCACTCCCTATGCTGCTATGCCCTTCCTCATCAATGACCATTTCTCTCAACTTATCATGAACTTCTTCCGTCATCAGACAGTAATCCATGGTCGACTGCCGGTTTCCCACTTCCCACGTGATCTGACGTATCAGCGCCGTTGCGGGCCCTCTGCCAGTGTCAACACGCGTACAGTCACGGACGGTGCCAACGACACACGAAAAATTGGCTTAATAAATGCCAGTAATTGGAACGGTGTTTAGCTGTACGATTTTTTCGTATGTCGGCACTGCCCTGCAGTCTTGGGGACCCTTCGATCACGGGCAGAGTGTTGCAGCTCTGTGAACTCGATTGTAGGTGTGGGAGAGCACTCCAGCTTTTGAATGTCGAGGACCACAACCTCGGCATTCAAAATTTATTATATCAAAATTAATTGTATGCGAGGGATGGAAGCAACGCGCATGAACACGGTGCATGTCAACCCGGAAGATTTATTTTTTTTTTACTTTCCGGCGAGGTGGTTACACACGGGGATAAAAACACGCACGCACGCACGCACGCGCACACACACAAACCGAGGTTTGCTATGTCCCTAGAATACAATCAACACACTGGTTGTCAACGCTGGATACCTGCTATACCCCCAGAACTTCGTGCAGGTGCAATCCCACTAGTGTTGACGGTCTTGCACCATCCTCAAGCTAACGAACTTAATTGCAATCTACTGTTTGAAGGAACACGTAAACATGCGGCTTTTATTCTGCAAGCACTCCATTAGCAAGAGCTGGAAAATGCCAGTGCCAGCTCTACCACGACCAAGTCATGCTAGAAACCCAGCCACTTCCACGCTAGACAGAGAGCAAAATTTCCACATTCTCTGCTCATGCCTTCCCCTTTTAACAGCGGACCTCAATGAACACCAAATCATGTTAAAGAGTGCTGAAAGCTCATCAAGCCAAAACTAGAGGCGCACCAGAGCTCAATGAATGAAAAAAAAACAAAAAACAAAAAAAAAAACTAAGTGCCCTTCCACTTTGAAAGATGACCAGCGAAGCTGTGTGTGTGGGCCCCTTAATGGCGAACTGCACCTCCGCCGCGGGTCGGCCCGGCATTGCACTATCTTTGGGATCGGCTCACGAATTTGGGAGTGCTCAACGCCTCCACCTCCGCCGCGGGTCGGCCCGGCATTTCACTATCTTCGAAGTCGACCCACATTTTTTTTTTTGCTTACGACACGGAAATTTCCTTGAACGGTAGAGGTATACAGCTTCGCTGTAAAAAACACCAAGCCCAAGAACCAGCAAACTTCAAGGTGCCTCATGGACACCAAGAGTGTGGAAGAAAAAGAAGTGTGAAACGGTTGCAACTGCCTTTTATTGGAATTAACATGAAACATTGTTACAAATCATTTCCATTTAACTGCTTTCCAAAAATAGTACAAGTAAATGCAATATAACCGAGCATCTCGGATGCATGGTTCAGCAAATGCCCAGACAATAGTGTCTTGAACGCTCACGCGAGCCATGCAACCGAGACAAGAAAAAACTGCTTTGTACCAACATATATATGTATATATACTTCAACTTGCTTTTTCTCTTCTTCTCCATCACCTCCACTTATGTAATGAACAGCCATGTAGGCACAAAGCCAGCGCGAAAATCTCAACAAGATCCAGCTTGGATGGCAAAAAAATGGCTGCTCTGACTTTTTTTTTTTTTCGTCACCTCCTATCCTCTCCTGCTCAGTATGGTAACATACTTGCTGTCTGCAAGCTTAGGTGAACTGCACATCTATTTTTTTTTTTATTTTTACCACTTTAACTTCTTGCCATTGTAAAACAGCACCAAAAATATATCAGTGCTCGTGTAAAATACATAAACATTAAACGTCTCAAAAGTGTAAACCACGGAAACATCGGGGGGATTGAAAAGAGGGAGAAAAAATAACTTGTTTTTTTCACGCTTTTCGTCGACATTTTTCTCAACACTTCAGAGAACTACCACATGACATCACTTGCAACAAGGATGGCCCAAGGAATTTGGTCTACTTTCGGCTTTTACAATGAGAGAGCGATACAAAGCAATAAGGAGTCTCCTCTGCCTTGAAGTGGTGCAGTAGGGGGTCGAGTGAATTCAAGGAATGAGACAAAAAGAAGTGTATATATAGTATATATATATATATATATTTAACGCCCGGAAGCACTGGAAACGCTAGCAATGCAAAGTCACGTCTTCCCCTCGATGTCTGCACGCACTGCTGCACTGGGCATGCCGCTAAAGACGTCTGCCACATAGGATTAGCAGCTCATCAGACGCTTTGCCTGCCACTAGGAAACCTTTGATGGTGTCAACCAGAAGATATCTCCACACCCTGTGCAATCAAACCACACTGTAAAACCTTATGCCAAAATGGGCGTTTCTGCCATGTCATGCACCATTTGTGGCCATGATTCTCTGGTGCATTTCTTTCCAAGTATTGCCTTTCTGGCAGCAACTCTACACGAGCAGTCTTCGTTCCTTTCCCTTGGCCAAAGCACTTGCTGAGTTGCATTAGAGAACTCTTACAGCCAACCAGGCACGTTCAATGCTGCACAATGTAAAGAGTCAAGTTTCGCCCCTTCACTGCACAGAGAGACCTGTCAGAAGAACTGCAGGACTGCAACGGCAAGCTTCAACTGCAACCTTCATTCACATGAAGTAATCTGCATTTTTATGATCAAACACTAAAGAGTGCACACTGCATCGACAGCACTAGTGAAACAGAGCACCCAAGAATCGTGGCAATGACAGCTGACAAACACACCAACTTCAGCATAATGCCTCTCGCAGTGTGGCCAAACGAGGCAGCTACGGCTGCAATAATGCCCAGGTGGCCCTGTCTTTAACATCGCATGCCAACTACACGAGACTCGCCTCTCCCATTGCAAATGCCAGGACAACAAACCTCCCCGACTGCAAGAACCAGGAACGGGAAAGCAAGAAGGGAAACCCGGTCACGGCAGCATCAGAAACTGTGCGGGTGCAAATTGAAGCAGTTTATGGCCTGAAAAAGCGACTGCTCTGGGGACCTCACTGTGTAGCGTCTAGCACGCCTTTTTATTGCTCTAGTATTATTCGAGTGTTCAGTGGCGCTTGTCCTTGGTAAAGCAGGCAATGCCACACCACAACGGGAGACTCGGAAAAACGGGGTAGGGCGAGGAGAGAGTGAGAGAGAATGCCACAACCGCAGCAAGCAAGACTGGGCCCCCTGAAATACTGACTGAGCTCTTACAGCAAAACCGCAGTGGCCAACCAGTGTTGCAAGCGCATGCCACTGGCAAAATAACATTTTTGCATAGATTAAGAGTGGAAAAAGAAAACGCAAAAAAATAGGCTCTCTTCCTACACACACGCACACATACACACACAGGGCTTGTTCACTGCGTGGTTAACTCGGACACACCCGACATCTACTTCCTGCTAGACATGGAGAACCCTACGACAAACAAGGGGTGTAGTGCATGTGTGAGGCTACTGAGGTAAAAGGCAGTAAAAACAAACAAATGAAGGGAGAGTGGGGGAGGGGGGGAGGTCAGCACAGTGGTTACCCATTCTCTCTAATCCCTAAATCTCACTCATGCAGTCTTCGATACTAAGTTTGTGTAAGCTTCATTTCACACTGTCTCAATATAAATGGACTAGTCTGGTAGTACAAGCTGCAGAAACAGCCTAAGCAGTAAACAAGTGTCACAAAAGAAAAAAAAGTATACACATATCTCATGAACAGTGGGTAAGGGGAGGACTGAATAAAATGTGCAAGGAGAGAGGAAATTCATACCTACATTCTTCAAACTGTTTTTTCTTTCCAATGTTATGGCAAGATGATTCAGGAATAACAGATATATGCTGCCAATAAAAGAGCAATGGTGTGCATAGTGGATGAGTCGTGGCGATTGCAGTGAACAGCAGCAAGTGAAGAAAATGAAAGCTGCACGAGCTAATCTTTGCTCAATATTAACAGAAAGGCACTAGAAGATATGGTGCAATAGTGTACAAGATGACCTCGCAAAGGTTAAGAACAGTAAATGTTGTGAAGCAGTGCAGTATACTGTAAGCTACTCGCCAACAAAGATTATGCAAAAAAGAAGATAAAACAAATTTTGTATGGTTTGTAAAAGTATCGACAAGGGAAAGGGGAAAAAAAAAAGGCCTCGTCTCATCAACCCCTTAAAGCAGATGAGAGGCACATTCTATGTACTCCACAAACAACTCTCTCTTCACTGAAAGACACAAAAATAAAACAGAATATTAAGGACCCTGCGAGAAGAAACATTGGAAAAAATACTGCCCTTTCCCCAGAAAACAATCCCCTTCGGGTAATGTATAGTATACAATAGTATAATATTCATATTGTATAATAATAATATTGGCAGACTACGTGCAAATAAAGGCTTGTCAGTTGGGGAAATGTCTGTCCCCAACATTTGAGAAATAAAAATGAGTGTCACAGTCTTGTCACAGTGATTTGTAAAATAAGCAAATTAAAAAAAAAAGACGTATCACCACACATGCGCACAAAAACACATTGCAAAAACAAAGCCCTACAACTCACAAGCTTACCAAAATAAGAAAAACACACGAGAGAAGGAAAAAATCTTGTAAATGTGAGAAGTCCTATTATGCTTCACTTTGTTCCTCTGAAGTTGATACCTGCCACAAGACCTCTTCTTCTTTTCTTTTTTTTGTTACTCACTGAATGCGCCTGAAGCACTACATAGCAATTCCTTGCTCCAAGCACAGGTGCATGACACACCCCAATTTTTGGGGCATTTCTTTTTTGGCAGGACAAAGGAAACTCAATGCCAAAGGAAACGCAATGCACCCAAAACAGCCGGTGCCCCCCCTCGCATGGTAAGACACTCACGAAACCTCTATGCACATCAATAAAGCACTCTACGGAAAAGCACTTTCCAAAGCGAGGTTCATATGCTTATACAGGCACTAACAAGATTTTAATAGACATAAGATACCTCAATTAAATGTAAAGTCAAAGAGCAAACAAGGAAAAGAAAGGAAGCGATGATAATAAAACTGCAAAGCCAAAGGGTCAGCTTCCAAAAAGGAAAGCAGGGTACACTTCTTTCAAAATGTCAACACCTTTCTAATAAGCTCACACACACACAAAAAAAAAGCACACATGTGCTCAAGATTCTGACTAGATGCATGTAAATGTATGCACACATGGATGCTTGCAAAAACTTGCAAAGGAAGAACAAGAAAGGCACAGAAGAGAGAAAAGGGCTTTTTAAAGGAAAGGAAAAGAATGTTATAAAAATGAACACTGTGTAATATGGGTTTTGCCGCCACATGTTGAGAAATAAAGCATTGTACTGTCTCTTAATAAAACGCAAAGAAGTTAGGTTTTCTTTTTTGTCTTTCTTCATCATTAAGGGCAAGACTCCTCAAAACGAAGACAAAGGGAAGGGCACAACAAGTTATTCATCAGGAGGGGGAGGCGTTGTATAAGATCTGGTAAAAGAAGGCAATTTCCTCTCTCAACAGTTTAAAGAAAAATATATAGAGCGCCTAAAAAGTGGCTGCCATGGAATGTTGGTGTAAGCGCTCGCCCTTGGCTGTTGCTGCTTGCTGCCATCCCACCCCTCCACAATATTGCTGGCAACACACATGCGATGCCCGACTTTACTAGAGCGCAAAGTGACAACACAGCAGCGCGTATACTCAAGCGCCACAAGGGAGTAGAACACGTGGCAGCAAACTCTCCATCACCGTTAATAATAACATGGTAAGTATATGCGTGTATATATATATATATGTGTGTGTACGTAACATCAGGCACACTAGAGATGCAAATGCACTGTGAATGAAAAAGAAAATGGCAATGAAAAACTGAGAGAAAAAAAAAGAGAGAGATAGCTCTAAAGGTAAATTGTCCTTTCTTTTCAGAATGTACACTCAACAAATATAAGAAAAAAGGAAAAGATTGCAGGCAACACGCTACGCAAGTCAGATGAAGCGACACATAAAGACAAGCTAATTGTAAAATCGTAAGAAACAAAGAAGAATCTGGAGAAACCTGCACTACGCTGTTTGCAAAGATTGCAAACATAGTGACGGGCTGCGTGAGGAAAGAACAAAAAAGCAGGAAAGAAAATGTATAACAACGAAAACTGCACTTCTGCTCCTGTTCCTATCCAACCAGCATGAGGCTGCATGCCGCATAGCTGCATGACATCGAAATTAAGATGTAAATTGAGGTACATGTAGAAGATGTGTACACACCAGGCAATGTGTGTGTGTCATTTAACTGTGCAAAGTGAATGGGCCGGAGTAAGCACAAATTACGACGGGAAGATTGGCTAAAAGGATGAGATTGGCAGAAGAGGTCGCGCGAAGCAGTTAAAAAAAAAAAAGGTACACAGCTAAGGAATGAAACTGAGCAGCAAAATTCAGCTTGCCCAACAACAAAACCTCTGCAACCACCGACATTTTCTTTTCTTTAGGCAGAGGAAAAAACCAAACGCATTGGCATTAACAACCGAGAAAGGCGCCAAACGCACCCACCACGCTTTGTACAGGCAGCACGAATAGCGCAAGAAAAAAAAAAAATTATGAATAGAGGAAAACCCCTGCACACACGCAAGTCAATGAGGCCCCAAATAATGCAGCACATGAGACAAAGTGCCCTCGTGAAAAAGGAAGGAAAATAAAGCACAACAAGCTTGTCACGTGGATGGGGAAGAAAAAAAAAAAAAGAAACAGGAACTTTTGGCTGCAAGTATTCTTTTCCCCTCCCTTTGCTTTCTTCACTGCAGCCCATGCAACATCCCCACCTCCGAAGCCAGCGCACACAACACCCCCTCTCCTCCTTCCCGCTACTCCCTTGGCTCGAGGAAGCAGCAGCCAGATTCGGCTGTAACATGCTACTGTAAAAAAGAACAAGCCGCCACTCGACACTATACAACTGAGCTGGGACACTGATCGCACAATCATCTGCCTGCATGCAGTCAGCAGGCACCACTCTAAAACCAAACAACCAACAAACATAAAAAAAAAAGAGCAAGGAGGGATGATGACCATAACTACAACAGCGACAGAGGCAACGAAGGCTCGAAACAAAATCAGAAAAGACGTAAGTGAAAAATATGACAAAGAAGCTGTTCACAAACTTGGTAGTTTTTCTGAAAGCAGGAACAGCCTCTGCAGTGAGTCAGCAGTTAGAAAGATGAGAGAGAGAGTGGTGGGGGGGAGCCAGGACTTGGCGTGAGAAGACACAAGAGCCGCTTGAGCATCTGCCTTCTTTTTTTCTTCCCTTTCTATTGGCTCTCGAAGCGCAGAGGGAAAATGGGGGGAGGACATGGAAATAGTCGGTGGAAGGATGCGAGTGCTCATGCCGAGAGGAGGTGATAAAGAGTGGGAAGATTGTGTGACAAACCTCCTTCAAGGACGATGACAATGTTGCTGCAGTGGCGGCTGCTGCTGCTTGTATGTAAATACAGTTTCAGCCGTTTACACTTTTGTGATATACCTGCGAGTACTGGTACACAGTGCAACACATACTGTCTTTTTTTTTTTCCATTTTGTTTTTCTTTCACTTCAGAATAGAGCTGGGAGTGAACCCACATGGCACATTTCGCTATGTATATACTATATATATATATATATGTATAAAAAACCACTAAATCATAGTAAAAAGGACTAGGCACGAGGGTATATATATGTTGTGTGTATACATATATATATATTATATATATTCATATGATTCTCCTAGACGGTCGGTGTCTTCGAATGGTTGACGCTAAACCTGAGGATACCTAGCAGGAACCAAAAAAGAAGCCCAATCTGTAACTAACGTTTTCAGCTGTATGTGTGATAATAAGGGACTGGTATCATTACAAAAAGTAAACAAAACAGCTGTTAACTGTATGATGACAGAAGAAAAGACCCTTATATTTTTTTCATTAAGAAAAAGAAACATTTTCAAAAAAAGGAGCCACGAAAGCAGCAATAAAGCTGTATGCTGATTGAAGGGGGCATATAAAACCACCACTGCAAATATCGCAGAAATGCAAGAATGTAAATGCTGAGCACAGAAGGCTTCTAAACTGCCCATTTTGTGCCAGCAGACTTGCACATAGCTGCTATTATGTTGAGAGACCAGCCATGTTATAAACATGCTTTTTCATTTTTACACGCTAAGTAGACTGCTATCCAGAAGACTAACAGGAGCACAAAACAAGCTCCTAGCTAAGGCAGGGAATGTCGCGCTTCAACATGGCGACGCGCACTGAAAAATCGAAAGAAAATAATTAAAGTGAGAAGAAACAAATGTTTGTACTGGAATAGCTTACAAGACTGTAATGCTTGCTTACACTAGCAAGAACAACTGGCCAGAAGAAATACTTCAAGTAAAAAATGGAAAACAAGACTGAACCTTAAAGATGAGATTACAGGCCAGACAAGGGACTGTTTTCAAAGAGTTGATAGGAAAAAAAAAATGAAATGTTAACAACACTAACTACACAGCAAAAAACATTTTAAGAATATCACAGTTAGCAATTTGTGTGTCTTCTCAAGCTCGTGTGCGAACAGTAGGTGGCCAGGTAGGGTGAGTGGGAGTGAAGAACATGGCGCTACAACACAACACCGCCCAAGCACTTGCTCATACTCTCCAGAAATGGACAGGAACAGCAGCGGGGGATGGATGAGAGAGAGAGAGAGAGAGAGAGAGGAAGGACGCTAAATGGTGTGAACAACAAGGCATTATTACTTTGTCTTTGGGAGCCTAGCTAACAATCATTAACGCACAGAGGATGCAGACAAAGGAAGACAGGATAGCAACCGAAGAGGTAAAATTTTTAAAAGATGACGTGCAATACGCAACACACAGTGGAGAGCGATTACTCAATCACATAAGAGTGTCATGAAATAGAGACTAACCTGGAAAAAAACAGTTCATTTTTGGCTACTAACCGCACACAGCACTCAAAGAAGCTGGGAGCGCCAAAATCCACATCACCACCTACGAAAGTCGGCTGTGCACTGTGCTTGTGTGCCTTGGAAACTGCGCTCGTGTCAAGCCCTTCTTAGGAAGAGTAACAATGCCCAGGAACAGTTCCAAGGAGCTCCTGCTTCGAAATATGCGAGGGGGGGAGGGGGAAGAGGAAGAAATGCGGGAAGCGACCAAGCAAAACAAAGGCAGGTGTGGATAGGGCTATACAAAAACAGCAATAAAAATGAGGCAGTGTAGCTAACAAGCAAAAAAAAAAAGGCATGATAAGGCACCTAATGAAATGAAGGACAACAATGTCAAGATTGAAAACGACGAGTGATCAACTGAAGGCAGCGAGGAAAGGGAGCAGGCCTCCTTGGTGCCGCCAAACAGAGCCGACACGCGTGCATCAAAAGGATGCCGGAGGAGGTGGGGAGGAGAGGGTGAACGCGCAGCAAAGGCAAGGGGCACATGGGAGGCTGCCCAGTGGTAACAGGGGACAACAAAAGGAAAGAAAAAAAAAAAAAACAGCCAGCTGAAAACGCGCTGCTTCGGAGGTGGGGCCACCCCCAACCAACCCCTCAGACAATGTAAAGAGTGTTGAGCACAAGCACATGGTGGTTGTTCTTTGCCAGTGTGACCACGTAGCCCTCCGAGGTGATCTTGAGGCCACAGCAGCGGCTCACTTTCACGTAGGGGCACTCAAACTCTGACAGGAGCAAGCCGTCGCGCGAGAAGACCACAACGTGAAAACGATTGCCATGGCTGTCCCCCACAAGCACGTCGCCTGCATCACTGATGTCGATACCGTTGGGGAAGTTGGTCATACCGTCGCAACCAATCTTGCGGATATAGTGACCTTCATCATTGAACACTATGACACAGTGGCCCTGAAAAAAAAAAAAAAAAAAAGAAGAGGCACATGAGAGGGTGTATACTAGGTGCGCCACGAGCAAGTGGCGCACCTAGTACTAGTACCTAGTACCTAGTACTAGCACCTAGTACATCTCTGTACCGAACGTACGTGTTTTTTTTTGTTTTTCTCCTCACGTTTTGTTTGTTGTTGTACTCCGCCGCCGTCAATGCTGCACTGTAAGAGGAAGCCAGGACCTCTCAAGCTGTCTATACAGCTTTTTCCCTGGCTGTCCTCGCAACACCAGTTGCGGAAATAAACCTTCAACCAACCAACCAACCAACAAAGCTCAAACACGGCACAGCTCTGAGAGGCATGGTACAGGTGCCCCAACAGTGCCATGGTTGTGCATCAGCTACACTGAAGAATTTAATACGACTTCCACCCACAAAAACGCACTGCTGCTCCTGCACTCCAAAACACAGTTCCCGAGGGATGAAGATGTTGAAACAAGTGCAATTTGGCCGTGACATCACAGAAATGAGGAATGTAATGGACTGGCACATCTTGCAACTTCTCTTTGACTCGGACAGCGACGTATCTGCCACAGCATTCTTAGATTGTCACAAACTATAGGTGCTTAAGTGCGAACATGTCTCTTAATGAAGTATTTTACTTTGGTGCATGCAATACAGTGGAATCTCGATAAACAAAATTACTTCCACGGAACTGCCTACTATATGAAACACCATCCTCACGGTTGGTTGGTTTTGTATTCATGCAATTGTATTCAGCTTTGTCTCTCAGTAAATGAAACGCCTGATAAAGAAACTAGTTTCCCTGGTCCCTTGAGGTTTCGTTTAAACGAAGAGAGTCCACTACAAGGGCACTCTGTGGGTACATTACAACCCGCCATGTCAGCTACAGTAATAGAACTATGAACTATCCACCCGTCCGTAGCCATGCAGATACAAAGAGAAATCATATGGGTTTCTCAGAAAGAAAGCTTCCCAGCTGAAAAAGAATTCGTTCTGGTCAGGGGATCGAACCCAGGACCAATGCTATTTTGGGATGGTTGTTTGACGCATCTGAGCTGACCGGGAGGCTAGCAGGTTGAAGTGGGAGGGCGAATTGATTGGCAACTCAAAGCACAGGGACACTAAATATGGCAAATCAGTGGAAACCCACAAGGTGGACGAATGTTCATGAAAAGGCAAAAATGTCATCCACCCATCTGTGCACTGACCAATGGATGCAACGTTTACGAAGGAAACCTTTCATAGCTTTGTGCTACAAATACAGTCACCAACCGATAATCCAAGACTCGCTAGGGACCGCTGAAACGTCCGACCAATCTGGATTCCGAAATACCGGATTTGCCCTGAAATAGGCGACGTTATTCCACAAGTGTGTTTTATTCCTGTATCGTCACTTACAGAGATGCCTTTTATTTCACATGACTAAGGCAACACACATGGGCGTCTGCGAGTGACAGCATTCCTGGCACAGTACCAAGCATGTTACTTTTGTGACAAGTGCAAGGCTAGTCTGTGTGTGCAAAGCACGCATCAAAGCATCAATGAAAGTATCTTTTGAAAGTGATCATCCAAGAATTGGACCAAGTCTGTCAATGCGTGTTGCTGGGTGCACATACACTTGCCCTTGGCTTAGACATTCCTTGGCCATAATTTTATAGCAATGCCTTTTGTTATTCCTTATACATTAAGTCCATGGGGCTAGTGTTAGGGCAGGGGCTGTCCTAATTATGGGTGCCTGAATAACCGGTTGTTGATTGTAGTTGGACGACAATTTTCTCTGTCAAAAACCTTCCCTCTACCTTGCTGGCTTCTGCAGAATGATTTGCCAAATTCAGTAATAGAAACATGTTCAGTCCAATATTTGAATAAATATCTTGGAAGCTTTTGCGCAGGCAGGCCTGAAGGGGGGGACCCTGCGCCTGAAAGCATTTTTTTTTTTCATTCTTTGTCAATTTTGATGAAACTTGCCGAGCTTATATATTTCAATGTGCTAGTTTTAAATACACATTCAGTTTTCTTGCAGAGTAAATAACTTTCCAGAAATTGAAGAAATTCAGCTTTATTGCATAAGTTGCATGGAGGTGAGCTATCTACCAAACTATACATGGCATAATAAATATTGACATATGAAAATGATGTGGAACTAACAAAGAGTGCAAATGAGCCAGTATGGTGTCCTAACCCAATTTTATATCAAATGAGAACATTGCAAACTTCAGTGAGAGAAATCCATCTAACTGCTGAAAAAAAAAAAACATTAAAAAAAATTCTAATAAATGTTATGTTATTTCGTATATTCGCACTCTACACAGCTTTGCCACCTTTCTGGGAAAAAAAAAGAAAACATTAGTGATAGATAGCAGTACAAGCAGAGATAAGGCACCTCCAATCATCAAAATTGTGGTATTGAGAAAACAAAAAAAAAAAAAAAAATTCACAACTGATATATTGAAAGAAAGTTTGAAAAGACGCACCAAAGAACATGAGTAGGCGCTAGGTATAATTCATGGCTGTTTGGCCGTTGCCGGTCGACGACATAGCATGCACTGCGAGTACGCTCACTTCAAAAGGATTACACGTTTTCAGGCCCTCAATTCTCAGCGAGCTCCAGCCCGACGCAACTTCATCGCAGATCTCGCACACCACAGTCAGTATAGTGGTGAGAGACCGTAATCCTGATAGCCCCGCACCAGCTACGCAGAACCACTGCAAGTATTGCACAAGAAAACGCTGAGAAGATTGTGCCCTGCTGCAAGTACGCTGCTCAAACGTACGGAGTAGCGGGCTTCGCAACCGAGGATGTTGCGCTATCGGCGGTTGTATCTTCAACAAAACACCGAATCTTTCGCTCTGTGGCCGTCGTAGATGCAATCTTGTTGTGCGTAGCTTTCTCGTGTTCTCTTATCTTGTCCAGTTCCTCTTCAGTTATGACACCCGGCAGCGTGGATATGCGTGATCCGGCAAAGCAGTTGAGGTGTCGAGGTTAGGCGGCGGTACAACTTCAGCAGCAAGCTGCCGGGTATCCCATGCCGACTGCGACGACGGAATCGCTTTCAGAACTTTATTGCGTCTCGTACGTTTCCGCCCATAACGATTCACAGAACGAAACAAAGTTTCGTTCTGTGTGTCTAAGCATATACAGCATCGCAGTCGCGAGACTATGACAAAATGGCAGCTGTTTTCGTCATTTGAGCGCTCGTGTTCCTTGGAGCCAATCATGACTCGCCATTTTAGTCCCGCACTCAAACTGACAAATAATAGAGTGCGCCGCGAATTACTTTTTCTGTTGTTTTTTTCGTGACCGCAGCACCGGCAATGTTGCCAACCGGTGAATAAAGAAAGCCAGAAATGTGAGCTTTCGAATGATACCAGAATGGCGCTGGCAGAGTGCGTAGTTATCGTATTATGCACAACGAAAATCGGGCGAGATTTGTCCCCAATTTAAGGGGCAACGCTTGCGGATTCGCATCTTTAGATCACGGTAACTGAAGAACTGCGCGGTATTTTGTAACCAAATTTCAGAGATAGGCACAGAGATGCGTCAGGAAGGTGGAAAATAAACATTGAAAATTCGAATTTTGGGCCGATTTTCGTTCCCAAAGGCCCGGGTCCCCCCTTAACAATGCTAAACTCAAGCATTTCAAAATATCAAATATTCAAAGAAAAAGAAAGCAGGGGGACAATGAGCAAGAGCAAGAGTATTTTGTCTTAGTTAAAAGCTTTCCATGCTGCGACAGCACAGTGCCAACAAGCATGGTAATGAAAAAGCCCACCTTGAAATCGCAGATGTAGTACTCTCGGCCACTGATGGCAATATCCGAGGGCTCCCTCATGTACTCGCTGCAGTCGAACCAGAGCAGAAGCTCGCCTGCCTCTGAAATGACGAAGACGGTCGGCGACACGCTGTCCACAGCGACTATCTTATTCTCAGAAGTGATGGCTAGGCCTGCTACAATGTCGATGTAGCGAATTGCAATCTTCTTGATAAAGTGGCCACCCTTGGTGAAGATCTGCATACGTGACCGCTCGTTCCCTCGATCGCAAATGACATACTTGCCGCTGCTCTTGATAACAGCCACCTACGCAAGGACAAAGGCGTTTAGACCTCATTAGTAAGCAGGACATGCAAGCCATGCGCAGCATAAAGGCAGCATTCAGCTTTAAAGTCATCTATCCACCTGTTAATTTGTTGCAAATCCTAATGTCATGCCCTCTAGTCAACAAAGTTACCTTTAAATTCAGCTGTTTGGTAGCAATGCAAGAATCCTGTACATCAAGTCAGCAAGACATTCTGTGAAAATGTAAAAAGGAAGTACAGTCCATGCCCGTTACAACGGATCCGCCTACAACATACTTTCAGATATAACAGACCATTCTTCTCCCTCACTTTGGCCTGCCTGTATTATATATAATCCATGCAACAAATTTCGTTTTAAAGGACCCAGCTATAATGGAATATCGGCTACAATTGACAAATCTTTTGGTAAATTTTGTCTAGATGGTGTAAATAAAAAGCGCGTTGCTGTGGTGATGCGTGCATGCAGCAGTGCACTACAGTCGAACCCACTTATAAAGATACTGGTTTTTACAACATATAGGTTATAACAATGAGAAGCTGCTGCACCGTCAACTTCTGCATATTTTCTGTGATGAAATAAACCCCTTACTACAATGCCGCCATGTGCTGCACTGTCAATTATGATGATTAAGTCTGGCTACTGGGTGTCAGTGCCGAAAAGTAATGAATGCGAAATCCTTGAATAGAAAAAAAGAAAAATTCAAGCCATTGCACCCTGCCATGTGCTCGTCCTTCTCAGCCTCAGCAGCCTCGCGCGCCTCTCTTCTGTCACCTTCCCACCTCTTCAAACACGAATGGGCTACACCCATAGCACTACGCCAACAGCTTTGGCTTGTTACACACGATTACGAGTGAACACAATCAGCAGCCGGATGGAGGAAGGTGGTGGGGAGAGGGCACTGGCCTCCCCGCCATTATAGTTTTCGCACAACACTTCTGCCATTCCCAATTTTGATATTTTTTTTCATGCCACCTAGTTATAACAATTACCAGCTATAACGAAATTTTCGTGGCACTTGAGTATTTGTTACAAGTGGGTTCGAATGTACATGGAACTATTTCCAGGCATTTGCGTAATGTACAAAAATGCACTTTTTTTTCCTTTAAACAATGAACACACTAGTGGCAAGCTTCCCACAACAGTGTGCGTTGCGCAACACCCCGCTGGGTTGACCAAGGAAGCGGCTTAATGCCATTGATGTGCCGAAAGTGCCGCTACATCTAATCCGCTGTGAGACTCCATAACTTAAATTCAAAAACTATCACTGTCGATAGCAAAATGCATCGCTTTGATAACACTTTATTTCTTATTGCATCAAATCTCACATACAAAAAAAAAAAAAGACCCAAAAAAGAAGACAGACTGCTATTTGCAGCGTCCAGATTCTAAGCCTGTGATGTGTTCGAGCCATCTCACATGCAGTGCAACAGCAGCTGAACGCAGGCTTTGAGCTGATCTTGCCTCACATCCCAGCTCTCGTTCGTGCTACAGGTTTGACAGTGGTCTCCGCTTTTTGCGAGAGATAAAATTGAAGACATGGTTTATTCTACCGAGCACTGTTTCGTGTGAAAAAAGATTTGCCGACAATTATGATCCCCCTAATGCAAAATTTGAGCGCACCTCTATACAAGTTTTCATTTTGTGATATATGGGCTGGTGTGGATAACAGGTGTTGTGCGGAACGTTGCGAATGGAGCGAAGTATGGCCAGCGCATGGGTGACGCGTGAGCCCTATTTACAGAAGCCACTGCCACCAAAGCTCCCAGACAACAAGCGCTTCTCTGGCACCATCTAGTAGCTACCGTCGCTGCACTACGCTTTTCTCACTTTCGCCATACCCTCCTCCGCTTTCAGCCTAAAGGTTCCGCAGCACCCTCCTCCTCACTTTCCTCCTAGCACCTCTTCTCTCTCACCAAATTTTTTATGCCCCCACTATGCGTGGCATTCGCTCTCATCTTTTTAGCTGTGCTCGTTCGCTCAGTTACAATGCGAACGCCGATGCTCACCGCAGGAACAGGTGCCCAAGGAGCTGCGCTCTGAAACAAACTGTAGCTTATTTTTGTGTCACCAGCGGCAGCAACGCGCTTGGTCGGGCGGCTGGCATGGCGAGAAGCTGACCAAACGGTTCCCCTCTGTTGTGACAGCTGTTAATCTTACCATTGTGCGAGTGTTTACATGCTCTAGTGCAGGGAAACTGGCCACATTTCCACAACCAGCGTCCCGAAAACGACCGACAGGAAAACACCATGCCACGGGGTTGTACGTTTACTGCGTAAACCCATTTATTTATTACTTATCTTATTCCAATGTTTCCATCACTTTTGTGATTGCCTTCAGTTAGGACAGCGGCCAATGTGATGTTTCACCATTTTGCAACATACCGCAGCAGCCACGATTTTGTATAGAACAGACTTCTGACATAACGGACTTTTCTCGCTGGATTGTTAGTCCATTGCAACGAGTGTCAACTGCACCTCGCTTGCCAACAGATAAAGAGTTCCAAAAATAATAATAATAAAAGCAGCACCTTTCGGGGATACCACAGCTGTCCTTCCTCCTTTCCAGCCACTCCAAAGGTGTACTTAAACTCCCCAGACTTGTCAAACACCTGGATGCGATGATTGTTGGTGTCAGCCACGATGATCTCTTCGTCTAGGCCCAAGCAGAAGCCATGGGGTGAGCTGAACTGGCCCTTGCTCGGGCCCAATTGGCCAAATTTGCACCTGTTCGAATTGAAGAAAGCCATAGAGATCATCATTATAACACCAGTCACGGCTTCCCTTTCAGGCTACAGCATGTACTGCAGAAACTCAATTTGGGTGTGCAAGTCACACGTAAACAAACAGCAAGATTCAAAATTCAACTGTCAAAGCAAAGCCCTCAATGTAAGCTCTGTGCACTCAAAAAGGGAAACTTCATGTTCAACACAACCAAGGAACTCCCGGACTGTCTTCTGGGCCTACAGGGTTCCAAAAGTAGCTAGCATCGAGTCGTACCTTTTCCAATTCAGCTATGCGCACGCACATAACCTGGCTCCAAGCTGCAGCCAAGCTGCACCACCATTACCACAGCACATGTGTGTGAAGTGCGTATGTGATTTCTTGCATAATCTGCGGCAATTTTCCGAGCTTGAGGGTCTGAACAATTTCTTATCTTGTTCTGGGCAATAAAACTGGTTAAGGAAACATTTCAGCAGTAAAGTAAAACCTTGTTAAACCGTACCCACTTAAACAGTAGTTTCTTTTTAAATGTATTAAAGTCAAATATCCGACTCAGCAGCCATTGAACATAATGCGTTTTGTATCCGCATAAACAAGTGAAGGCGAAAAATTTCTCCTTGTCCAAATGGATGCCCTAGGCGACCTGCTATCCAGGACCCCGTGCCAGCGGTGTTTCGTGACTGGAATGAAGGTTCAAGGAGGCACCTAACTTGGACTTGCAACAAAGCTTGAGCTGCTATGTTTACATTGTGGAGTAGTTGCAAGCTTGAGGAGTTATGCTCGTCAGGATGACTCAATGGCCCTTGACATGAATATAAGAGCCATTGCGGCAACAAAACAGATAGGGAAGGGACAAACAGCCCTCAATGACTTTTGGGCAGTGACGAACGTGTCCTGTGTCCCATCATGGCCTGCATCATAACACTTTTCAGAAGCACTTGGAGAAAATCAGGGGACCGCAGACATAGTGCATAGAGAAGTTCTATGCAGAATCTGCTTCTGCTGTGAAAACCACCTCCAAGGAAATGGATCCATATTTCAGCAAGGATATCACAGTAAACTTTGATGGAACATGGCACAAGCGTGGCCACACGCCCAATATTGGAGTTGGTGCAATCATTGAATATCATATGGGCCTCATCTTGGATGCCATTGCTTTATCGAACCAGTGCCTTGGTTGCCAACTAGGACCAAAGCCTGGAGACCCACTATATGCAAGCTGGCAGGAAGATCATGTGCGCCAGAAATACACTGACTCTAAGCCTGGGAGGATGGAAGTTGAGGCAGGCAGCTGTCATCCTTTTCTCACGTTCGGTGCCAAAGCACAACTTCTGTTACACAACGCTCGTGTGTGACGGAGATAGTGCCACCTTCTCTGCCCTTATGAAAGAAATGGGAGCCAATCCATAAGGATTGGCTCCCATTTCGAAAGAGCAATGCCTGAACCACATCCAGAAGAGGATGGGGACAGCACTGCCCAACCTTGTACAGAAAAGTGACAAGGCTTTATGAGGGTAGGGAAGGCTGACAAAGGCCCTCATTGACAAGTTGACCGAATATTATGGCTGGGCCCTACGGAACAATTCCAATGATGTGGCTGCAATGGAGCGTGCAGTGATGGCATCGTACCACCCAGTGACATTGATGCACGAGGATCTTCACCTCGACTTGTGCCCTGAGGGTGCAGAC
The DNA here is from genome assembly GCF_050947875.1 of Dermacentor variabilis. Lineage (NCBI taxonomy): Eukaryota > Metazoa > Arthropoda > Arachnida > Ixodida > Ixodidae > Dermacentor > Dermacentor variabilis. The sequence continues at coordinate 58,815,155 of NC_134571.1, read as the reverse complement.
TCGTGGTGTTTTCATAACGCCAGAAAGAGTTATGATGTGCCACTTCTGAAGCATCGGTACTATCTTCCAGGCTATGTTGCAGAAGCACTGCTACCTGTTTATGACAGAATCTCACAGGCTTCTCTTCTGCAACGCTGCCTGGGAGCAAAGACACAGATTGCATCAGAATCATTTCACTCCGTGATGTGGTCCCTGATGCCCAAAGAGCAGCATGCGTCGATGATTGCTGTGGAGACAGCACTGCATGAGGCAGTTTTAAGATATAATGCTGGCTGCCACAGGGCCACCCCAAGAGCGATGTTTATCAGTGGGTCTAACAACTGGCCACCTGGCCATTCAATGGGCAGCCGAGAAAGATTCTCTGCGCTTGAAAAAGGCCAAGAAGCGATCGCAAGAGAAGCTGGAAAGGCGGCAAAAGAAGAGAGTGCCTAAGGACATCTCCAGTTACGCTGCAGGGTCATTTTAGACCAATATAGTGCTCAAAACTTTCAAAGCACATTTTCACAAAATGACTTTTTTGGCTGGCGAGGCTGCTTAACCGCTCATCAGATTTCCGGAAGTTTTTTTTTTTTTTTTTATTGCGCATCTGAATAAATTTCTGAGGGCAAAGCACGCCCATTTTTTATATATATACTGTGTCTGTGATTTGTCATATTTAATCAAAAGTTGATTGATAAAACCTTAATCACCAGCACTAAATTCGGTGGTCTGCTAAAAATCAGCAAGGAAATTAAAAAAAAAGGGCTGTCTTGCCCTGAGGTATCTATCGGGGAATCATCATAAGGAATTTCACAGTTGCAGGACCTTTTGAAAATTCTCCAGGTCTGGAATGTGAGAACCATGTGCACCATTCTGACATAATGCTGTAACTTGAGAACCAGTGAGCATAACTGCATGAAATTTTCTAGTTCTACTAATACTTTTGCTACGAGTCTATCCTGAAAATTTCATTAAGATATTTCAATAAACAAAAAATATAGTATCCGTTAGCTTTCACTATAATGGCCTTTAAGAACAGCGAGCAATTTACCGCAGTACCCTGAAGTTAGTTATATCGAGATTTCACTGTACTGTTATTTCTCTTTTTTTTTCCATGTCCCATTTCGCATGTTGCCCTCGTGCCAGTAAAATAAAAAGCTGTTATTGCTGCGTGTGAGCAAATATGGTTGTGCTAAAGTGCAGATTATGAGAAGCTACTTCAAGAACACAAGCAACAATATATATAAGAAGGGACTTTGCCAAAGACTGCTTGGTCAAATGCTACTACTGCTTAGAGACAAGAAGGCGCGGGAGCATAAGCATCTTGCTCGTCAAATTTAGTTGTAGTAGTGGTCGATCAAGGGATTGCTTATTGGGAAAAGGTCCATTTTCTGCATGAATGTCCCTCCCTCCCATCTTTTCTTTTGCAATGCGATGCTAAAGATCACTTTTACCCACCTTTCACAATGACAGCTGTGCAATTTTTGTTCTTAGAGCCAAATTATTCCACTTGGGACAGATAGTTATATAGCCCCGGCTGCCCTTCAGACCATTCTAAACTTCCTTTTTCTTCAGTGTGATACTTTGTGTAACTTTCAAATAGGTTTTTGCCAGTGCTTACACTGAGGAGTTTTTCAGCTGTGCCACTACACTACACGCACTGCTCAAGGACAAAGGTAGTGAAGTTTCTATGCATTTCTCAAGTGCTGGGTGGGTTACTTTTGCCCAAATTTTCACAAATTGTTTGCCCTGCCATGTTCCCTGTCAAGAATGCACTTGTTTCACTTTGTTTTGGACAACACTGAGAAAACAAAAACAAAAGGCAACTGAAAGGATGGGGCTCATGCTCAACCGCATTTGAGAACAGAAGCAGCACAAGGTCACACAAAGTTACCAAAGCATACACAGTAAGAGCTTCAGACTGTTCGCAATTTACTGTATTTCTGTGCATATTACATGCCCCCTAGTAACCTACATTCCTAACTGCCGCCCTTGGAAAGGAGGGAGGCATGCGTAAAAAACAACATTCAAGCTCACATAACAGCCTCGCACCAATGTTGGGACAATGTGAACAAGAAAATCATCTTTAGTATGAAATGAAACATCTCATGGAATTCTATCTGTTTGGAAAAGGCCATAGCAAATAAAACACAGGACTATCCAAAGCCATAGCCCCCTCATTGCACAACCTATTTTACTTTGGACAGCATGTTTTATTTAACCGTTTCACACGAACAGTGATTGCCACTTCCACTGCTGTTCTCTTGTGAAGCATGGTGCAGCTGTAATGAAGTGTGAAGCACATTTACCTGCCAATTTTGCCTTCAATTCGAGCTTCATGGTAAGGCAAAATCTGCCGTCAGTTACAGGTTTAGGCATAGGGCTTTGCAATGCAGCCCAAGGCAAAAATTCTGTGTAAACTGTACAGCACATATTAAATTTTTAGTGCAGGTTATTTGCACTAGAGAAAAACATCTTCAACATGCGCATGTTCCAGTGCATCTGTGTTTTCTTATCGCAGCCTCAACTTTAGCTGAGTGAACAGTCAGGCTATCAAGAGACATTTCATCTAACAGCACTGTGTTTGCACACCAAGCATATAAAACAGAATGGGACGCACACAAGTGACAGGTACCTTATCTGCATCGTGTTCAACTTCGTACTGGCACTACGTGGAGGAGGCACGTATCCAGATTGCACAGACAGTGACGGAGAAACTGCAAGGAGAGCACTCGTCAACAAGAAAATCCACAACGCTCATTTCCTGCTTAATTGCTGAAAAATGTAAACACTCACGAGTCAATTTATTAGTAGTATGACAACTCTGTACCAGTTTTCAAGAAATTCAGGTATTGCTCCAACTATTAAGCTTTATGGCCCACAGGCTTTCTTGCCTCCCCTAAAGCCGATAGTACTCAAGGTTAAGGTGGTGGCACGAGACGGCTGCAAAATTTTACAGCCATATTCTGATACATACAAGAGCAAATACGCGTTGATGATGCAGCTAAAACCAAGAGGGAAAACAGGATTTGGGCAGGAAATGTCATGCCTACGCACAGGTAGAATCTCAGATAAAGAGATCATTCACACGGCCACCACCTATTCTGTACCATCACTGTGATGGGGAAATTATTGTGCCACGAGATTGGATAGAGCAGCATAAAAACCAGCTACAGAGCCACACTCTTGGTTGAATTATTTTTCAGAGTTTGCTAAAACTAGGTTATCCAACTCTAGTTTCGACAAGTGAAGCAAAAAGCGTTTCGCATATATGTTCCTCAATTGATGAAACAAATTTACATTTATGGAAGCTAACTTTATCAATACTTTATGCCTATCACCGTCACTGTCAAGACGGGTCTTTATAGCTGTCTATGAATCGTGAAATGTTGCAGTTCATGCAGTTCACTGCATTCCAATATTTCGCATACCTAAATCTAATTGTAATGTGCAGGTAGTTTCTGGACCCACTGTCTTGCATGTCAGGCTTATGTGAACAGGTATTGAAACGAAACAGTAAAGAACCTCTGCATAAGCATTTCGCCGATTGTTTTACCTTTGCGCCTTTTCTATGTGGTCATTGTCGGAGAGGATGCGGGGAACTGAAAGGCGGAACTTTGAGCTTTCGAACGATACCAAGATGGCGGCGCTCAGCGGCGGGAAATAGCTCAGTGAACTCCGGCGTTTCTGTGCGACATTGCAGTCGTTCCTCGCCGTCCGCGCTGACAAAATAGTTTTTTTGGACACTTAGGTTGCATTTCGGGGCAAATTGTTTTAATAAGGTGTGGATTAGGCAACCGAAACAAGTAGTTCTGCAAAATAGACATTTTTTTTCCCCTCGTGATTTTCAGTTTTGAGACCCGCATCCCACCTTAAATTATAGCTTTTCTCCCTGCACAGGTCCAGCGAAATACAACTGCCTAATGCACAAAAGGAGCTTGCTGCATGGTCATGATTATGGGAGAAGTAGGCAGCACTCGGGAATTTTGCGAATAGGTAGTTTTTGACAACCTGTGGCTGTGTCAAGTGTCTTAGCACGAAAATAACACCACTGGCCTTATGCGCTGGTTGTCCATTTTTGAGAGAGAGAGAGAACTGCTGTGAAAATTACCTATGCTCGCTTCATGACAGCAGCAGGATGGAAGAAGGAGTGCCAGTGTCAAAGAGGCCTTAACGGGATGGTATGTGCCATTGGGGACATCAAAGGAACCAGCGGTGCACTCAGGTTTGGGAATACACATGGTGGCAATGGTTGGCGCAAAGCCAGCTCAATTAAAACATTTCCAGGAAAAACTTTTTTCTGTCCCTCTATGGGCCTAACCAGTGTATTGTAGATGATGAAGCAATATTGCAGAGATGCCATCACTGAAAATTTAACGCAATGGCTCACAGTACTGAACCGTGTGGCTAACAACACTGACCGAGACCGCTGCCAGCTGCCAGGATGGGCACCCTTTGTCCCAGTATAGAGCTGCCATTGACCAGGCTGTCGAGCATGGGTGAGCCTCGAGAAGAGGAGCGAGGGGACAGCGCTGAGCCGTTCAGCAGCGAGTCCAGCAGCTGCTGATGCGAGCCAAGGCTGCCACTGCTGCTGCTGCTCGGCCGCCCAGAGGATAGCAGAGGGGGGGGAGGAGAGGTCTGTGCGTTTGGCTCCAGAGTCAGCCCCGGCACTACTTGTCCATTCAACATGATTTGGCCTGCACAACATGGCAACAGACGCCCCAATACATCTTGCGTCAGTTTTTCTGCAGTAGATCTGCTGAGAAAATAGTGGGGAAAAGACAGCTACATGTCAAATTGATTAGACACAATGATTGGCTTCATTAAGACAGCCACTACTATATCGGCTGCTTGTTCCAATTTTTGCCCTACATATTGCAAGAAATCCAATGTCAAAGGAAGGTGTACCACAGTTGGTTATGAGGAAGCTTTAGCTCAGGCCCAACTCCGACGCGGTTTATTCAAATACATGTAAAACGCAAAAACATTTTTCTGAGATAACCCCTGCACCGATTTTAATGAAATTTGTCGCATTTGAGAGAGAAAATTCTAATGACTGTTGGAAGCAGAATTTCGATTTAGGGCCTGAATTTTATTAAAAAGACTAAAAAATTTGAAAGAAATAGAAGCACGAAGTTTACGAATTAATAACTCTGCATCTAGAACAGGTATCGTGGTTCTGTAAACAGCACCCGTTACATCATTGAAAGCAGACAAATTCAATACAGTGGCCGACTGATTTTCCGGACTCCAAAAATTCGGACATGCCCGATTATTCGGTCAGCTTCGCGGCATCGCCATTCTCCCCATTGACCATAATGTATAACAACTGCCAAAAGTTCGGACACCTTGCAACCTCTCGTCTGATTTTTCGGACACTTCTTGAGCCAGCTTGATCGAGAGCACCATGCACCGACTCCGACTGATGCATGGTTCGACTTGCTGAACGCCATTTTGGTTTTGAACGGAGCCTCCTTGCTGCCCCACGAAGTGGTCCTACTGGAAATCCCTGCTGAACATCATCGTTGCTGCCTGGTTCGATAGAGTGGCTCTACAGCAGTTCCGGTTTCAGCTTAGTAAGCCATGTTAAGACAATCCAGCAGCTGATTTGTTTCTTCGCACAAGATGCCGCGAGCAGGCCGTGTTTTTCGTTTGTGCGACTGGTGTCGGCACAGTGGTGTTTGCTTTGTGTGCTGTGTCGAGGTTTTGGTGATCCAACGCGGCATACGGAAACATCGCGTCAAGGGTCTAATGGCGCCGACAGTGCCCGCGCAGACTGCGCTGGGGAATGCCAGCAAGCGGGTGCCGGGAGGCCTAAGATTTGTCGCCTTCCGATGTGCTCTCTACTGACGCAGAAAATGTTCTGCCGAGACCTGCGCAGTTATTGCATTGCGATTCCGGACACCGTCTCATTTGACAGTTTCATAGGTGCTGACACTGCTGTATTGACATGCGCAGAACTCGACGACAGCAAGATCATTCGTCAGGTTTCTGCAGCACCGCCAGACGATGACTCCGAGTCGGAAGAAGACACACCATGTGCTACGCTGCCGTCGCATGCGGAGCGTGTACAAGCAGTGACTGTGCTTTCAGCCACCTATAGTGACCGTACGGCCCTCTCTGAGATTCAGGCTTATCTGATTGCGCGTAAACGGAACAGCGTGCAACGGCGCATTCACGATTTATTCCAAGCCTACTGCCGAGCCCGAATAAGTGCGTGGAAATAAAGGATTTCATTTTTTTTTTCTTAATCTGCTTTTTCGGACATTTCCGCAGTCCCCGTGAGGTCCAAATAAACGGTCGGCGACTGTATGCTATTTCATTTCTTATGTGAATTCGTTACATTGTGTACAAGGGTTCTGCAAAAGCTGTATTTTCGTATTACTAAATTTTTCGAGATTCATGTGTAACATATCAATTTTTGTCCGCTTAAGATATGCTATTAAATGCAATTCACAGAATTGTGACATCATTTTTCATTGCCAAGTTACAGAGTTGTAAACATAATAGTTTCACTTTCTGAAAATTTTAATTTTTGCCAATTTTTTAGTAAAACATTAACTATCTAAATCAAAAATTCAAAACCAACAAACCTCGCCAGATTTGGTGGAGTGGTTGCTGAGAAAAACTAATTCTGCATTTACATGTACAGTGGAACCCCGTTCATACGTTTTTCACCGGACCGGGGAAAAAAAACGTAACAGCCGGGAAAACGCAACAGTGAGGAAAGCTCCGAAAATGAATGAAAGAAAGTGCAGCTTCAACTATAGACAATTTATTTCCACAGAGTGCGCTTAGGACCTAAAGAAAGTCCAGAATGGTGGCTTGCCGTTTCCTTCGCTCGCTAGAAATCACCACACGTTTCACAATAGCCTGGAGGGCCGCATTGCTGTCAGCGTCACTGTGAGGTGCGACGTACCTGCGGAAGAGGTCCAAAGCCGCGACGGCTTCTCCAAAGCTAGGATTTGGCAACTCCCCGGCATCATGCGGCTCGTGCATCGCAGTCTGCGGCTTCACTCGCGACCAAGTTCCTAACGATCTCGGCGATGCTCTGACACTCTGACATCACGACGACAGCATCCACGGCGATGTAGTCGTCGTATGTGACCGCCATTTTGGCTTTTGGCGAATTTTGGCCGGGCTTGGCTATGGAACTGGCTACAAGAAGCCGCACGTTAGTTCGATGGCGGCCTCTCGAACTGGCGTGCGGCTTCTTGCAGCCAGTTCCATAGCCAAGCCCGGCCAAAACTCGTCAAAAGCCAAAATGGCGGTTGGAGCGCGTTTCCTACTTTAGCTCGGGCGGGTTCTGGGGGCTAAGTTGCGACGTATCATGCGGGAACGTTTTCACAGCTACTACGTAACAGCGGGGTTCCTTATACATTGGATCCTATGGAAGCTATGCCGGGACCGGATGAAAATGACGTAGCAGCCGGGAAAACGCAGCAGTGAGGAACGTAACAGCGGGGTTCTACTGTATTTAGATAGGAGAATTTGAGTTAAAGCTGCCTCTTAAGAACAGTAGATTTCAGTGTGTTTAGCTTTGGCAGTCAATACACTAGCCAGTATGACAGTCCCAAGGTCAAGTTTTCGATCGTAACCCTAATACTGGCTTGTATACTGCAACAGTTTGCTTTGGAATTGGTTCACTCTGGCTGTTACATCAACTGGAGAAAAAGTGGAAGGTTGCGGCGCGAGAGAGACCAATCAACGAGCGCCAATCCGCTGTTCACGTCACCATTTTTGTTAGTACTTTGAGGACAATATAATAATTGAAGGATGTTGCTAGCTCGATAAAAAATATTGGTTTGCATAAAATACTTGCACGGTTATTTCCAGTAATAACTGTGGGTTTGCAATGTATGCTGCGGCTCATGGTCTAATTTTATACTGCGTCGTTTCATTTTTTTTTGTCGCTAGATTTTGCTAGCCAAAGCTGGGCTCTTAACGACGGATAATTGTAATGGGAGCTCTGGCCACACATTCCACAACCTTGTAAATCCTTCAGCGGTCAAGAAAGCATTCCTCGACTGCAGCCTTCTCCTTCGCCATATGGAGAAGAACCTAACCCACTAATTTTCTTTGCCCACGATTGTAGTGCCCCTGGCGATGGCTGTAATGATGTGACTGAATGATGTCTACAACAACCCAATCACTTCCTTCATTCATTCCAGACACACTACTGAAAACTCCCCATGGCAAAAAATGCAGCGCACACAGCACTTTTGTCGCATTGTGAAGGCCACAATACCTTTGTGGTCCGAAATATTCTTTTAGCTCATAGCACAGCTATTGCATCGTGCCTTTCGAGAGCCTAAAATGCCCTCAAAACCTTGCCTCGCAAATGTCGAATGCGGCGCATCCCTGCCGTTGTCTTTTGCCAACGCTCACCAGCAACACATTCAAAGGAACTGCCACTGGCGTCTCACTGACCAGCGCAGGACTAGCTGGAGGCCACGGTTGCCATAGCAACCCTCGAGACCATGCTCGTGAATGCATGTGACCATTGAGCGATCCACTTCTCTACAACTCCATTCACAGCAGATGACTAAACCACCTTCTTGTCACCCATTTCGAGGCTCCTGCTGCCTGCCGTATTTCACTATACAGCAGATTCCCATACATGGCTGCTATTGGCAAAAACCTGACATCAATTAAGAAGCATGAGACATCGTCTGCTGATGCTCGGCTTCGAATAATGAACTAATTTTGCTTGAAAATTTGTCCACTGAACCCAACAGTCCACTACAGCCAGGTTAAAGAATTGACATTCAAAGAAGAAAAAAAGAGGGAGAGAGGACACAAGAAGGAATACCAGATGGGACGAGCATGGTGCATGGCGCTTGTCCTGTCTGGCGTTCCTTGTTGTGCCCTCTTTTCTCTTTTTCTTATTCTTGTAGTTTAAGTCAAGTTTGAATTGTTACAAGCTTGCCCAAATTTCAGTTCTCGTAACAGATTGGTTGCATTGATAATACAGGTAGACCAAACCAAGTGAGAAGAATCATCCGTTATGTAGGCTTCTATTAATTCAACCCTGACGAACCCAATGAAATAGATCAAATTATGTGGCAGGTCGAATTAAACAAGATGCAGGAAAAATGCCAAACTACACTGCTGATTCGTTAGTTGCAGTTACCCAATTTTAACGCACCTCCGAATCAGACGCTCCCACTTTCTATGTGTCCAAAGTAGTAATGTAGAAAGCACATTAAAGCTTCTAAACGAAGTACAAATCCAATACGCACTTAATTTTTTGGCACCAACAAATATTGCACAATGGCGGCTGGTTTTTTTAGGTCAGCTTCGCCACACGGTTTATCTAGTTCACTTTGCCACCATACAGAAGCATCATGCAGCAAAGCACACGAACGGTATGAAGACTGTTTTGGTTTCATGCCTACGTGCACCGAGCAGGCAATTTTTGGAGCCAATTTCCTAAAAAAAAAAAAAAAAAGGTATGCGTTAAAAGTAAATACTGTAATCAAACATTGTGAGCCGCAATTATTGCTTGAAAAATTTTCCAGGCTGGGCTGAAAATAGGCGTTTTCGACGAGCGATGACATGCGCTCAAGGCACACGCTGCCCCCAAGCTCTGCTGAGACAGCCACTGCCACTAAAGGGGCCGCTATTGGGTCATCATATGGGTCGTGCACGTGTGCGCCGACTGATCAAGTTTGAGTTATCAGGTGAAGGCCAATTTTAAGATCAAAATAATGAAAGCTTGAGCTCGTAGAAATGCACAAGCACCGGTCGGGACCTTCAGCCAAGATCGAATTAACCAGAGTTGAATTAATGTCAAGTCCACTGTATTCGAAAGTACATTCCATGCTGATCCGTTTTCGTGGGCTGTATGTACACGCATCCTAAGTGTAGACACAGCAACCAAGCCACAGTAGGCAATGAAAACTGCCAGCTGAAGAAGTCTGCATGCTGTGAAAAGCACAAAGCCAACACTTCTTGTTTTCCCTATCTGAAGCTGCACGGTGCTTACTGGTCAACCACAACACCACTAGTCCAAGGCTACCAAGCCCAGACATTGTGTCAAGGTGGTGAGGACAACTGGCATTATGGCATTAACAGAAACCACATGCATATGGTGAAAGCATAATGGAGAGCTTTAGGTTAGGCGACAGAAGCTGCACCCAAGTGTTGGGGGACACAAATGGCCCACAATGTAGTTGGCGTCCCCTTCACCTAAAACTCTAATAGATAAGGCCCACACAAAAAAATTTCGATGTAACCTTTAAGCACTGTCAGCTAGAGTGATCGATTGTGCCAAATGGCAGATGCAGCCAAATGTTCCACATTGCATGATAGGACGAAAGAAGAGTGGCCAGTACAGTTCTAAGCAGTGCTGTGTCAAGCCTCGTGAAAAACACCAGAAGAATTAAAGACACACCTGCATTGTTGAGCGACACCGATCCAAGCTTGGCGAGGGCAGTCAGGTTATTCAGCACATTCTGCTCTGCTGCTGACACACTTAGTGATGGGTCCAGCAGCAGATCTGCCATTGTGACGGGACCATCGGGGGTTGTCTCTGGATCCTCAGGGCCTTCTGCCATGTTTGCGAGGCGTGCTAGGTTGTACTGTGCTGCTGCACTTGTCAGCAGGCCGACCTCCAGGGGCGCTCCTGCAGAAAGTGCTGCAAACGGATCTCCAGCTGCCGCCGCATCCTCTAACGACGACGCTCCAGAGTGATGGAGAGGTGGCGACAGACTGCCCACACCCCCTGCAGCAGCTACCAGAGACGCGTTGGTGTGGATTGGGGACATGCTAGCACACGCAACAACCATAGATGTGCTATTGCTGGCACCGCCCCCAAGCGATGATGCTGCGGAATGCAGTGGAGACATGTTGCCTCCACCTATAGATGAGGAGGCAGAATGGATGGGCGAGGAAGAAGCATTGCCCCCAAGACAACCCACGGGAGAGGAGGAAGGTGTTGGTGATGCTGACAGACTGGCCTGTTGTGCTGGTGGTGGCGGTGAAGAAACGGACACGGTCCGAGGTTGTCGCAACTGGCCGCAGAGAGAAGCCACTGTCTTTTCAAAGTGATCAACGTTAAACTCGAACCTTATTTCGCCTGGTGCTTCCAGCTTTGGGGTGTCCGCAATAAGGCTCCTTAGGCGTGTGCTCACCACCTGGATAAAGAAAAGAGCGATGCTGCTGTCCACTTGCAAAAGATTAGCCTGATATGTCAATTTGTATGAAACTGCCAGCTTTTGAAGGGCCAGGCATCAATTCAGCAATATCTCCAAAGCAAGTATAGCACTGCAACACTGCAATAGCTCACCAAAGAGCTCAGCAAAAGCTCACTGCTGATCACTTCAATGACAGCCTTAATCATTTTCTGCATGCAATTTTGCTGATAGCAGCAGCTAAAGTTTCCATTAAGGGGGGACACAGGTTTTAACCCTTTCATAGTCATAACATAGTCAATGGAATATGCACATTTCAGTGTTCTGCAGCTGTTGTTAGTAAACATTATCATCATCATCAGCCCGACTATAACATCCGTTCAACATTCGAATTTGACGATGCGGAACTCGCCGCTTCCTCGGATGAGACGCTGTCCGAGTCTGAATCCGAGCTTGGCTCGTATTGCCAATAACTCCACTTGTGCTGAACGCCCTGAAATACTTCTCGCAACAAAGTATTTCTGAAGCAGCCTACTTTCACTTCAAATGCCTTTCTCCACTTCGATCCAAAACACAGACAAGTTGCCTGAGTCAAAAACCTGTCTTTTGTGCAAATCAACACCATTTTCACTGCGTTGGTGACTGGTGTTGCAGTTACACACTGCAGTACGTGTGCAGTACACACTGCGTACTTGTGTGCCAGCGTAGTAGTGCTCAAAGCAGCCTCCTGTGTGGAGGCCGGCCACAGGAACTCTTATCTCTAGATTTTCATTGTTGCTTTCTTCAGTGGCCTCATCTGAGGATGTTTGCTGATTATCGGAAAAGAATATATTTCTCCCCGAAATTAAAATCATTTCCAGATTCACAAGGCTCACGCAAATTCTGTCAGTAGAAACCATGTAGACTGCTTCAATTACGCCACTCGAAAATTGCTCAGCAGCAGAATACCACAACCACCAATCATGGATTGTTATTGCCCACCTAATTAAAATGGGGTTTGACTGTACGTCAACCAAAGCTATCACTTGCCTGTTTAAGAGACAGGAGCTCAACAGCATTCGCATGTTCCAACAGGCGGTTCCCGAAGTGGCAGGCCTCTTCAATGTGCTCTGTAGTCTTTTCTGCTAGGTGCAGCGAGTCCATTATGTGCAGCTCTTCCTCAGAGTGTAACTTTTCCAGTTCTTCAAGGAGCTCTTCCTGGCGCCTTTCCAGAAGAGACTTGAACTTCTCGAATGCCTCCTGCAGTTTTAAAAACAACACTCTTGAGGCATGAAATCATTTAGCGCATCACTAAGTCAGCTTCAGTGAGTGTTTTTGTACAGTATTGGCATTTTCTTGCCGAAGCTTTTGGAGGAAAAGCAATGGCCGAGGTTTCTGTGAGAAGAGAGAGACAAACGCAACTCCTACTCTCTTTCCTAGGCAGCACATTAAACATAAGCACAACCTGCGTAACTGACATATCATGTCCAGACTGCTATACACTATAGGCTTGACTCTTATCATAGATAGGCTTCCATCGTACCCACACATTTCTCTGCAGCACTTTATGCAAAATATCACAATGTACATAATACACAGAAGAGACAAACTGTTCCTTAGGTCAGGATCCATTTAATAAAGGAGCTAATACCCCTGTCACACTTGACATTCTAATGTTATTAAATTCAAATGACATTCGATACAACGAATGCCGTTCGGCCCGTGGTGGTGCTACACAGGAAAGATTAATGTCATTCGGTCATGATTTCAATGGCGATCATTGGAAAAAAATTGGTGAGAAAAGTAGAACAAGCGTTGTGTAGAATGTCTGAAAAGTAAATCGATTTATTGTAACATAAATATGGGGTGTTGCTCCACTGAACTAACACGCATATAAAACTTCTAATTCCAGAATCTCTGGCCACTATAGGCCAAAACAAGGCTTGGCCAGCTATAGCCGATAAATTGCAGACAAACAATGACTGACATGGCAGCGCTGAACGACGCTCAGTTGCAGTAGGTGAAGCGGTTAGCTGATGTGTGCTTTGCATTGTGAGCAACGTATACTAATCAGAGGAAGTGGCTCGATCGTCAAATAGACGCAGATGCCATTCGATACGCTGAAAACACATGCGTAGAGGTGCCCGATTGTTTACAGTATGGCCGACTAGTAAAGCGATGGCCATACTGTACCAGTGAGGTGGAGAGTAAAAACATTTTGTCGCCGCCTGCTGCGCAGCTTTTTTCTACTTAAAATGACAGAGTCCTTAAATCACACAAAATTAGTTCCCTCTTTACATGAATGCTCCTGAAATTACGGATGCTCAATGTAATATTTTGCCTTGTCTCTGTGGTGGAGAGTATGCATTTGCTTTGCAGAGTGAGTTTCACAAACTCATTCGATTGCGTAAGTCATTTGATTCTAATGGTATTAAATATCACTGTGCAATAACCAAATAATGTCATTCAATGCTAATGCCATTCGATTTGAATGACTTTAAAACGTCCAGTGTGACATGGGTCTAACTTGTTTGCTTTGACAATGTAAGCCTACTTTACAGGTCTATACAGGCTGGGGTGAGCAATATTGCCAAATACAAAACACACTAATGCAAAACTGCAGCAGTAACTGAATACGGCCAAATTTCGCCTTTTGTGATGTCCACGAAAAAAATTGCACCTTCATCTTTCAACGTAAGGGCAAAAATAGACCAGTTCACTGTGCAATATGGCATTGACACACAGTCAGCCAATGACTATAATGAAACCCCATTTCCAAGCCTGAATCATGCCAAATAAGCGAGCATGCACACACACGTGAAAAATGCTAGGACTGGCACTAACATTCGCTAACACTCAGCACTAGATCTAGTAAATATACACCAATGACCAAGAAAGTTATGGGAGGATGACTGCCACTGTAGCTCAATGATAGAGCATCATTTGCATAATGCGACATGTGTGCTCGGCACCATCTCACTATTCCTAAATTTCAATTAACGGGAACAATTTATTTACACTATGCTTTCCCTAGCATCATGTGGGTGTAACAAAAAAAAAAAAAAAAAAAAAGAAATCCAGCCTCACAGTACCTTATAATCTTGTCATGAGGTGCGTTCTGGTCATACTGTATGGTTTAATACTTCAATCTGCACCAACAGCACACATTTCAATTGGCACACAACTATTCTCCACACCTGGATTGCTGTCTTGGCTGTGTCCCGCTGTTGCTGGAGGTCTGTGAGACCATTTTGCAGAAGTTCGAGAGATTCTTCGAAAGACTGCAGGTGGTTCTTGCTTTCTGCGAGCAATGTCTTCATCTCCTCTCGCTGCTTGGCACCCGCCTCAGAGGCCCGTTCGCACTCGTGGTCAGGGGGCTTGTGCTCGCCCAGAGTGCACTCATTGCAGATAGGCACCTGCGCAGTGCAGCAGGAGGTGAAGGCTCAGCTTAGGGTGACTGGTAGCACTCCCCCGCTCTGCTCACGGTGGCAACACCCATGTCCTCTGCTATGGCGTGCGCCATATTCTAGCCTATTCTGTGGCATATTGCACTTAGTGTGGTGACACAAGCCTCAAGCCAGATGTCAACACTGCCTTCGAAACAGTTCCCTACAGTCTCGAATAGTGAGAATGTGCTCGTCATGTTGTATTCGTTGTGTTAAGCACTCATGCATGGACAAGCCAACCATATTTGCTGTATCTCAGTCAGGAGATCCGCAGAGGAAAGGCATGTTTATAGTTCTACGTAATCAGTGCGCGGGCGAGCGTTGCTTGTGGCTGGTCACACTAGGGCGCTTGCGCTGCACCAGCCGAAATGCCCTCCCCTCTGTACCTAAACGTGCGCACCGTCGACTGCCCTCTTCAGAGCATGCACAAAATGATCCCCAACCCATGCACCGCTTTGAATGGCTGTTTGAGACCGTCAGCTAAGTGGCGTGGGTGCCTTTTTCTGCAGTGCATTGTGGGTCTGCGCAGTCAGCGTAACCAACGCATGAGTGGAGAAAGAGCCATCCTAATGTTTGAGCGTGTTGGCCGAATCCAGCTACGTTGGCTGCGCCAGTGCGTCAAAGTATAGTCGCTGTTGTTCTTGCCAACATGACATAGCTTGTGCACTCGCTCTGCTTCATACTATATACACGCCTGAAGTCTTGTGACTGCGGCACAGTTTGCCAGTGATTGCCTTTGAGTTAACAAAGCATGGACAAAAAAAGTCCAACATTGTACCCTGGGAAAGATTTGAAAAATCAACGAGCGTTGTAATCTGCTTGGAGGTGCCAAATGCATGTTGAACCAAGAAACACAACAAAAGCACATTTCCTGTGCCATTAAGTACCGTTGTTGCCACACACTAAGATAGTGACAGTATTCACATTAGTGATCGCTGTGTTATTGTTACATGAAGCTGTACTGATGAACTGATTGGTTTTCCTATTAAGTATAAACCCCATGCAAGCGATCTTGCACACGACAGCGACAAGCGACGCGATGGAGATGGCTGTCACGTTCGCTCGTCACCCACAAGTCGCACCCCATGCGAGCGATGACTTCGAGCGACGTCTCCCCAGTGTTGCCGGTATGAGGGCAGCAATATAGGCGCCGAAACTAGCGTGACGCATGCTTTATTAACTTAAGTTGATTTGTTTTACTGTAAAAAGTAGCATAAAATATTTCTGAAAGACTTGCAGTAGGTTCGTATCCTTGCACGTATAAAAATTCAATCATTTAGTCATTCCATGCGACAACCGGAAGTACTTCGAGTTATGTACATCCAGTTCCGGCTTCGCACTATTGGCTAGTCGCTCATAGCACTTCCGGGCGACGAGCGACGAATTATAGATTTGCAGAACCGAGCGATCGTGCGACAAGACCGAGCGATCTGTTCATACAACGGCTTGATTTGTCGCTCGTCGCTGTCGGTCACAAAATCACGCTCATGGGGTTTAGCCTTTAAAGCGACAGCTTTAAGGGCCCGGTTATGCAGAAAATCTGGCATTGACCGCGAGCGAAAGTTTTCTACCAATCATAGAGCGGTGTGTGCTGCTCGGTTCCTTGCAGCACCACCAGATGGCGCTTGCTTCCATGCAGCCTGCAGTACAGGAGGGCAAAAAAGAACAAGCTCGCTTTCATGCATAGCACTAGCCACAAGCATTTCCCGGGAAGCGTGAAAAGCAGTTGAAGACCTCTGAATGCTATCGTGTTCTACTTTTAAAGGCAAAGCTTAAACATCTCCCAAGTTTTTTTTCTTCTTGAGAACACCGTCACTTTTGCTCTTAGTGTATCCTGGCATGTGCATTTTACACTTCATCTAGTAATCGTATTAAGCCAACCTGTAACTTCGAAATTGGAAGCTTTAACAGGAACGGTGATTCTGCGGAGAGCCCAAAAAGTTTTGGTCGTGGGATAAAACTGGCATTCGCCACCAAGGTTTGTGAGTGGTGGCGCAGGCTAACACTCCCAAGGTTAGTTCTAGTGCTTACACATAAATAGCCAAGAAAGTGGATTGGGAACCGCGCCGCAGTAGCTCAATTGGTTGGAGCATCACATTTGCGAAGACATGGGATCGTTTCCCTCCTGTTAATTTATCATTTCTTTAACTTGATAAGTCAGTAAAAGTAATTTCCTGTTTTCCTTGGTGTCTTTGTTTGTTGGCTTCTCATGATATGATTAATAAAAATCGGGCCTCTCGGTTAACCCCCTTTCTCCCAGGTCTATCCCCATATCACACACAACGCAACTCCCATGTCGTAGCAATTTGCTAGCCGAGTGTGCCGACTGAAGAAGCAAATATTTTTAAGAAACGCTCATCTATTGAGCTACCATGTACGTTACTGAGCCCTCTATATGACTGAACTGTTTTGTGCCGAACTGGTAACCGTTACTTTTTCCAGTTCAGGTTAGGTTCAGTTTCAGCTAAAATTTCAGCTTTGTTACGATTATCGGTTCAGGTTAGAGTTTGGTTAGTCACCCTGATACAGTATACTTCTGTTAATTTGATCCCACCCAAAAGTACCAGCCGGCATTCATGCATTTCTATAGGCCCCAAACGTTCCTTATTTCAATCCTGAAATTGGTACTTGCTGGATAATGTGAACTTGACTGGTGTCACACACATGCCTGAAGCGAAGGAAAAGTGCAAAGCACTTGCCTGACAAGTGAGACAGTAGTGTTTGAGCAGCTCGCTGGTGTGGGTGAGGCAGGTGAGTGGCCGATGCACCTGAGCCATCTGGTCAGGGTCTGGTGCACCTCCCAGCTCTTCGAAGGTCACCACGGCATGGCTCTCAAAGCAGCGCATGTAGCGGTGCGCGGTCACACAGTTGTTGCACAAGAAGGAGGCACAGTCATTGCAGCGGGCAACCGCGGTCTCCTTGGCCTTGCACGAGGTGCACACCATGCTCAAAGTTTCTAGTGCGGCACGGTCCAGCTCGTTTACCATTATGTGCTCCAATGGGCAGCTGTCCACAACACCTCGCCCCACTATCTGTAAAGAACAAGGCACAGCTATTCCAACTATTCTTCACATGCCAGGCCAGACTATCAGGCGAAAGATCACTAAAGAGAAACTGGACATTATACTTGCAGACCTTTTCTGGCTATAAAGACAAGCCTATAGCAGAAGCAATACTTGTGACACTGCACTTGAAAAATGCACTTTAATTTCATTCATTGTCTTGAAAATACTTTCTTTTTTTGTGTGTGTTCAGTGGTGGCAATGCACTTCTACATTTTGGAGCAGCCACTGGATCAGGCAAAATGTACTTTTGGAGAACCTACTACTGTGCTTGGAGCAGGTTTAAGGCTCTAAATTTAAATTTAGTTTAGTGTTCTCTTTAGTTTACACAATCATTTCACCATGAGAACTAGTAAAAAAAAAAAACAGAAGTGATTAACCGCAGCATGTGACACTGGCAGAGGCCTTGAACTAAAAACTCGCTCCTTGTGCTATATGAAATGGTCACAAACATTAAAGTGGCCCTGAAACACTTTTATAACTAATAGAATGACATCCCTAATAAATTGTGTTGCCTCACAAACCTCCTGCTGCTAAAATTTTTTAATCCTTCAAGCACAAGCAGAGTTAGACATGGTTATTAGAAGCATCAGTGGCTTTGTCTCCTTTCATTTCCAGTAGCGCACCTCAAGCTTTTCAGGTGGCCTTTCACGTTTTACTTTCTCATTGTAACAATGTCAGTTACCTTCCAGCATGACGGTTAGTAGTGTCTGATTTCAGTAAAAGATACACATTACGTTAAAAACAAACAGCTGAAGCTTACTTTCCACCAGGCATTTCTAGAACTTAGGACTCGAAAATGGAGCCATGATGGCTGCAGTGTGAATCACTAGACTATTCATGTCCACTGCAGAACGAACACCTCCCTCTAGCAATCTGATTACCAGGCTCGAGTATGCCAACTCTATCCTATGCCTGATAATTTCCTAATCTTATTACACCATTTAATCCTCTTCTGCCCTCAACTGTTTCCCTTTTCTTGGTACTCATCTGCTGCACTGCATGATTTTCCATTTTCATTGGGGTTGCAGGAACGCAGGCATGCATCCCACCTGCACTGTAAGTCGCTCTGCGGTCAGCAATTTCTTTCAACCTCCCCATTCACAATGCACCTATACCAAATACCGCGATTCCAAACTAGTGTCTCATGCGTGGCAGGCCAGTATGCTTTACCTGCAATGGGATAGGCCATATTTCCCATCACTGTAGCTATCGCCGATCGCCATCACCTCATCCCATGTACACTTACTGCCTGAAAGACAGTCGGTCGACTGTCCTCTTCGTTTCATGCTTGCAATGACCCACCACACTCTGATTTTCCTGCCCCAACACCATGCTACGACCATTTGCCATCCCCACAGAATGGATGCTCTTGCTCTCCAGTGACCATCGCTCGCCATCACCTTACCCTTGTCTTTCACCTTCGAAAAACTGACCAGTGCAGCTCCCACACGTGATGCTGCATTGGCCAACCAACCCGGAAATCCTCTGTTGACCCTGGCTACCCAAAAAAAAAACCTTTTTACGTAAAAGTGGATGGCGTGCCTGTTTCGGAACTCATAGACACTGGGGAGCAACTATCTGTCATGAGCACTCGTCTTTCACGCCCGCCATGTCACCTGTCATTCCAAATTGCTGACGGCGATACACCTTCTGTCGGCATGTGCACTGCGCGTATGAGCTTCACTGGACACCAGATTTCAGTTCCATTTGCCGTTATACAACAGTGTCCCCATGACTTCCTGAGCACCCATTCTGCCCTTACTGACTGCTCTTCTGGCCTCCTACAGTTGGAAATTCCTTCTGTATCCAACCTCAACATCGCGACACCACCGGGTTTATGTGTCGAGTTTGTCTGTCTGTGACCAGCAACCACAATGTATGTCACATTGACCTCGGAGTCCGCCGTTTGTGACGGTGACTTATGTGATCTCCCCTTCTCTTGACGCTCTTCTGGCGCGGTACACATGCTCCCTCACTCTGTTGCGACTGTTGTGGAGAATTGGGCTAACAGGGCAGGTTTACCTATTCTCAACTTTGGACGCACCCCACACTTTCTTCCTGAAAGCATCATGTTGGGCAGCATATGACCTTTAGACGCACACGGCCCTCTGGCCTTGACTATCGATGCTCCACAGTCACCACCTGCAAGCCCCGTAATAAAATGTTTGCATTTCGTTAAAGATTTGCAGAGGTTGTTCTGTAGGGGTGCTGTGGATGGGCATTCTGCCCTAGTCGCAGCAACAATCTGCACACAGACGAGCAGAAATGTTTATAAAGTTTGCAAATGAAATATTAACAAAACAGCTGCCAATGATTCAGTTGCCATTATACATTGCTTCTATCCGTTCATGCCGCTGCCACGTGGGTCGGTCTGTTGAATCAATGAGTCCAAAAAATGGGCCATAGAAAATAGCCTAGCGACTGCATTTATCATTTTGGAAATTCGTTTTGCTTAAAACTATATGCAAATTAAGAAGAGCAAAATATTTGTGCCAATACTACAATAGTAAATGAGCCCTGAAAATAGGGCATTTTACGATAATACAGCAAAAGTTGGCTGGTATGGAATTGCATCATGCATACATACATCATCCATTCACGTGTTTCGCACTATTTTTTGGTCGCAAATACGAGCAACGAGAGAACTCTCTCTTGCTATCATAGTGGTGCCTGCCATGTACGACAAAGAATATAGACCCATGACAATCCCATGAATGTCGCCATGCTTGATCATCTGGTGACACGTCCATTGCTTGCCTCAGCTGCCTCCGTAGCATCCATGTTTACGATGCACGTGCATGACGCCGGTGCAGCTCAGTTAACCTGTTTCAGTGTATATCATAGATGGTTACTTGGTGGATGACACGAAGCTTTGGCCACAGCTTCAAAGAACATGTAAGCTCTTTCAGAGCTCATTACGCCTTGTCCAAACTGCGCAAGTCGTGTATACGGTGCTGTACAAAAATGGGGCTAGAAATGTATTCCAAGATGTCCAAACTTTGCACTTCTGGATTAAATCAGGATCACTGTGTATTGCTCTTTGTTCTTTATTTGGCTAACACTCTGAAGCAGCGGCTTGTCATGTTTCTGACTCGATAAAGTTCCTCAGCGTGGTAACTATCTGATCATTTATTTTCTGCATAACCGCTTGCGGGTGTGCACCGTTGCGATACATTTTTTCTTATTGCACTCAAGGGGTTTGGAATGTAGGTGTTCCATACATTGTTAAAAGCTCATAGTAAAGACGTATTACTGCTAGTCACTTGCTTACTCTGTGGATCGCCACATTCAACTCTGAACATTCATGTTTTGTTGGTGTAGCTGCTGTCACCGATGCCTCAACGCATCGATTCAAGTGTGTGCCCATTTACTTATTCTTGATACACTGGCGATCAGTGAGCACAAGTTTGCGTGTCAGCTGAGGTGGATGTGTCCAGATTCTGTGCAAGAAACTTACTATGCCAGGCAGTGGAGCAACTCCCTTTCTCACGGTGTAACAAGCGGTATACTCATTCTTGCTGAGGTTCTGGGGTTGAAGTTAGCAATAGCGATAGGAGGTTAGTGATACACTGCTGGCGGATGAGTGAATTTTTTTTATCCATGGGAAAAATTGTGCATTGCAAGGAGCTGGCAACACAGACAGTCCTCATGTAGCAGTAGTTCGTGGACTTGGTCACACAGATTCATTACATTCCTTAATATACCAGACCCTATTTTTGCAGCCAACTACTAAACACGTCTTCCCTCTATCGTTCCTCATTTTGCAAATGAATGGAAGACAGTCTGTTAGTGAACCCTTATTTGCAATTCCAACATCTGATTGCACAGAAGCAGGGCAGAAACGGTAATGGTTTTGCATTTGTGCGCGTTCGCTGAGGGAATGTGTGGCGCACCACCAAAAAGTGCTACCTCATTTCTCTAGTGCAAATTGCCCCATAAGAAGGGTCTATAGATGCACAATAGTAATGTGCAAATGGCACGGCCATAAATGCATTGCACAAATAGCTGTCACGGCCAATATTAAATTTGTGTGTAGCAGTTTGAACCTGGTCCGCCAAAAGTCAGACAGCTTCCCCTTAACCCTTTTTGAGGAATATTTAGTTTTTGATGTAAATTTACCTGCCTTCACAAATTAAGTGCATGCATATTACAGGTCATCACTGAGCACAGCCACCTGAACTTGGTCAAAGGCGTCTGGCATGTACTCTAGCACAGGTTGACCCACCCATCAGTGGTTCAAATCTTTCTGTCAGAAGCATTTTAGAGGAATAGTTTTTTCAGGAAGTGCCAAGTGCAAAATGTAGTCCAGTAGACTTAAAAGGACACTAATCAGAGACAATAAACCAGTTTAGACCAATAATCTTTTAAAACTTCATTTTCATTAATATTGCAGTAACTTTTTCTTTTTTGCTTTTGTAATACAGTAAAATCTCTTCAAACATGCTAAGCCGAGTCTTTCCCTCAATTAAAATACTCTGTAGTCCATTTTTAATGATCAAAAATGAACTAGGCCTGAGCAGGCACTGTCAAAATCCATATGTTGCAGCAGGCTGGCATGTGTATGAACTTCATGGTGGTGTCCACATCCACTTTCTCACAGTTTGTGGAATTGCAACAGGGTAACTTACCATTGCAGATCAAAATTTTTTCTCTTTAGTGTCCCTTAAGGCTAAACCCCATGAGAGCGATTTAGTGCGCGACGACAACAAGTGACGACACAGGCCGTCGCTTGAACAGACTGCTCAGTCGTGTCGCTCGATTGCTCAGTTGTGGAAATCTAGAATTCATCGATTGCCGCCCGGAAGTGCAATGAGCGACTAGCCAATAGTGCGAAGCTGTAACTGGATGTACATTACTCAAGTACTGCCGATTGTCGTACGGAACGAGCAAACGATTGAAATTTTATATGTGCAAGGATAAAAACCTACTGCAAGACCCTCAGAAATATTTTATGATGCTTTTTACAGTAAAATGCACCAGCTTAAATTAATAAAGCATCCATCATGCCAGCCAGCTTTGACGCGTATTTGCTGTCCTCATACCGGAAACAATGGGGAGACGTCGCTCAAAGTCGTGGCTCGCATGGAGTACGACTTGTACGCGACGAGCAAAGACAGCCGTCTCCATCGCGTCGCTTGTTGCTGTCACGTGCAAGATCGCTTGCATAGGGTTTATAATTCAAAACTCTGCGCCAAAAATATTCTCCTAGACATCACTAATTCTTGAAAGTCAGCGTGTGCGTTCTGTGCGATCCCTTCCTGAACAAGATAGCACCACCTAGCAACAGTGGAGAAGCGTGGCACTGCATTTTAGCTTCCCATGCACACATGCACTTTTGCAGGCACTTACTTTTGTCCTGTGGCCGCATTCGGGGCATTCGAGTTCGTGTTTCCCAGCATTGCTTTTGTTTGCCGCAGCCTGCTTTTCTAATGTCGATTCAAGACAAGTCTCACAGTAGGTGTGCAGGCAGGCCAGCAATCTAGGTTGTTTGTAACCACTGTTGCATATGGCGCAGAGTGGATCGTGCTCCTCGGAGCCACCGAGCGGCGAAAGATTTCCACTCTCCATTGCTGCAAAGCAAACAATTACACATAATGTGGTCAGGACTCAGGTGCTTATGGAAGTTTTGCTAATGCTATATTCGAGTGGCAGAGCACTTTGCCATGCTACAAGAGTGGTGAAAATGTTTTAAAGCTGCTTTGTGAGAACAACCATGCATAAATTGATGGTACTGCTTGTTTATCCTCTCAGGAACCTACTTATGCTAGCAGTAACACTTCACTGCTCTTTTACTTTTCTCTTTAGAGCGCTGTCACACAACACTTTCATACGACCACTCGAGTATGCCATGAATCGAGCAAATAACTAGCAATGTCACCTTTTCTTCAACAACATGTCAAGCGAATCATTAACCCTGTTCACTGTGTGTCTTTATATCAAAGCTGCAGTCACAATGGGCGACATGTGCGAATCGTGCAATTTACAGCTGCTGCAAAAGCTTTAGAAACACCGATTTGGGGGCTCTTTCCTGAAAAATTTGGAATAAAAGTCGGATTTTTTGCTCTTAACCTGGTCGTCCAGCCAGTGTGCTAATCTGTGCGCACAAACGAGGGCGCGAGCTTAACTGTCGGTCGTTGCTAAGTGCTTGCAGCGGCACTGCTACTAATGTCAAAATTCATTCGCAGCCCTTCACTACGCAGTTTCTCACAACGCATTGCGCAATTTGGGGACGGTAAATCCCACAATTTTATTTATTTTAATGGACCGTAAAGCGTTCCTGCCCCGTATAACATATTCGCACGTATAACAAAGAAACTTGCTTCGCCGTCTGTTTACTGTTTCCTTAGTGCGCAAGCCACAAAGATGAACAAAATACGAAGGAAACGTTGGCGTCATGGAGCCTTTCCCAGCCAAGACGGCATACTTTATTGAAAAACTCGAACATTTAGACGGGCAAAAGGGGGCTGAATGTGGCTAATAGTGCGAGACAAAGTGCTCAATGCAGTAGAGCCGTGTCTTTCCGCCTGAAGCATAGTCGCAATATGTGGGGCACCGTATTGCGACGCGCATAGAAGCGATGCTGAAATAGCTTACCAACGAATCTTCACGCGCTGTATTTACTGCCGTATGCCCGACAGCTGTTTTACTAACCACGTGCACACTCAGAGGCGCATGCATTTAATACACGGCACAAAAAATTCGAAGTCACCTTCGCCTAAGCCTAACCGACGACTAACAGCCCAGCAGCCTTCGACGGATGTGTTGAATTCAGCTGTATACAAGGCAGTAAATTTGCATGCTACAATGCATTTCATTCGTCACTACAACCATTGCGCAAAGAATGAAACGTGGAGAACACACAAATTTTCCAACCTTTTTCTTCCGTCATGGAGATCCTGCGTAAAGTACAACCGCCATACCCAAGCAAGCAAGGTAACTGGTCGGCTCCGATTGGTTGCTGCCCAAAAAACTTCTGCTTGAAACCGACGACGACAGCGCCGCTCTATCTACGGGCGCTTCAAGACAGACCTAATTGACACAGTGAAACACAATAATTTTTCAATTTTTTTATGCCATGGAAAAACATATGGCCATATAAATACGGTACAGAATGATGCCAGAGCGCACCACAGCACTTCACACAACCGCGTGCCACAACTAAACACGCGCAACACAAAACTGCGCCTGATCGTTACACAAATATTTTACATTAGTTCAGAAACGTCCGCCACAACTATGCCTTTAAGTGTACACTTTTTTTTTCCAGAGCAGTTACGCCGTGCTTTAATTTGGCAACGTCGACGTCGGTTGCTCATTCATGCGGTTCAACGCCAAGTCCGTCCATTTTTGTTCTTGTTCTCTCAGAGTTTCGTTCACGTTGCTGTTGTCCGGTTCTGGGTCTGGCAGCTCCATCAGCGGCACGGCGATGTCTTCATCTGGTAGCTTGTCTTCGCGCCACTTCGTGTCGACGACGTCTATCATGATCCCATCACGAATCACGTCGCTGTCCATAGCGGACCTCCGCAGCGGTTGCGGCCGTTTGCGCTGTTGACGGTACACGAAAGATGGGAAAACTTGATCACAGAAGCGAAGCGCACTGCAACTGGCGACTCACAAACCGCAAGCGTCGAGAACCGGCACGAAAAGCATCAAAATGCAATCCATAAGGCGAAATCACACACATACATTCAGATTGTGCCGAGCTGCCCAAAACGCACCGTTGCCGGTCTCAGTACAGCGTTGCCAGCATCGTCATCACACAGCACTGCTGTGCCATAAAACTGTGCGCGCGGTTGTGTTGCAGTGCACCATGGCGTCACTCTTTTCTTTTTCACTTCATTTGTTTAAAATATAACGCAGCAAAAGTTTAAACATATCGCTCATAAAATCCTTATACAAAATTTAAAACACGGCCAACATGAATAAAAATATAAAATTTGAAGTGCAGGATAAAACTGGTAAAAACGAGCTCAATGTGATTAGGAAACAGATGAATGCCCCCCAAACAGCAGAGGTAGACTTGTGATAACGTAGTGAACAAGAAACAACAGTTGTGCAAAACACTTTGGTTACAACTCATGAAGTTGAGTGAGGTATGCACTGAGATACTACACTACAAATGGTGTCAGTGAGGTATGCACTGAGATACTACACTACAAATGGTGTCAGAACAGTCCAAGCATTGAGGACAACTAATAGATGGGCAGATGCCAGAACAAACTGTTATAACTACACAGGTGAAAATTGATGAGCACATTTAGTTCCTTGACAGAAACGTTTCATGCAGTGTCCTGAAAATATTCCGTGTGAACAGCCACTCACCTTAGCTTTTCATAAAGGTAATTCATTACACAGCACTACGACCATACAGATAACATTCTTTGACTGAGGAATAAACAACTCCTTGTCATTGTGATCACATGCTTTTACACCAAAATACTTTGCAAAAAGTTATACATTTACTAATCTGCAGTGCATCACTAGTTCTTTATAAAAACAAGACACCCACAGATGCACAGAAAATGTGGATACAAAAGTAATACTAGAAAGAAGTTTAAAGCTTTGCAGGTGGTCCCTGTTGGGTGCTACTAACAAAATGCATGTTAGCTAGGCCTACTGACTTTTCGTAACACCTCGGGAAGTTCAGTTGGCCGCTTTTTGGCCTTCAGTTGACGATGAAGGTTGACAACAATTTTTTTCACTGCTTTTCCAATGTCTTCAGCCGTTGAGCAATTGTTCTTCAGAACAGCCCATGTGATGCAGTCAACACCAGGAGGAGAATTCTGCATAAGGTAAGTAAGAAAATACACAAGGTGAAAATAAGACTTCAGTTGTTCAAAATCCAGACTCTTTCAGCTCACTGCAGCGCTTGCAGCCAAAATCAAAACATTTTGGCCTTTGACACAAGGGCAAAATGTACACAAGACCTTGTTAGTGCTCTTTCAGGAATGTTGCAAAAGATCAGCAAACATTTCTTTTCTTCCACTGAATATGCACGGCACAATAAAAAAAGGAGTCATCTCCCAGCAGGTGCTTCTCAACCTCAAGCTGGTGACATTGTTGTGGCAAGTGCGGTAGTCAAAGACCTTTTACTGGCATTTATGACATAGCACCATCTTTACATGCTATACAGTAGAACCCTGTTGATATGTTAGGCGACCAAGAAAAAGTATGTGCAATCTGGATAAATGTAACATCCAATAATGCTTGCAGGAGCACTACAGATGAAGCACGCTACCGCCACACAAAAACACTTTTCTAACTAATCATAGAACGGCCTCACTATTAAAGGACATCGCCTCACGAATCTCCTGCCATGAAAAAATTTCTAATCTTCTAAGTACATGCGGAGTCAAGAGGTAGTTATTGCACTAATGCATCGCTTTACCTCGCCTCCACTAGCATGCTGGAAGCTACGCAAGAGGGCATGGTACCAGCCAAAAGTTGTTTCTTTCTTCTTTTTTCTTTCTCTCTCTCTATATATATGACACTAGTTCCAGATCAGGTGTGTGCAGTGCTCTCTTGATGTGAGATGGGCGCTCGAGCACCTGAAGCTACATCACTTGCAGCAGAGACCAATCAGCGCATGCAGCTGTCTGATTGTCTCACCAAAAAGAGGGCACCGCGGTGTCTAAACTACGCAGCCCACTGGTGTGACCTTGAAGATCATGCTCAGCTGATGCAACTATGCCCAACTGGCATGTGTAGACCCAAAGTGCAAAAATGAAATACTTCTGTCTTTTCTTTTTTTAGGATTGCAGACGTGTACTTTTCACCTACTTAACTATTTCACTAAAAATTAGCAATTACAGTTTACTGAGAATGTTCTTGCAATCAGCCAATAAACGTTGGTGGGCTTCACTGCTTGTGACATAGCAGCATGATGACATTGCGAAGAAAAGAGCCATTGATTTTCCACTGTTCTTGACACAAGATTGTAAATTCTCTTCCGCATGCAGTGCAATACTGACTCGCATGTTCACAGGAACATCATCTACAAATCAGCAACATTTTTCTATTTTGCTCTAAATGTGTTTTAGGGCCCCTTTTTAAGTTGAATAGGAAGCCAAATACTGAAAACTCACTAAATAAAGCTTTCTATTGTTGCCTGGTGGCTAGATTGGACATTAAGCACTTTTCTTGAGTTATTGCAGCCATGAATCACACTAAATGAAGTTTTCAATTTCCATCTGCCACTTAAGTTGAATGTTTGACAATTTACCAGCCTCTCCTTGAACATTCACAGCCATTTTTTAAATCAGTTTTCATGCAACTGTGTAGTATATTGAAGAAATCACGCATGGTGCATCGAAGGTCCTGACAGTGCCTGTGAATGTGGGTGTCAGGTGACCACTTGTGCCTTCGTCCACTTCACCTTTGTTTTTAAGTCGTGAGCCATGTTGAGATCGGCAACTATCTTAACACGACTAGCTCATGTGGCAATGCTACTGTGCGACATAGCAGGACCAGTATAATGTAGCGATCCCTATCGCTCGCTTCTATACCGTACCTATCATCCACCACTCGTGACCAGATCATGGTAATAACATTGGTGGAGCACCGCTCAGCTCGCCGACAAAGCGTGACAAGGAAAAAAAAAATGGAATAGAATCATTACATTATCCAGCCCAAATTCTGTGAGGTGACCAATTTCAGCGGTGAGATGCGGCAGTCACATAAACATAGGAGCCGTTGACGGACAATGCTGCAGTGGTAGTGCACCGTCGGCTTCTGGACGTAACAACCACAAAGTTAAACCTAACAAACAAGAAGCTGATACACCTGACCCAATGGGAACTAAGCAGGACCTGTGTTTCAAAGCGTAAGAGCCCAGAAAATGTAATAAGCAAAAACATATCAACGAGGTTCTACTGCATAAGGTTTAGCCGAGAGACTGCACTCATGTGCCTGCTGCATTCCCTGCACTGTACTGTGAACAGCCAACAACATGATCACTTCATTCTTGATAACGTGGAGAGTAATGAAAGTCAGAATGTGTCCAGGTGCATGTTGGCATTGTCAACACACTTTGCCTGTCTACTCTGACATTAGACCGCATTAACACATTTCAAAACCTGCATCTTTTTTTAAATAGCCGTGCCTTTCCTCATGTGCGTCCAGCACAAATGCGCCACAAGCTTTGCATCACATGTCGGAAACAATGCGCAAAGATGCACACTAGTGTTCAGCTGCCAAAGGTGCCATTCCTACAGCAAAAGTGCACGATGCGACATTTTCCACAATTTATGACCTCACCTCATCACTGTTCGCACACCACAAAAATACAGAAACTTCGAGCTGGCCATAGATAGTGTAAAAAAAGAGAGACCAAACATTTGTGCGAAAAACAAAGTGCTTTAAAAAAAGAAAAGTTTCTACTTATGAATGTGGTCAGCTACACAAGAAATAAAGCTTTGAGAAAGAATATGCAGCTTGCACGTAGTGTGGGAATCAGAAAGCAAAGCTTTCTTTGGCATTTGTGAAGAACGCTGTTTTTGTTTAGCAATCATTTGTGTGTCGAGACCACATGAATGGTGCTTCTTCTGAACCTCTGTCGCACTCGGTACAAGCTTCAGGTTCCTTTTGTTTGTGCTGGACCTTATGTCTGCACTCACTCTGACTACTGTAATGCCCTTATTTTCCCTGATCATCTCATGACGCACTATCTCTGGATGCCGTTTGTACCATCTCTGGGAGAGGAACATCATGCAAGACAGCTGCATGATGTAGTAATTTGTTGAACTGACACTACCAGCTGAATATCACAACCACATGGCCAATAAAACTAGTTCAGCCCTGACCCTTCATGACCCACCATACAAAAAAGTAGCCTCAAAGTGGGGGAAGAGGCAAATAAAGCCTCAATTTTAAACAAAATGCATTTATAAGCAGGCTTTAAACAGCTTTTACTGCTATGCTTTTTTTGTCAGCACAGTATTTCAATGCATTTCACGAGTTGTGTGCAAAAGTTTAAGAAGCCTGAACCTCGGCAGAGTCACTTTAATGAACATGTGCATGCTATTTGCCTCAAGAAGTTTGAGTGGCACCCGCTCACAAGCGATATTGGCAAGACAGCACCACTGTGCTGCGGGAGTGTTTGCTTCAGTAGAGTAGAAACTTAGGTTGGTTGGTGTAGCATAGTTCAGATCCATTCAGTTGGTTGATGTAGATACGTAGTTCAGTTCATCTAAGCACTGATCCACTAGAATCTGAAGAGTGCTTGTTATGTCAGACTGTTTGATGCAGCCAAGGACAAAGACACTGCGCATGGGACCTTTATTTGTCTTTGTCAGTGCATTCTTTACACCACATCTTTTTGTTCTTTGTTATGAACCAACTAGCTCAAGAAAATATTTTGCTTTGAGCTAGAGTAGAGATGCACAACTCAAAACCAGCACGGGCCAAAACCAACTTCTCTAGAAGCAACATGGGCTGCACTTTTCTGAGAACTATTGGATGTTCTGCTTGTGGCAAGGCAATATAGCTTTGGTGTAATCACACTCATTGCTGTCTGAGCGCGTCTTGTAAGGTTATGTTGGTCTTAACACATATGTAGCACTTCAAGTGATAAAACAAAACATCTGCTCACATATGCCAACATTTTAACGCCTTTATTAGTGACATTACTGTATTTGTTCTTATTGCATTGCTTATAAAACCGAAGGAAGGGCTGCTTTCAGTGCATGCTTTTTACCTGCAGCAAACACTGCAGGTTGATGAGATTTCACTGCACTATGGAGTCCCAGTCATCCGACATCACTGAGAAAGGATCGGGAAACCTATAGAGGTTTGCTTCTCATGTTTATATAACTTGAGACATTGTTGGAACTGTGCTAGAACATTCTCAAAAGGTTCCGAAGATTTGTTGTTGCAGCGTTTTCTACATTTGCATGAAGGTCTATTTCAAATTAAAGAGCGTTATCTACTCCTAGAAATTATTAAAGGAAAACACAACACTGCCATTCTAGTTCTTAAGTATGAGACGGACAGAAACATTTCGCCTTTTACTGTTAGAATGAATGAGAAGTGGCTACACTCGAATATTGATATTGTGAGTGGGACTAGAGAATGTCATAAAAGCAGCCCTTCAATCATTACGAGCAGCTCGTTATTTGTATCAATCTAGTACAAACTGAAATCCTCAAATGACAGTGCTGGTGTTGTTGATGCCAGTGGTACCTGATCCAATCAACTGTGATTTACATTTACTCCTGATACGCTGCCGAGTGAGCAAATATCAGGGAATTGTGAAAAGTTAGGTGAACACACCAAGATGCATCTGTTCAGAAGTGCTACCACCTATGGTCAACATTCAGTCGAAATGTACAGTAGGAAAACAAGTGTTCAGTTCAATTACAGTGATGCTGCACCACCATAATGAGTTCTTGGCGTGTGTAGCTTGACGTTTGATGGCAGACAGCCTTTATTATCTGCTCTACACATTCCTACATCTTCTTTCAGTTTAATATGGTTGACGCTGCAAGCTGCTCATTGTGTGTATTGTGTTTGGCGACAAAAATCTTATTTTTCTCAGCATATGGCCATGCGCCTTTCCAGCACCGGCATTCTGTTTAAGGACTGTATGTTGTTGTGCAGCTCTGTACTATAGTGTGTAGAATATTCTAGTACAGTCAAACCCCAATATATATATATATATATATATACTATATAATGAACACGGAGTGGAGAAGGCACGGCCTTGAAGTCCTGTTCAACAGGCCGCAAGCTATGGCTGGAACATTTCTTGCCTTCCCTCTTCTACCACTCCCACAACATCGCACAATGTCCATGGTGACAGTTTCCACAGTGCTTCTCCCTCTGCGAAGGCAATGGCATTGGCCTCTGATGACCTGGAGCGACAGCCCGGTGGCTTGCTGGCTGGCAAAACATTGCTTACTGGAACACTGAATATGGATGGGGCAGAGCGGGCCGTGTCTCGAGTCGCCAAGGTCTTCCAGGAGCCTGAAGGTCCTATACCTGGCTGGCTTCCCAGACTCGCACCTGGGCTCGCCCTTCAACCTTGTTCTGAAACGTGTCTGCAGTTGGTAGCCTGCAGGTGCAGCCACCTACTCGCTTACGTGCGACCAGCCAGTCATCTTGGTGTTGCACATATGACGACATGGCGACATGTTTGTAGGTTAGCTGTCGCTGGACCAGGAAATGGATCGAACTAATCCGAGCTATTGTGCCAACACCAACCCAGCAGACCAGTGACTTCTTGCTATTCTCCTGCTAAGCTTCACTGTCAGCTCTTTTTATAGCATCAGGCAATCTTTTGAACATAGCCACTGCTGCTGGGTTGACTGAGTCTTTTGTGTGCGAAACCCAATGCCTTGGGCCCCTCTGGGACGCTTGCCCACAAAGCCGAGAAATTTTGGGGCAAACTTTCTCCAGGTGGTGCAAGAACAGCGTACCTTGCTGTGGCGAAGAATAAGTGCAGCATTGTGCTGCACGCAACTATTTCCGACACTCTGTCGAATTTGTGAAAATGCACTTTTTTTTAAGGAATGAATAGACAAGCACAAGCTTCCCGCAATGGTGTGATGCACAACACCCCTCCAGTGCAGCGTTTTCATGTCAACCATGCAAATGGCCCACCGTGATGCCGCACTGTGTGGTTGTATGATTAGTGCACAAACTCACTTATCTACAGTTGTTTATTTAAATTTTTATGTTTTCATTGTTCTTGCAATTGCCTTCGGGTTAGACAGCGGTATATGTGAAGTTTTGCCATATCACAACATACTGTGACCTTAACTTTGGATAGAACAGACTTCAGGTATAACAGACTTTTTTCGATGGATTATCACGGTCCATTATAACGAGTGTCAACTGTAGTGGTTGAAAGCACCATGCTATGCACGTGTGCATTGAGAGCGGGAGTAAACAAATGAAGATGCAGGTACACCACCCAAAGCACAGCAGAGGACAAAAGCAAGGCCCCTTGCTGTCATCACTAAGGCGTGCCACCATTGGCCATACCCGAGGCCAACACTCAGATGCAAAGAGCAGCACATAGTGCATAACATGTGCACAAAAATGTAAGTTCTTACCTCCCATATGGCATTCAATGCATTGCTGTCTACACCGACACCAGGGTTGAAATTGCCAGCAGCAGCTCTTCCAGTGCAAACAATTGGGATTACTGGTTTGTCGTTCCACACAAACTCGGCTACTCTTCTTGCTGTGTTCAGACCCCCTATAAGATAAAATGCACATCATCCAAACTATAAATTTTTCACACTCTATGTCGCACCTTTTCCACAGGCCCATGCTCATATATAATTTTCTCCTGTTGCTACACATCAAACCAAAAAAAGTTTGAGCCCAAGTAATACTACACTCATTTGAGCAACATGATAAAGTGCTTGCAGTTAATGTGCAAATACAGTCTTCTACATGCATACCACTCCTTCGCTAAGCATGCCACACATGCCTAATGTCAACCTTGCCAGAGTGGGTAGCAGTACATTTGTTTTCACTTGATGTTCATTGCCATCAAAATATTGAAAGGTGCAGTGCAAAAGCTCATTCATTCAAGAAAACGATTTATGTTTCCATATAATTCAAACTAACATGCATAGTGGTGCTCTTGAGGATAGAGCACTATAGGCAAAACAACTAACTGATTTGTATGTAAACTGCCCTTGCTTTTGGTTGACCTGCTATGTTTAGAGCACATTCTCAAGCCTTAAAGGACACTAAAGAAATGTTAAATTGGATTATAACACCATAAAGCATTGTTTCACAACTCTATGTTTGTTAACTTTGTGGGAATAGCTTCATTACTAGAAAAAAAAATTAAAGTCAAAGTCCTATGTTTTTTAACCCTCTGATGGTCAATGCCATAAACATACGGCATTGCAAACAAGTCCCAAATGGTCGATGCAATATATTTACAGTGCCATCTGTATGTTTGAAAAATGCACAAATTTTTCAACTTTTCATTACCAGGCAAGTGCTGCCATCCTGTGTAGATACAAGAAATATTTCATTTGCTCTTTATTCTCTTAGTTTTCATTCCATGGCTTCTTCACGTGGGTGTTTCAGGTCCCACTCGCGCATCCATGCATGCAAGGGTGTGTGGCAGTTTTGGTTTTGTCTCGTGGGTTGTTTCCATTCATTGTGCTCCTAAAAACTGATGGCTACCTGTTTTCTAATCTCTCAAAGGGTCACCGCTAGATGCTCACCTGTCTGTTGCTCACAGAGGTGCAATTACATCTGTTCACAGGCAGGCGCTGATATGTATACAAATTATGCCACCATATATAAATGACACTGCCATGCTTGCGTTCTATTTCTCGAGACTCGGCTCTCGAAAACTGATTGCCCCTCGTCCTCGTTGGTGATGAAACGAAGGATTACTGCAGGTTTCTTACTTGTTTGGTTTCTGTGATAGGTGCATAACCGTAGAGTTTTATTGCGTGCACTCATGTACACGGTTCGATAACGCTATGGGTACGCACGTTGATTATCCTGCTGAAAGTGAGTCGAGCCGCAATTTCTCCTATGCAGACAACTACCCGAGTGCAGAATCAGAATACAGCTAAACCTCGATATAACGAACTTCAATATAATTAAATTTTCGATATAACAAAGTATTTAACTTTTAGTAACCTCATCTCCATAAAACACCATGTATTTAGAACCTCAATATAATGAACTGTTTGTATGCGATTTCAATATAACAAAATTTCACTGCTGCCGCAAACGAATGCTGAGACAATAAATGGAAACTTGCAAATGCACCTCTAAAATCGCGCGCCACGCAACAAGTGCAACCCCGGAAGTAGAGCCACACCTTCCATCTAAAGCCCAGGTGCAATAACATCCTATTGGGGGCCGCGGACTGCGTGCTTTAGGTGCGAGTGAAAATGTGTGAGGGTGATACAAGAAAGATAGTGGCTTCACAAGTGCCACCTTCTCACGTGAGCAAAGAGAAAGAGGCGGAGGGGAGCGAGCTCGCGGTAAGGCGATCCAGCGCACGCAAGGGGGCCGGGGGGGGGGGGGGGGGGGGCTAGGGAAGGGGTAAGATGATGCATGCCTCGATTTCTGGAACACGTCTCAGCCGTGGCTCCACATGGCTGCAAGTGCGGCTGAATGTATACACAGCCGCGCACCCTGCTTTAGCAGTAATATGCCGCGTGTGCAAAGAGTGGGCATGCCTGGACAGCGTGGCATCATGTAAACTGTCTTCCCGCACATTTAGTATTGGAAGTTGCATAATCTCAAGTTTCGGTGACTCATTGGAGCAAGAGGTAGATGAAGAATTCATTCCCGTTGCCGGCGCGTTTCATGATAGCGTCATCCCAATGTGGGCAACACTATCAGGCGTGGGTGCGCAGTGCACACAAAAGGATGACTGGCTTCGCTGTGAAGATAGTGGCGACGTGGCATCAAACCGCATCATTTGTCGCCGCCTCCCAAATTTATCAAAATAAATTTTTTTCTGATTCAAGTTTGCTTTTTTCGATTGCCCGATGCTTCGGATAATTATGTGGCACCTTTCCTAGGAAGAAGAATCTATCAGCGACGGTACCTATTTGCACAAAAAGTTGAATTTCAATACAACGAATAAAGCAAAGCAAATTGCCAATTTTACCTACTTTGTTATATTGAGGTATAACTGTACAATTTATCTATTTCAGTGTCTGTACCTTTTTATTGTTAGTAGAAGTATTTATGGAACCCCATCTGTATTCATGAACAAACAATGCATGTTTACCTACTGAAATTTCTTTTTTTTCACTTTATGGTCACTCTAAAAAACTGCGGTAAATTTGTTTTCGAAATAGGTCAGTCAAGATTTTAAATGTTGTGGGGGTTCCACTCTGCGTGCGGCTAGGGCTGAAGGCAAGCTCCGGATCTAGCCCCACGCAGTCGCTTCGTGGTACTCCCAACCCGTAGCGTGGGAATCGCGGCTACGCCGGGAGGGGAAGAGGGGTACGCGCGTCATCAGAGCGACGGAGAAAGGGAGGGCGCGTAGTGCCTCTCTCCCATGTCTACGCCGGCGCGACCCGTCGCTACGTGCGAACGGGACGCCGCGGGTACGCAGGAGGAAATGGAGGCGGGTGCTCCCCACAATGTGCAATAAGGAAATTGGCCCCTGGGCGGTCGCATTCGTCGCATTTGACCCTCAAAGGGTTAAATATCATGACGAAACCCCAGCACAGGTACACCAGTGCGACGTCAAAGATCTCTAAATATTTTCTCGTATTTGGGTCACTGTGGTTCAGTAGAAGTTCTTGAAACTTGCTAATTTCACACATTGGCTCTTTGAGAGCGCACATAGTCCATCTTTACTGATAAGAAATTTAGTAGGCCAAAGCAGACGCCATGAAAATCTACGAAGTCGAAAAAGCTGGTGCAGGAGTCGACGTCACCATTCATCGCTTATTTTTGGGAGTTTTGTGACTTAGCAAGGCTCTTTTCAAAGCAGAATGTCCTTATTTTGTTATTGTGGAAGGATATTTACTTACAAAGCACAACTTATGTTGCTCTGCGAGTCCGTTTAACTTGAAAATGAAACTCTTGCAGTGCAGCACAACTGAAAACAGCTGATGGGAGGTCATTCATAATGCATAGGCAGTCGAAACACATCCACTTGCCATAATCAGGATGCTGTGTCTGTTGACAAGCACTGCTACAAGATGTCGAGTTTGTGTGGGAACTTCAGGGTGGCATCACCACCTGTCCTCTGCTTCTAGATCTTTCATTTTTTACCAAGAAAGCAGCCATGGTAAGAGTGGCTGCTCTGCTATTGCACATGCCTAATCTACCAATTCAGCTTAACCTAACATTCCTTTGTCGTGTCTCCTTAAGTACACGAATCTGTATCAGTCGGCGCAACGGCCACAGCACAACGGCCAGAGCACAACGCTGCCATAAAAGGGAAAAACGGTCATCCACTGTAGCACAAGCTACAAAGAAAACTTATGCGTGTTTCTCAGAAAGCTTTGAAAGCTGTAGAAAAAATCATTTCAGACAAAAGGCTCAGTGTCCCTGCACCTCGAGTTGTCCAATAATTCGGATCTGCCCTGGAATCAGCTAGCCTCCTGGTTAGGTCGGACGGCACAGCAACTGCCGTGGAAAGGCATTAGTCCCGTCCGTGGACGAGGACACATTTTTGTTCGACTGTGAAGCTTTCTGAGAAAGCTGTATAGCTCCTTTTATAGCTTCCTGCTACTCTCACGAGAACAAAATCTTTTTCCCTTCCAGCAAATTTTCTCCAGCTTGCAGATTTCCACAGATCTAATTTGCCAAAGCCGCCATACCTTCTATCACAATGCAAACGTCGAACACACGTGCAATCACAGCATCCCTCTCAGCCATGGAGCTGCCTGCAACTATCACTTGGCCGTGAGTGATGCCGCCAAATGTGCCATCAGGTCTCTGGCAAGCTTTCTTGCTCCAGTCCTAAGAAAACACAACACATACGAGATGATCAGTTAGCCACGGTATTTGCTGGTCCTATCATAAACATCCATAGACATCCAATGACTTTCACATACAGCAATAGGCAACCATGAAATAATGTGGCTGGCCTGCAGAGACTGCACACATCGCTACTGCTATAATGCACAAGCACGTGTCGCAAGTTTGTGTCAAAAGTGTCGTAAACATCAAAGCAAAGTAACACATCACTGTGTGGCTTTGTTTCATGGTCAATCACAGCTTAAGAGGAAGCTTTAGCTCGGGTGCTCCTATCTAAATACATGTGAAAAGAGAATTTGTTTTTCTCAGCAACCACTGCACCAAATTTGATGAGGTTTGTTGCATTTAAAAGAAAAACTTAAAATCTAGTGACTGTTAGTTTTGAATTTTCGATTTAGGTCCTCAATTTTTTATAAAAAATTGGCAAAAAATGAAAATTTTCAAAAAACGAAACTATCAAGTTGACAACTCTGTAACTCAACAATGAAAAATGATAGTACAATTCTGTGAATTGCATCTAATAGCACATCTAATGCGGACAAAACTGATATGTTACACATGAATCTCAAAGAATTTAGCAATATGGAAATGCAGCTTTTGCAGAACCCTTGTGAATAACGTAACAAATTCACGTAAGATATAAAATGACGTGTCGAATTTGTCCGCTTTTAACGATCTAGTGGATGCCATTTACAGAAACGCTATATCTGTTTTTGATGCAGGGATATGAATTTGTAAACTTCGTGCTTCTATTTTTTCAAACTTCCGAATTTTTGAAAATTCTTTTAACAAAATTCACGACCTAAATCGAATTTCTGCTTCCAACAGTCACTAGAATTTAACTTTCTCTCTCAAATGCAACAAATTTTATTAAAATCGGCCCAAGGGTTATCTCAGAGAAAAAGCTTTGCGTTTTACATGTACTTGAATAGGCCGCGTCGGAGTTGGGCCCAAGCTAAAGCTTCTTCTTCAAATGAGCAACCAATTTCAGCAGACTTAGGCCTCAACCATGATCGGCTCTCGTGCTCAATGTGTTCTGCAT
Organism: Dermacentor variabilis; assembly: GCF_050947875.1. NCBI lineage: Eukaryota > Metazoa > Arthropoda > Arachnida > Ixodida > Ixodidae > Dermacentor > Dermacentor variabilis. The sequence continues at coordinate 58,777,075 of NC_134571.1, read as the reverse complement.
TCTTCATAAGCACCTGGGAAACGCAACATGCAGTGTCCTTTCCATTGGCTTAGACTTACAGTTGCAGCCAAGGGCAACCACACTCAGGCCTCTGAGGGTGCCTCTGCCACCCCAATGCCTTTGGCAGTAGGCAGCCTAGCTAAGGCTAGCTTTTTAGGCCTTTCAAATAAAAACTTTCTGTTCAGAAGATTTCCTGCAGTAAGTGACAGGCAGTGAGGCTTCACCCAAGACTTCCAGCCAAATTTAACATATCAGTGTCAGCAATTATCTGCAACTCATGCAGCTCCATAAGATTTCTCCCCTTCAAACACACATAATAGCTCTGCATGCCTTCCCTTTATGCTGACCTGCCTAATTATAAGTGTCCTTGTCCAAAGCACAAAGCCTGCAATTCACATCCAACACATGCCCCCTCTACATAAGCCTGCGCCCCTATTTCAGCCACGTGTTATTTACTCACACATTGTTCAAACGTTTTGGTGCAATACACATGAATGTGCTTTTAGGTATAAATCCATAATTAATTAGGCAATTGACTAATTAGTATACCAGAATGGCCTTTCCTGCATCCTCCTGATCATGTGCTGATGCACTCAAAGTGGTTGGTCTTCTAGAAGTGCCGTGTAATGCAGATACGCAATTTAAGACAAAAAGTCCTCCATTTTGATATACAGATAAACTAGCACAGGAGAGACCAAGGTAAAAATTTGTGCGGAAACCATCAACAATGATTTTCCATGTAAGTGAATAGCCGAACGCTTCAAAGCATATATTTGTCGCAGTGAGAATATTTAGATGGTGGTTGTTGTTTCATTGCATAACTGTGTAGAGAATACAGCTGTTAAACAGCACATCTGTAGCGGTAGCATAAGAGGTGTTATAAGTATGTACTATATATATATATATATTGAAATACACGTTCATATGTCAATTTGGCTTATATATACAGGCTTTGTCTGGAAAGTAGTAGGGCTGAACCTAAAGAAAAAAGAAATTATTCACAATTTTGACACATCGACTTAATAGTTTTCAAAATATGCCCCCCTTTTGCATCAACACCGCGTTTCCAGCAACACTGCCAATCACTGAAGGCTCCCTGGAATGCAGAAACTGGAATGCCCTTCAGCTCCCTCATTACAGATTCTTGAATGGCCTGGACTGAGACGTGGTGCTGTCCTTTCATGACCCTTTTCAGTTAGGGGAAGAGGTAGAAGTTTCAAGGAGTGACATCTGGGCTGTACGGTGGCTAGGGAAGCTGTGTGATGCCATGTTTGGTCAGGAAGTCCACGACAGCAAAGGCGGTGGGGCATGGCGCACTGTCATGATGGAGCCGCCATGATCCAGCGATTGTCAGAGGGATGCGGGCAACTAGTTTTCTGAGTCTTTCTAGTACTTCCACATAGAATGCAGCATTCACAGTCTGACCAGGCAGTACAAACTCTATGTGAACCACTCCTTTGAAGTCAAAAAAGATGATGAACATCAATTACATTTTCAACTTGCACATGCAGGCTCTTTTCGGGCAAGGTGAGGCGGGGTGTGCCATTCAGCGCTTTGGCGCTTTGTCGTGGGGTCGCACTCAAAAAGCCATGACTCGTCTCTGGTGATAACATTGTTGAGAAAATTTGGATTGTCACGAACACAATCAAGAAGTCCTTGACAAATCACAAGACATCTTTTTCTTCATTGGTTAACATCCTTGGCATCAATTCTGCACAAACTTTTCTCAAGCTGAAATTTTCAGTCACAATTTCTTTGGGAAGTTTAATTGTTCTGTTATCATCTGCACACTCAATCTGCGGTCAGAGTTCAAAAGATTTCGCGCTTTCACTAAGGTTTCATCACTTTTTGTCATTGAAGGGCGTTTTGACCATTTCTCATCTTCAACTTACTCTCTTCTCTCCCGAAACAATTTGTGCCACTCAAAAACACTTGACCAGCCCATGGCATCACTCCTATAAGCAGTCTTGATCATGTCATAGGTCTCACTTGCAGTTTTGCCCAGTTTGATACAAAACTTCACTGCGTAATGCTGCTCTAACAAAAAATTCATTGTGTAAATGACAAGACACTTTGAAAGGGGTTCACTTTAAACTCGATCTACACTCCGTGAAGGCTTGCAGACAACTGGCAACTGGTGCGTTTGTAGCTAAGACCTCCCCCCCACCACCACACAACCAGTGCAGAAACAACATGCTCCTTCACCATGTTTTGGTGGAAAAAATCAATCCTACTACTTCCCGGACAAACCCTGTGTGCGTGCGTGTATATATATGTGGTCATATCATATGAAGCCAACCTGCGGTCCCCACCTGTGGCAAGTTGTTCTTTTTTACCCACTTTCATTTCCATTAATTTATCGTTTCTTTATTTCATTTATTAAGCACAAGTAATTTCCCCTATATTGTCCTTGGTGTCAGTGTTTGTTGGCTTCATATGATATGACTAATAAAAATCAGGCCCCTCGATTAACCCCTTTCTTTCTCGTTTTTATATATATATATATATATATATATATATATATATATATATCTATATATATATAAGTCAATTTGACATATGCATGTCTCCAGCAGTGTGAGGCCTTCATGGAACACGACCGCCATGGACCCCTACCCAACACCACCTAAAGGAATTTCTTCTAAGTAGCATTACTCTACCACAGTTGCCCCATAGTGTACAACAAAAGCCAAGTCTCTGTGTAGTAGACTGTGCTATGTACCACACTTGATTCCCCAATAGCTTTTCTGCAGTTATCTGCACATTTTTAACAGCTGGAGCAGTTGTGTGGGACATCATGCATACTACCCTTAAGAACAAAGCTTTATTGAAATGCATTTCACAATTAAAAAAGAAAAAGTACTTAGTAGCTTCTTGAACTGGATCACCCTTGTAGTCTGATAGTCTGACTAAGATTTCTCACTCACACGCAGACTGAGTCTGCCAGCTGGTCAAGACATGACTGATGCATCCGTGTGAACCTGGGGCTACATAGCCACTACATACAACGGTTTTACTGTTAGCCTCTGTAATCTTAATATTCATGACTTAGCTAGCAACACAGGTGCATTTCACCATGTTAGGCAAGGAATAGATTTGTCCGGTAAAAGAAAAAAATTGCGAAGAGGACCACACACTCACCTTTTTGTCCTTCTCAGGCACTACGTGAAAGACCCTATGGAAAGGTTTCTCAGTCAAGGAGCGCTCTTCACAGAAGCTCCTTGCGACTTGTTCTTCAACACCGAAAAATCCGCTGGTACAGAGGCTGACAAACTTTAGTGAAGCAAGTTCCTGTCCAATCGCACTGTACAGAAAATACCAGAGTACACCTTGTACTTCGTTACTCCAACGAAACGAACTCTGAGTATGTCAAAGTACTGAATTGCAAAGTTTGCCTCTGTCACACACTTAAGCTATTTAGAACCTGACACATGTAATGCATAGTCTTTTTTGTCGTTTCTTTTTGTAACATTTCTGGCTTACCAGGACTCTGCGCCTACACTGAGAGTGACATTTCTGGTACTCCAGAAATGTAATTTGCCAGTCCTGCTTATTCCTCCTTGGTGTCCCTATAAAAGTTCTGGCAAAATCCACCTGTGGCAAAATGTACTTGCACCCCACTAGTTTTTCCTAAAAATGTAGCTTTGCCCAGTATGGGATCAAACTATATGAAGTACCAATGTACTCTGTGGCACATTTCGAAAACCATTACTGCACAATACAATTTCTCCTGTGAGTAATACTTCACTCTTTAAGTAATAAAGTCTAAGTGTCTACACTGACCTTTACGCCACAGTTTATCTGAAAAATGTTCACTAAGCCACACAGAAAAGACTATGAAAGGGAAAAGTTGTCATCCACCGGAATGTAGCACGAAGGTACAAAAGAAACACATACAAGTTTCTCATAAAGAACACTTCGCAGTTGAGGAAAAATTTGTTCTGCTCTGGTGCTCTCTTTCATGATACTTCTTCCACCTTGCAGGATTCTGCAGAACTTATTTGACAGAAAATACTAGTACTAACTACATGGCTTTTAGCAACCACAAACACTAAAAGTACAAAACAATCAGAGTTGTGAGACAACAATGTGCGCAGCATCAAAGCTGGTGTGAAAGGCTCATAAAAGAAAAAGAAAAAAATTCCTAGAAAGTCATTGCAGAACTCTTTGAAAAGAGACACTAAAAACAGTGTCTGCTGTTACAGCAATCTCCACCATGCTCCGCTAACCACCTTTGGACCTTGTGCTCATTGGTAGAATGTGTTACTACAACTATGGACATTTTAATGGTATGAAAGAGTTTTGAAGACTCTCATCGATACCTACGTAACATGTCCTGGCTTCCCGAAACGTTTTAGCCCATTTGCCTAACATCTGCACACAAAATAATATAAGCAAATGATGAAATCACTTTTGGGCAACGTTTCTTCCTTCCTTTTGCTTGTCACAAGAGCTCCGATTGTGTGCATGCAATGCACACAATAAAAAAAGAAACCGAGTGTTTTGCCTGAGCGATTGAAGCACTGACACCGATAGCAAGGTTCAGCATTGTGGTTGCACTCCTCGGACGGTGTTCAAAGCATACGAAAGTGTGACATCTTGGCGACACAGCACTTAAACGGGCACCACAAAGCCGTTTTCGGGTCACCATGTTTGCTCTAGATCTATTCTCAGCATGTCATAGAACAAAGAGCAAAAGAAAATTACGAAATTTGACCCACACATATTTAAGTTATCGGTCAAAGAAAATTCAAAATACGTACAAGCAAAAATAGAGCTACCCGCCACTCCAATTCTCACGGCTTTAAGGTCCGCATCATATGGTGCCTACCAATCTCAACAGGGCAATAGTGAAAGTCGGCACACTATGGTTGTCAAGCCTGCTCAGCCTACCAATGGCGTTCCATGAAATTCACATGACCTTCGCGATCGAGTGCCATGCCGTCTAATCTCGGAAGCCATGGCATCACTTTTATGGCTACAACAGCTTCTGCAAGGAAGCTGATGACGTGACAAAGTGCTTGGCATGTGATGCGTCACTCTTGCGATTGCAATACCTCGCTCATGGATATGAGATACAGTACTTAAAATAGTTGTAAACTGCAACGCCATAGCTTTTCTCGCAGTACTTGCAATACCATGCAAACGTAAATCACACATTACACTTTTAACTAATCATCACAGCTGAGCTCTCTTTTGCCACATCCTGTCTATGAAGTACACAAAATCGTCGCATTGTGGCAATTCCATAGGTGCCGCTCAACAAGCTTTCGCTGGTGTGTTGCAGGGCCTGCTGGATATAACTAACAGCACCCCACAGACGCAGCATTCTCATTTTCCCAAGAAAGGTTTCGGCAAGTACACAGTTAACATTTACAATCTCCTCAAGTATACAATTAACCTGTAACAAGTTCAACAGCGATTTTACAATTCACACATTGCATTCAGGAGGCTTTGCCTGCCAAGCTGAAACAGAACCAGCGGAAGACTGCTGCAGGCAAATAACACTTTTGAGCAGACTTTCACTGAAAAGTGTGCACAGAGTATACATAATTTATGCTATGAAGACATAATGAGTGACCAACCAGCAGATGCTCTCAGAACGTTTGCTAGATAGATGTGTTCCACCAGTGACGTAGACTCTGTAGTCCGACAGTGGCAGCTCTGCCAGTAGCTTCTTCTCCTGCAACAACAAACATAGTCAAGACATCTCGAGTGAAATAATGGTGTCTTTTCAGGATAAAGCATTTTGCAACAGGAGGTTGGATGCCCAACTTATTAGTATCACTCATTAGCAGTAAGCAGCAGCAATGAAGAAATTAGGAGGAAGCATGACTTCAAACCGCTAGCTTTCACAAGCCAACTCTCTATGAAGCCGTCCCAAGACATGACATTCGAGTCTCAGCTGCACTTGGCAGACTCAGCCCAATATTTATTTATTTATTTATTTATTTATTTCATAGTAACTTGCATGCCCCATGAGGAGCATTTAGTAAGGCAGGTATCACTGCAAGACATGTGAATACCTAGACAGGAGAACTGCAAGGATAAGCAGAAATCAAAACATATGTTATATTTTACCACGCACAGTGCTCGCACACATAATCAAATATTGTGTAAGAAAAAGTAGTTTAAAGCATGAAAGAAAAAAAAAATTCACCAATGATTATGATACTCTCAAATGAGAAATTCGAGCGCAGCTCTATAAGTGTTTTCATTTCGCGATATATTAGCTGGTGCGGACAATCTTCGCTTTCCGCCTCATGGTTCCGCTGCACCCTGCTCTCCGCTTTCGTCCTCGCGCCTTTCATCTCCTGCTGCGCTTCGCTTTTGCTTTCATCTTTCGCTGTGTTCGTTCACTTGGTTACGCGGACCGACGCTCGCCGCAAGAATGGCCACCTAAGACATGCGCTCTAAAAATCAGTGCGACGTTACATAAATATACAGAACATGGCATGCAGAATGACACATTTTTAGGACAGAAACTGCAGGTTTAGGAGTTGCCTAAGTTTATCTCTGTCCATTTGCATGACAGTGCTGACAGGGAGGGAATGCCACAAATGGCTGGCTTGTGGCAAAGCAGACAAATTAAATGCATCCGTGTTTCCGTAGATGCAAGTGAAACCTAAACCATTATTCAGTTGTCGTGATACACAACTTGCATGTTCCAGCAGCAAAGACAATAAAGTCTCATGCCACAGATGTGTAGTGTTTTCAAAGCGTGAGGCAGGATTTGTAGCGAAAAATACGAGCGATGACAACATACTGGCCTGTAAACGGTCCATCAACTTCATCTACGCAGTGTGAGTCTTTATCTCGATCGGCTGCCACACTGGATTCATGTACATCGGAATAACTTCATTTGATGAACGTATTTATGAAGTATGTTCGGTTCCTGGTAAGTTTTAATAGGTGTGTGCTTCTTTGGGTGCTGTGCCAACCACTCTGCATATTTTCCCTCGATATGTTTGTGCAATTTTGGCTGTTTCTTATAACCTATACATTTACCTGCTTTTTTGCAACATGTGAATGCAGCAGCCACACGATGCTATCGCTCCTATTGCCTTTTAAGAGGAGCACATGCCAAACATGGTGGTGGGAAGCCAACTTCCTCTGGCTTCAAATTTTGTCGTATGAGGCTTCCTCCTAGTTTCTTTGCTTCCTCCATGGTAGGAAGAAAGCATGCAGTAATGGTGCATAGAATCAATTGATGGTTTAGAGGCATCTGTCCGTATCATGTCCATTTTCTAAGCCCCAAACTGCAGTGTCTGTGTGCAACATAAGATGACATAAGAATAACCACAACAATATACTTCGTATTTCATTTCTCGATCCCCGAAACATCCATCACTTCGGTATATTGATAGTTATATATGATGAGGGAATTTAGATGCACCCCGCCACCTTCATGTGGGTGTTTGCCTAATCTGCCATCCCGGCGCCTTCCCCTTTTCACTCGCGGCGGTTTATCGGGAGTGCATTTTTACACGGACAGTCTCCAGTAGTGGCACCTTATGCTGTGGGCCACAGCAGGAAACCAACACAGTCAGCAGAGCGAGAGCAAGGAAGAACTCTCCGGAACAGCATCTGCGCATTGTGGAGTTTAGGAGCGCCCTGACACATTTAAGCAGGTATTTGCCTATTCTGTGGTCCCCATGCCTCTCCCTTTCCACACGCAAAGGCTGACAGGGTTGGCATTTTTTTCCATGGACTTGTTTGTGGCTGTGGCGCGACCGACAGAGCAGGCTCGAGAGAGACCTCTCCGGGACAGCACGAGGTATGTACACATTTTTCCTTTCGTCCACCAGCCTCTTAGGGCGTTGCTCAGACTTGAGCTCGTCTGCGGTGCCTTGCCCCTACTACGGTGAGCACGTACCTTGTGTTGCTCCTTTTCTGAATGCTAAGCCAGAGAGCAGTGCCTAGTGCTTGTGCGTGGTCGTACTATGCCAAGCCACACTTATCGAAGGCCCGACCTGACGAAGATTGCACCTTCTCTCGTGAGCAGGCCCACTGGTCATCACGACAGTATGCAACATAGTCGCAGGAACACTTTTCAATTGGCGGCGTGTCGCAGGGAGCGATCCTCCAACAGTGACATGCTAGCGGCACCTTTCTGTATTTTCGCCCTCGGCACGGCAGCCTTTTTGCTTCCCATGCCGCCCCAGGACCAGGTGTTTGTGCAGTGTGTGGTGTCACCATAGGCAAATAAACTTGTTTCCGTTAACTTAGGACAATACTTTGTTTCTTGCGGCACAGTGCTGAGCGGTCTTGGCAGGCTGAGCCGGGGTGCACGATGGTGCACTAGATTAAGGCGACAGCTGGCGTGACCCTGCAGCTCGCCGAACCCAAACCCGTGGTGCTCAGTAATCATTGCGAGATACAAGATCCCCACAACATGCAAATGCTGCACAGGCGTCGACTATTTTTCAATTGTCTGATATTTTTAACTTTCTGGATTAATCAGACCACACGACTTCACTGCTACGTACTCTATAGAAACAATGTATATAATGGCGACTGAAATTTCAGGCAATCTGCGATGTTCTTGATTTTCAGAAATGATCCTTATGTGCCATGTTGTAAACAAGGTGGCCATGAACAATGTCGCCAATCAGATACCTGTACTCTCGTTAATATTATTGGGGCAACTTCTTGGCTTTCAGTGCCGTACGACAACTGTCAAAACATCTTCATTGATTAGGCACCAAACTTTAATTTTGGTAGCCAACGTCTGACTCTGATTAACTCTGAAGTAACTCTGATTAAGCCCTGTGCCCCAGGCAATGTGGTCATCACAAAAATTCATCATCAAGTGGTGTGGTGCTGGGCTGCGTGATGTTCTGAGAAGTTAGCTACTAATATGTTCATAATGACTAGCTTTCCCTAGAAATGGTCATGTTGAGCTAGAAAACTTTCGGCGCCCAGAACTTAGGTCGCCGTCATACACTGGTATAAGAGAGAAGGGGGTGCTTCCACGAAATATACGAATAATCAAGCATTCAGTCGATGGCTGTAAATGAATTCCAGTCCTTGGCTTGTTTTGGTTATGAACCATGTTATGGCAAGGAATCCTGATCACCGAAACTGAAGCTGTCGATTACACGCGTTTTGAATTTATATTCATTCGTTTCAAATACTTTGAAAACTATTAATACTGATATTCGAGACTAGGCAAATATCGAAGAGCAATATTCAATAATATCGAAAACAATGAATGTTTGCACAAGCCTACGCAATACAACCAATATCCAATGTTCTACCAGAGTGATGCCCTGAAAGGGAGCATGAAAGGGAGCTTGAAGGGGCAGGTGGTGGGAAGTACACATAAATACGAAACTTGCGCAATAATTTATAAAATGTAAGATGGTGGAAATGTTCTGTGGCAAACCAAAAATTTAAGAGCATCTTTCCTACAGGAATGAAGTGATCACAATGGAAGCATACCAAATATGACGCTTCTTCCAAACTTGCATCAAAAACTGGTTTTTCAGGTTGCTTCAAGAGTCTGGTAATCCTCTCAAGCAACTGGCCTTCCCAGTCGTCAGATTCCCGCTGAATAAAAAACAATGAACCAAAGATGAGGCATTGCATGCTTTCGCACTCTAACAGCTTCTGCACAAACAAGGCGAAATTCGGTGCTCGATGAAATGTCAAAAATCTCATCAGCAGACTCACTTTGTTCACAATAGTCGCAAATTGCAAGCGTTTCTGGATTGACACTGGCACTTCCTTTTCGGTGCAGCCCACAACCACCACTTTCTTTCGTAAGAGACAATAACATGCCTGCAAAAATGCAATGAGAATGAGGTACAGCGTGTTTGTTGGTCAGAAAAAAAGTACAAATCTGAGTATCAGTCAAAACATGGGGCAGTATGGCTAATAACTAGGGGAATTCATAGTTTGGCTAGTCAGTCTTGCATTTATGGTCATAGCTCATGTCCTAAGTCATACACATTAGTTTGATGCTTATATGTTTTATACAGTTCACAGCGACCCGTTTTTAGGCCTCTTTACAGCCACAATACAACTACCATTTGCAAGTCATTTGATCGTTTCATAAAGAATACAAAGACAACTTATTACCATATGTCATGGCACTACCTGGCCATACCTGCCTCTTGCGCCACTAAACACCACACGTCATCAGTTGGTCTTGCATTGCTCATAAAGAACATTAGCGCAACAAAAAGAAATTGCAAAGCAATGTCTTCCCTTTCTGTGTGCGTTACATTTCCGTTTTGTTGCGCTAATTTCTTGCATCAGTAATAACTAGGGCTGTGTTAACCCCAGCTGTTCTTGAGACCGAATCGAATACAAATCAAATTAGTGCCAGAAGTTACTCAGATTGAATCGAGTATATATGGAATACAGTTAAACCTCAATATAATAAACAACCATTTAACAAAATTCTTGATATAATAAACGATTTAACTTCTCATAACTTCTTGTCAATAGAGCACCATGTATTTAGAACCTCAATATAACGAAGTGTGTTTACATACAATTTCAATATAACAACATTTTACTGCCGCCATGAAGAAATACAGAGACAATAAATGGAAATTTATGCAGATGCAGATGCAGATGGTCAAATGATTGAACGACAAGCGGTTGCTTGCAAACGCACCCCTCAAATCACACACTGCACAACCAAGAGCGACTGCCGAGGCAGAGCAGTGTCATGTTCCATGTAAAGTCCAAGTGTGATAAAATCCTCCATTAAAAATTTTTTTCAGGGCGAGTTGGTGCATACTTGACAAAAAAATAGTAAAAGCGCAAACACATGCATCCACAAAGTAACAAGGACGAGACACAAGCGCAGACGCAGCGCTTGCATTTCGTCCTTGTTACTTTGTGGATGCATGTGTTCGCGCTGTTACAATTTTTATGTCAAGCGATAAAATCCTAACGCACCCCATGCGCTGTATGCTTTCGCTGCAAGTGAACACTCGCAAGGGCAAGCCGAGAAGGATGGTCGTTTGACGAGCGCCGTCTTCCCGCACGAGAAAAGGGAGAGGGAGAGGAGTGAGCTTGGGATAACGCGATCAAGCGCACGCAAGGGGCGGGAGCAGGGGGCAAGCTTGCGTGCCTGTAAGCGCGGCCGAGTGCATACGCCGCCACACACCTTGCTTTAGAGGTAATCTGCCGCGTGAGCAAAGACTGGGTGTGCCGAGACGGCGTGGCATCATGTAAGCTGTCTTCCCGCACATTTAGTATTGCAGATTGCATAATCTCGAGTTTCAGTGACCCATTGGAGCAAGAGGCAGACGAAGCGTTCGCTCCTCACTGCCGGTGCTTTTCATGATAGCATCGTCCCAGCGTGGGCGACACTATCAGCCGCGGGTGCAGAATGCACGCAAAAGTGTGACTGGCTTCGCTTCATTTGTACTGCCAATGTGAAGGTATCGTTGACAGGCATGAAACCGTATCATTCGTCACAGACTTGCAAATTCATCAAAATGAATTGTTTGCTCATTCAGATTTGCATTTTTCGACTGCCCGATAATTCGGAAAATTCTGCGGCCCCTTTCTTCAATTGGCAGCTGTACTTACTTGCATAAAAGGTCGAATTTCAATATAATTAAATTTCTATATAATAAAGCAAATTGCTCATTTTACCCACTTCGTTATATCTAGGTCTAACTGTATTTATGCATACTTGTTTTGTTTTTCGTGCCAATTTCAAATATTTTGATTCTTGTGCACCTCAATTATTGCACAAGTAAATAAAAACAATTAAATATCACATACTATTGTGAGAAAGTAGGAAAATAAAATTTTAATTTTAATGCATGGTCCATAGCCAAAAAGGTTAAGAGTGCAATAATGCAAGCTTTTCTAAATAGTGATGAATATAAGTTCCAGTATAGTACATTGAAGTTCATTTTTTGTAATGTGGAAATAACGCAGCATGAAAAAGGAAAATAATTAAATTTTGCAGCCAGAACTTCAAAGTCTGCTTGCATTATAAGACTTATCATGCATGCAGCTTTCTACTGCAAAAAAAAAAATTTGATTCTATCTGCTATGGGTGCTGAGATATAAATGCTGGCTGACTGCAAAAGTAAAAAAATTTGATCGAGAAAATCGCAAATAAGCAACTTGGGATAGGACGGACATGGGTATATGGAGTTAATTTCATTATTCCTTGACCAAAGTAGTCATACGTGAAGCAAGATACTTTACAGATTAGCGCAAAAAGAGATATATTTAGAAATTGTGAGTTTTAAAGATTTGATCTTTTTGTGATTTTTGGCCTCCTAGGACCAGGCTGCCCCTTTAACTGTATTTCTACACATTATAACACTACACATTATAAAGCAATCTTTATTAAAAGCACAAAGGGAGCATTAGGAACAACTAAGCGAATTGTCCACAAACTCGGGGCTCTTCAGAGCACATGCACTCATGCATTACCATATATATACATATATATATATATATATATATATATATATATATATATGTGTGTGTGTGTGTGCGTATATATAAAGTTTATAGAGGTAATGTTTCGGGCCAATCAATATCTGTGTATACCTTCATGACCAAACCAGACATGAACGTAGGATTCAGCCAATGCCAGAGTGATAAAAAAAGTTTAACGCCCTTCCACTACATTGAAGAGGGGTGTAAGCGAAGCTCGAGATCCACGCCTCTTCGCTGTCGTAACGCCTCGGCTTCGCGCTACCTCACGGCGAGGTCGGCATGTCGACGACTAGCCCTGTCTCAAGCGAGTTCTCGGCGGCATTTATCAAACGCCGCCTGTTCTTCGGCCAAACGCACGATGTGCAGCCCACTTCCACTGCCGTTCCTATAATGCAGCCTGCTCTTTGGCCTGAACTGGCGGGAAACAGCAGGCACGAGGCAAGCAAACACCCAATCACACCGTTTCCCTCCTTGGGGACGCGTGCGATAGGCTTGTGTCTTGAAATGCATCTACCTTTTTATACATATAAAACACCGCTTTAAAGGTTCCGTGTGATCAACTGACAGTGGCTGAATTGGTTAGCGTGGTGGTCTCTGTGATGTGTGGCGTGCGACATGGTGCGGTGATCGGGACGGACAGGAACAGACGACAAGGAGTGCGCGCGCCGAGGCGAATTCCGTGCTGGAAGGAGAAAAATGACAATGCCGAAGAGCGTCCGGCACGTGAACGCGCGGCGCAAGAAAAGCAACTAAAAGAAGAAAAGCCAACCAATTAGGAAAGACCACGGGGCGTCAGGCAGCCAATCGGAGAATGCCTAATCGGCCAGAGAGATGAAAAAGCGTGGTGCACGGGGAGACGCAGGGGAGCCGCTGGGAGAGTTTCAGGAAGCGACGCCAGGAGGAGGTCAACCACTGGACCGGGAGTTGAAGACGGGCCGTCGGGTTCCGGACCCGAGCCATCAGGACTTCACCCGACCGGGGCCTCTTGCCAGCCCGTTCCTGTGCGTCGCCAGCCTACCCGAGCGTGCCGCCAGCTGGTCAAGGCCGGCGAGCTTCTGCGCCCGTGGGCAGGACGACAGCAGTCGGGCTACGGGCCCGAGTTCTACGCCCAGCTGCCCGGCCAGAACGCCGCCCCCGTCTGTCGTGCCGCCTGCTGCCCGAAGCCGGCGTCCGAGCTTCTGTGCCCGTGGGCAGGACAAGACCAATCGGGCTATGGGCTCGAGCTCTACGCCCAGCTGCCCGGCCAGAATGCCGCCACCGTCTGCTTGTGCCGCCAAGCCGCCTGCTTTACCTCTCCAAGCCAGAGCTGGCGCGCTCCGGTCGCCCGGCCAACCCACTTACACCACGACCTTTGGTGAGACTGGCACAACTCCTTTCATCAGCTTTTCGCCGCGTCGAGACTGTTATGTGTCCCTGCCGTCGTGGCAAGCCCGGACTCGCGCACTAGTTAACTTCTTACTAGCCCCAACTGTGTTTCTTACTGCCGTGATGTCTATTTGAGCGTTTCTTTTATGTTTTCTATTTTCTTCTATTTATTTTAAGCCTTTTTTAGTTCCATTAAAAGTTTGTGTGTGTGTTCGAAACCAACGGCTTTGTCCTCAATTGGGTTCTCGAAGGCTCCGCCTAAGAGAACCGTCAGAACCTCTGAGTGCACGAACCTTTGTCCCCAATTGGGCATCACAGTCTCGCAACCTGGAGGTCGGTGGTTCGAATCCGCAGCCCGACATGCAATTTTTATTTTCGTGTGGCTTGGTTTTTTTCGTACGGCACCAGCACGGATGCCGACACAAGTGAGGCAATACAAGCTGCGCTTGAAAAATACAATTTTCCCCCTAGTTCAAATGGTTGCAGCAGATGGTGCTGCTACTGGATAAAGTATGCCACAATGAAAGGTATTCCAATTTAACCTGATAAGAGGACACAGGTAGAAAAGCTAGTACAGTAAAACCTCGTTAAACCGTACCCACCTAAACAGTAGTTTCGTTTTAAAAGCAGTAAAACCAAATCTCTGACTCAGCAGCCATTAACATAATGTGTTTTGTATCCGCATAAACCGTACCAGCTCATTGCGTACGTATCGCTTAACACATAGTGTTTCCATCCTTCATCGTGCGATCACAGTGGTGCATCGTCCCCATCGGGCGGGCCGGCAGAACAACAAGCCTCAGAGATTAGAACAACAGCCTCCAAGCGCCCTGTGCGTGTGCACGTGAAGCCACGTCAACTTCCCTTCAGCACCATGCCAGAGAGCGTTGTCAAGCCTGTGGCATGTGGAGTGTTTCGCGTCCAAGCCTTGAGGTGGTGCCACCATCAAAACGACAACAGCGCACCACCGGCAATGGTAATCAAAGCGCCAGCTAAGCCTTTATTATGTAAACTTAATTTGCAATGCTTCAAAACAATATGTACGCAAAAACGTTTCATCTTAAATTATAAACTTTTTGAAGCAAATTCACCTTGAATGGTGAAAAGTTTTATATCGTGACTTCTCCAATGGGTAACTGCAAGAGAGAGAGCAGGCATTATGGACCAGAAGACAAACAGTCGCGACAGAATTCGCCCTTGTGAAAGCTATGTGTTTATGCTCAAATCAAGCTGCAGTTTATTAATATTGTGAACGAAGTGGCATGACGTCTCCAGCTACAAAAGTGGAGGGACTTTGGTAACATACCAACGTGTAACGGCTCTATGTAGTTGGATGTATTTCTTCATTGAGCGACGGACAGCTTGCGTTCACCAGAAATGTGTGGTGAGTCTGTACATACATATTTTTGCACATGAACAATTATGCATGTTATGCTCCAGTATATCTTCTGAAACACTATTCATGTGCCTTTTATTTCATGTAAACATAGATGCTGTTACAATAAAGCTGTTTATTTGCAGCCAGTTGGTGTGATTGGTGAGCATTGTGACTTCGCTCAGCCTATGCAGCAGCACCAACCTTCAAAATATGTGTGTGTGTGTGTGTGCGCGCGTGTCCGACGCAAACAGGAGGTTGCGGACGTGGGACAGCATGGTCGCTCGAACACTGCTTATATTCTTCATCTTTCTCCTTCTCTTCTAGTGCACCGTACCAACCTTGTGTGATTCGCCACACGCTTCCCCTCCACCCGAGAATGGTGCGAGCAATATGCAACATACGAGGGAACTAGGAGACAGTGATAAATGAAAAAATAAAGATGTGCAGTTAGTCCAATGTCCCACGATAGTTCTGTAACCTCATCGGCTTCATAGAAAAGTGCAGCTGTTCGACCACCTCTACCATAGCTCTGGTGGGCGAGGCTGGCTGTAGTGTCCAGGGCGACATACGAGTGCCCCGCACATGAATACAGCTAGTGTCACAGCATGTGCTCTGGTCTCAAATGAATGAGGCAGGGGCGCCACGTAGCATCGGTAAATCAGTTTATGCTTGATGTCTTTAGCGACCGAATGGCACATGGTGTGGCCTATATTTGTTTCATGTCTGTTATTCGTCATGTTCGTTTGACTTCAGTCCACTTGTCGCAGATGGCAGACATGTGCTGCTGCTCGCTTGAATAGTTGTTGGACTATCTTGCTCGAAAATGGTCCGTATCCTTTGAATCGTATAGTGTGGCGTCGCCGTTGAAGTCCTTGGCGTAGGTCCAGTCTTGATCGCTGCCAAAGCCATCCTCGGCGACGGTTCTTGCTGGGAAAATGGCCTATTTGTTGTGTTTGGCTCCGGTTGAGTGGAATTTTGCAATGACGTCTTTCTTGTTGTCGCATCTGTGCTTTAGGCAACGCTCTTTGTCGTCGTCTGTGGTGAAGTCGTCGCCGAGATAGTCGAGGTCGATCTCGGAGTGGCTGATTTAGATCTTTCTGATGGGGCTGCGATAGCCGATGCTGTAGCACTGATGCAGGAATAAGCCTGGTATCTGTTTGGCATATTTGTGTCACCAGTGACTGGCTACTGACACACTGCTTGCTTTCCTGTGGCTTGTCTGATGGTAAAAGCATTGTGCCAGGCTTCACAGAAGTCTCTTCTGAGGCTGCTGCAACGACATGACGAATGGGTGCTTCAATAATTCCGTAGTGCGTGATGCTGCTTTGCGTGTGCGACGTTTCTACGACGTTTCGAAGTGGTGTGGTCTCCTAATGTACGTGGTTCATCCATTGCTGCTGAAATTACATTGCCTTCAGTGTAAAATGAGCACTCGTTGGTGGTTTCCCACTGACCTATCGTCAGAAAGCAAGTCAAATTCGCTCCATCTGAATAAATAATAGTTGCACTTGAGGTGCGGCATTGTCTTAGAGCCATGTAAGTGTCACATGACGTGAAACCCGGTGGTGGGCAACGCGCATAAGAAAACGTTGTGAACGCGTCAGATGGTTCAAGGACATAATTCCTGCGGCATGTTGAGGGCGTAGATGGTGATGAAAGCTCTGCGGTAGTCATCATCATGCTAGACAAGCACATGTGCATCGTCTTTTCGCGAGCATCATGACATGGAAAACTCATCGATGGTCTACTCATACGAGGCTTTGTCTGGCACTGATGCTGATTGCTAAGTGGAGGTTGCGGGTGACTGCGGCGACACAGTTGAAATTTCTCTAGCTGTTAGATAATGGAGGGGTCTGCAATGTATAAGTGAAATCGATTGATCATCTCTTCCTTGATTTTCTCCCACAATTCGTTGTTTTCAAAGATATGTGTGAGGTAGAACCAAAATGCCTCACCGGTAACGTAGTCATTGAAGTAGGTGATCATATCACGTTCCGACCATGATGCAGCGGATGCATGGAGCTTGAAGAGGTGGAGCCAGTCTTCCACAGGCCCATTGT
Organism: Dermacentor variabilis; assembly: GCF_050947875.1. Classification (NCBI taxonomy): domain Eukaryota; kingdom Metazoa; phylum Arthropoda; class Arachnida; order Ixodida; family Ixodidae; genus Dermacentor; species Dermacentor variabilis. The sequence goes on along the minus strand of NC_134571.1, from coordinate 58,759,846 downwards.
TTGCTGATCCGGTGTACTTGGGTATGTCCAAGGCTTACGGTGATGCAGTCATGATGCTGGTCGGATGTGGGTGGTGGTGGAGCTGTGCACTCTGGGTTCACGCCACGGTGTTCAGTACTTGCATGACAATGTGGGGCTAATAAGGTGGCTGCCAGGTCTTTATCCTGTCGACTTGTGTCGACGCAAGCAGGAGATTGTGGACGGAGACAAACATGGTCCCCCGAACACTGACTTTATGCTTCGTCTTCCTCCTTCTCTTCTAGTGCACCATACCGTCCTTGTGTGATTCAACACACACTTTATATATATATATATGTCTTATTTGCACGAGGTAAAATTAGGATAAACCCGGCCAAAGCATGTGGGAAGCGCAACAGGAATAACAGAAGCAGACGACGCCAGCGTCGGTCGTCTGTTGTGCAGTGCTCCTCACAAGCGTCATTGTGCTTTCGATACGCATTTAACTTTCAAAGCAACTAGAAGTTATTCAGACGTCGCCTGTCGTTTTTAAATTTAAACTGTAAGTGAATAATATTCAAAACGTTATCTATTATTAGTAAGTAAACATTTTTCTGGTATCAGTGCAACTACTGTTAGAAACCAGGCGGCACTAGCATTGCCTGCGAAGACCAGCCCCATTGGTCCTACGGGAATGTCACGGGCTTGGGGTTGTGGCGTCGTGCAAGCTGGGACTCGCATCGTGCCGAAGCTCGCATAAAAAAATGCCGGGTGCACAGCATAGAAGAAAAATTGGACATTGTTCATGCTATCGAACGTGACATGAAGAAGTCGGCACAGGTACGCGACAGGGATCTATTGTTGACTACAGTGTGCGGCATTTGGAATGCGAAGTTGCTTGGCAACCCTGCTGCGACCACGAAGAGATGTCAGCTACGAGGTTCGAATTTTCACCATCGTTGCCTCTGTTGTTGCTGAAGTGTCACCTAACGACAGTGCTAAGGACGACGTGGAAAGCGACGACACGGAAAGCGACAACACGGGCGATTCAGGCCTGACAGTGGCAGAAGCTGCATGTTACGTCAGCCTCATATATACAATCGTTGCAATGAGAACAGCACTCCACTATGAAAAAGGCGCCCTGCGACTTCTGCAGTGCTACCGCGTGCATGCATGGAGAATATGCAACGCCAACGAGGAATCTGCCATGCGAGTGTTTGCTTAGAAGAGGGGACTGGCTGAAAAGCTGGCTGGCAGCTTCAGTAAGATGCCGCTGTCATTGCTGCTAGGCCGCGGTGGCATCAAACACACTTTTGTCGCGCCAAGTCAATAAATACTGTATGTTTCTGCCCTTTCGTTGCACTCTCTTCCACTCTCTCCAAGTTCTGTTTTTGACAGGTCAGTGGGCCACTTCATGCTATTTCGGTTAAGCAGTACTACCGTTAGTGTGTACTTTTTTCGATCTCCGGCCAACTATGGTTTAACGAGGTTTCACTGTATAATTAAATGTTTAGCGCGCCCTGAGGCTTGCCAGTATATCTTTCTTGGCGTTTAGAGGTCCCAGGCCTTCCTTTAATGCAACAAATGAGATGTTGACGATATCACATCAATACTGTTTTAAAATAAAAGAAAAAAATGCTGGAAGCACAGAACTCGCACAACAAAGCACCAATCATGGACTCGGCAGCTTGGCTTGTCTTGCGCTTTGCACACGTCTGGCGACTACTGGATCTACTAGGCTTTGCTAGTTCCCTCTTGGAGAATGCACTGGCAACATGGCCAAGAAGCCCCCCATGCCCGCAAATTATAAAAAGAAAAATATCACTCTTGCTACATTTGGTGGCCTAGTATGCCACCATATGACTGAAGGCAGAATTATTGAACAGGATGCTGTAGAGCATCCAAAATTTCGGTCACCCTTATACATTAGGTCTACAGAGCCAGTGACAGTGCCACGGAGCTGTTTGAATTATCAGTGTCTGAATAATCAGTCGGCAACATGTCATACCAAAAGCAACGTTGACAAAACCAGTTTCCTACTGGTTATGTCCGACAGTGAACGCAAGACACACACCTATCCACCAGACATCATTACACATTAGTCATGCCAATCAGGTGGCTGCACAATGTGGACTCCGTTCACACCACACAATTTGTGCATGTCCCTCTTATGAGCTGTTGCAGGCACCACATGCAAACTGAGGCGACATTCTAATGGATACAAGGGAGCAAATGTAAGTTACCTGCTGTTGGGATGCCTTGGACTCCAGGTAGCTTTCTGAGAGCACAATAATAACCACTTCCGCCCGTAACGCCTGCTGTCGAAACTCGTACTTCCGATTACTTTCCTTATTTGACATGCTGTCACTGTCTGGAAGGAAAAGAAAAAAAATATATATGTGTAATAATGTCCCAAAGACAATGTTCACAAAACTGACATATTCAAACGTAATGCCCGTTACGAAAGCGCTGAGGCTACAGTCACAATTTTGGTTGCCTACAGATGCAAGCTTCTCGCTCCATAACATTCTTAATTCATTACTGTACCAAAATGATCAAGCTAATCAAGGGCTGAATTTTGAAATGATTATTCTATTGGATGATTCCCCCAGCCGACTCATCAAAATTGAGTACACATTTACAATAGTACAAACATCATAATATCAAAGAGTTGCGACATTTTGCACAGAATTTTTGCCACAAGCAAGCCGTGCTCTCGATGCCTTCTTGTTCTTTTGCTTTTTAAAGAACCACATGCTAACTTTTCATTTAAAAAAAAAGAAAGATTACACAAGAACAAAAGATGCAGCTGGCTTTCATGTTTCAGTGGTACGATGTTCTCTACCAGCAACTCAAGGAAAGTTCAGTTTCACGGGCTAACAGCAAAAGAAGTAAGGGAATTATTACAACATGCAACCCCAGAGACTAATTAATTAGGGTAATAAATTAATTAAATTCTGGCATTTGACATGCCAAAACCATGAAATGAATATGATACACGCCATAGTGGGGGTCTCTGGAATAATTCAGACCACTTCGTATATTTTTTAACACCTATATCTAAGTACACAAGCCTTTTTGCATTTCGTCCCATCAAAATGCGGCTGCCGCGGACAGGATCAAACTTGTGATCTGAAGTTGGGCAGCACAATGCCATAGCCACTAAGCTATTGCAGGGTGTACCCCACAGAGACTAAACATATAATTTACACTGCATAAGTTGGTACATCATACTATAGTCAAGGACAGCTGCACGTCCAAGGAAACCTTTATCCTTTGTGTCCCTGCTGGAAAAGCTTTTCTGCGAGACACCAACACATTAAGGGGAGTGGTGGCCAAGAGGTAGTTTGTGCACAAGGTCAATGAAATACATCTCCTTATCCCCCTTTTCAAATGACCTGTGGGTTCGTGCTGTGAGCTGTTTTCTTTTGTTCCCACATGAGATTTTGGCTGTTCGTGCTGTGCGTTCTCATTGCTGAATAGCTAGCATTCTAGGGCTGCTCCTTTTCGTGTAAACAAACTGTTTCTTGAAGCATGAAAGAATAGAACACACACACACATGTAGCTCCTGTGTCGAGTGCGCTACACTCAGACCATCTGCGCACCGTTTCATGCACAGCAGGCAATGTTACAAAGGCTAGAGAGACTCCTTTCACTCCTCGAATCTGCATCCGAAAAATAGTGCACCACATATGAAAGAGAAATGCAAGTATGTATCGTCTAATTCAATATAAAATTAAGCCTCATACTTTTATGTTGCAAATCTGAATCTATTTATCATTAAAGTGGTATGTTTCACTGTTGGCTCTCCGCCCGCACTGTTTCTATTATACATCGATTCCACTGCCACGCAACACTGTTGTACCGCACAGTAAGAGTGGTACACACAAAAGAGACACCGATGCCGAGAAAATCACCGACAAAGAGGAAGCTCCGCGTCGCCTACAAAGTGCAATATTTCTTTTTGTTTGTTTGTTTTTCACGTTCCTTGTCAAGGACACCGCAAATGTCTTGCTTTAGGTGGACACTTGAACTATTCGAAAGCAAAAGCACATGTAAACGACACCATCTGGAAAGTGTGACAGTGTGGTATCCCCGTGAGAATGGAAGCCACATTTCTCTATGTGCGTAGCTGGTACGGCTACAGAAAGAAGCGCAAAAGAAAGAGGTGTGTGCAGGAAGAAGAAGGAGGCAGCACTTGTCTGGGTGGAGGATGCACTCCTGCAGCTTGATGCATCATCTACTTAGCAAACAGAAGAAAAAAAGTCCCCTCCCGCATTTTTATCCTCCAGCGTTGTCTCACATTTTCTGAACCCATACGCCGCAGCATCTGCCTTCTGCACCTTTTCGTCTGCTAGCCTACTGTTCTGGCTGGCGTGAAAGACAAAGAAATCTAAGAATCATCAGATTTTTCAATTCATTTGTAGTACAGTTGAATCCATTTATAACAATATTCAAGTGCCAGGAAAATACCATTGTTATAACCGATAATTGTTATAACCGGGTTGCATGAAAAAATCAAAGTAGGGGGATGGCAGAGCTGACATGAGAAAACTATATAGGCAGGGAGGCCCAGTGCCCCTCCCCACCACCTTCCTCTGTCCGGCTGCTGATTGTGTTCACTCGTTTAACTGCTTCGTGGGCGCTCCGATTGCATGTAACAAGCCGTGGCTGTCGGCGTTAAAGAATGGCGCTGCTATAACAACTGCAAAGAGGTGTCACAGGTGGCAAGCGATATGCGAGCACTACCGAGGCATCACTTTGGTGGCCCCAAAAGGGCCCTTTTAAAAAGTGCGAGAAGGCTGCCGCAGCAGCCTGTCAGCTTGAGAAATCCAGAAGAAATGCTGAGGAGAGATCGCCACAAGCATCTCACCACGTACTTTTCCCTGGCTTGCACGAGAAAAGCCTATGTCCGTCAGCCATGCATGCTTTCATTTCATTTCATTTCATTTTTATTCCTTAAAAACCCCGTAATGGGGTATTACATAAGGGGTGGGTTACACAGAAATAAGGAGAAACCATGTGTTAATCTATGGTGAAAGGTGATTGGTGACGCTTTCTATGAAGGTGGATGGACAAGGGATGGCAGCGGTGTCGCCCGGAAATCCATTCCAGTCAGCAGCTGCACGAGGAAAAAATGACGTAGAAAAGGTAACGGTGCGTGCACGTGGGCGCGCGACTTGAAGAGGATGACCAGTGCAGTTAGATATGCGTGTTGGTGGAACAATGTATGGCGGGATGCCCATCGAGCTATAAAAGAGTTTATAGAATAAACAAAGACTGGCGATACGGCGGCGACATGAGAGAAGGGGTAAATTAGATTCTAATTTTAGTGACGACACACTCACATCATAAGAATACGAACGATGAATGAATCTAGTGGCACGTTTTTGAAGTGACTCAAGGGCGTCTTGAATATAAGCTTGTCGCGGGTTCCAAATTGGTGAAGCATATTCCAATTTTGTTCGCACGAGAGTTTTATAAGCGAGCAATTTTACATTCTTCCATTTTATTCGCTTATCCTACGCGAAGCTTGCCGACATCCTTCTCCAAGGCATCCGAGCGCTCCACGTAATGCACAGCGGAAGGTTCCTCACAAAAATGAAGCCCCAGAGAGACTGAATCATGCCGGGCCTCCTGTGAGGACAACGTTGAGGCAGCCTGCCCTACCGCGTCATCGCTGCCGTTGTCGCCATCGCTATCCGATGCAAGTATGTATGTTTGCGACGATCGTCTCATCGGTTAGAAGCACTTAGTTTCCAAATCTATAGCTGTGCACTTTCTTTTCACCGGCAACAGCGTGCATTGCTGATGATCAGCGGGTGGATCCGCCACGCTCCGTTTCGGTGGCAAGTCAAGCAAAGTTGAGAAACCGCGTGGCCAGGAACGATTTCGACACAACCAACAAAAACGAATGTGAGCGATTAAGCTGTTCGCAGACTGCACTGAATGAGGAGCCAGCAAGCAACATGCGAGCAATCTGCTTGCGGCGCAGTTGGCCCAGTCCATTTGTGTTTCAGAGGGTGGGGCGGTGTAGAGCTATGGGTGCAGCCCATTACTGTTCGGAGGGGTGGAAGGGCGACGGGAGAGAGCAGCGCGGAGATGGCTAGAAAACGAGTGCGCAGCAGCTGTTGGAACAGCGGCTTATCGTGCAGCGGCTCAAATTTCTCGTTTTCTTTATTTCTTTTCAAGGATTTCGCGTTTCACTACCTTTCGGCTCAGACACTCAGCGGCCAGACTTCATCATTATAACTGATAATATAGCATTGGGGCTTTAAAGTAAGCGGGTTATTTCATCATGGAAAGCATACAAAAGTCGACAGTGCAGTAGCTTCTCATTGTTATAACCGATGTACTGTTAAAACCGGTATCATTATAAGTGGGTTCAACTGTATTACTCGGGCGTTGATAACATGACATGGAAATTGAGTCACAATCGTTATTCTGAAGTCTGTAGTACCTAAATATTGCCACATGAAAACTACAAGCAGTCAGCAGGAGATTTCTGAAAAGCTTGTTAATCTGAAAATATCATTAATGTGACAACCATAAGTTGTAGTTGAATATATATGTGAAGTAGCTATATTGCAGAAAGTGTTGTAGATAAAAATAACTGCATTTTGAAACGCACGAAGCAAGATTTGTAAGACCATTGTTAAGTTTGAAGAACTCGCTGCATAGAGGAGGCCGGGGTCATTGTGCTATTGACGTCAAACAATATTCCACCGAGTCAACATGGACATTGAGATCCTGACAAATTCGGCATTCCTACAAGCGAGCACATTGCTATTCTATCTCAGCGACTTGCTGGTGACATGGCTGTGAACCAGTCTTCGGAGACACGGCATGTGGGCTAGTTGCTGAAGAAGGGGTGCGTGCATATTCAGTAAGCTGCCCAAGCTGACCACATCCAAGAGGCTGCTAATTACCAAAGACAAGTGTTGTGTATAATGCCAATCCATCAGCCAGTCAAGAAGTGGCTGGGAATTTTGGGGAGCGGCTTTCCTGCTTATGGCTTGGTTTGCTCACCTCCCTTGGTGATTAGTGGGGACAATGGATATGGTGTATTCGCTTATCCCTTTCCTCGATCATCCTAAAGACGATCATCCTTTGTGCTGACCTTCTCCTCCTCGGAGGTGAGGTCAGCAATGTGTACATGACCACCGGGTTGGCCAATTAGGACATGGCCCATTTCCATGGCAAGTGATCTAGGGAGGACAGACGGTTTTGAAGAGACGTCCTCTGTGTGTGGTGAGTGCTCTCACAGAATGATTTACCATGCTCTGCCATCATGCAGAAGCGCTCCAAGAACAATGTGGCTATGTGCTATGATGGAGCATGTGCTGTAAATCCTGCCAGTACGAGTACGTCTTTGTCTTTAAATAAGGTTGTCCTATTTCCCCCTTATGAATAAAGCCCCATTCATTCCTCCAACCTCTCATCTTTGTGCTCAACATGAAGGAAGCAACTCTCGCCAAGGAAGTTTGGATGATGACTTGGGCCAGCTTAGCCTCCGTGTGATGCGCGGTAGCTTAGGCCAGCTATCTGTTCCAAGACACATTGGCAGCGTAGGCTAGAGAGCAACCCTCAGTGTGATGCCCAACTGCGACACAACGACACCACACTAATGATGCAGCTTCTGCAGCATTGCCTGCCAAGTATGAAATGGAACATAGCTCAGAATACAGTACAAAGGCGCCACTTGCCAACAGTGTCCATGCTGCAAGAAAACTGGAAGGATGGAATTCGAAGCAATGGGGGCGGCCGCGGCTGTCCGTGGCCTGTGCTCTGTGAATCCGACGTGCCTCGACTGTCCTGCGAGCCAAAGTTTGGCACTGCAGAGGGCAGGGGCGTGCCGGGTGTGATGGTGCCCGCGCTGCTCGGACTCGATGCACCACCAACACCTAGCGGTCCCTGGGACGTGCCCAAGCTGTCCAATGAGCACCAGGCCTCGTAATGATTGTGCTCGAGCAGACACTGAAGCCGGCAACACTGATACAAGAAAGGAGAAAAACAGAAACCTCGATTTGGTGATACGGTCAAACCTCAAATAAAACGTACACAGATACACTGAACTGCCGGAGATATACTGAACTGCCGGACATAATGAAGTACGTATAAAATCTAGCTGACTATGCGTTGCATAAGTGAGTACATTCCTGCCAACCTGGAAACCTTAATATTCATAAGAATTCCACCGACATGACACTGAAGGGGAATAGCCAGCTTTCTCTATTATTATTATTATTATTATGACAGGAACTTGTTTGGATGAACTTGATCAAAGCAAGTACCCTCATATGTGCTTTCATCATGAGCCCGCTGAGTAAAATGAGAACAACGTGAAAGCGGGAGCCAATGTTTCGACAAGTGGACTGTCTTTTAAAGGCCTTGAAAAATACAAGTCCACTTGTCAGAACCTTGGCTCCTGCTTTCATGTTGTTCTTATTTTGCTCGTCTTTAATTTTCACCTCCCCCATACCCTGTATTTTCCATGGATTTCATCATGAGAAGAACTTTGAAGGAAGCTTTGGAGACCACCGAGCAAAATGTTTTCACGAGTTCAGATTTCATAAAACTTGACACATAATTCGTAGAATTGTAACACAAGCCCAAATTACTAAACTTTACAATAGAATTTGGGAAAGTTGGCAGGCACGTGAGTGTCGTACAGCTACAAATAAACAGAATATGGAATACATGAGTTAATATCAGCTGCAGCAAAGCAAATATTTGTTTACTCACAGCCCAAAATATGTATCCTGGTAGTGAAAATGTCACCCTCAGCAAGAGAAACTTAATAAAGCACATTCTTTCATGCTAGTTAACCTTTAAAGCTCTTTAGAAGGTGCTGCTGGTGTAACAAGTCTCTTTTTTTTAACATTCCTTGTACGATTCGTGCAAGAACTCACAAATTCTTTGTCTTGGGGATGGGCACTAATCACAATGAAAGGCCGATGATCTGGGCACAGCAAAGGTGTAGCACTGTCCGCTTGTGCAACAAGGGCGTGTGGCTATAAAGAAAAATAAAAAGCAGCACATTAAATTATGGTGTTTTACGTGCCAAAACCACTTTCTGATTATGAGGCACGCAGTAGTGGAAGAATACAGAAATTTCGACCACCTGGGGTTCTTTAACGTGCACCTAAATCTAAGTACACAGGTGTTTTCGCATTTCACCTCCATCGAAATGCAGCTGCCGCGGCCGGGATTCGATCCCGCGACCTCGTGCTCAGCAGCCCAACACTATAGCCGCTGAGAAACCACGGCGGGTAAGAAGCAGCACATTGGCACTTGCCTGATACACTTAAGATATGAGAGTACATAAATTCAGCTATGCTCTACAGCCAGGCAATTTTCCAGCAGCGAAATTAGAAATGCACTGCCCTAACAAAAAGATCCTTCACAGATGTATGCAAATCTGACAACTGACGCATCAAAGACGGGGAAGATGTATAAGCAATTTCTCACAACTTTCAGAAGAACAGTCTAAACCCAGTAATTTGACCCTGGGGGATCAAAGAAATTGATCAAATTATCTAACTGGTCAAATTAAACAAGACGCAGAAAAAAATTGAGCAGAGGCATTTATGAGCAAGCTTTAGCTCGGGTGCTCCTATATAAATACATGTAGAAGGAGAATTTGTTTTCTCAGCAACCACTGCACCCAATTTGACAAGGTTTGTCAAAAATTCAAAAGAAAAGCTTAAAATCTAGTGACTGTTGGTTCCAAATTTTTTATTTAGGTCGTCAATATTTTATTTAAAATTTGCAAAAATCGACAATTTTCAGAAAACGAAACTGTCAGGCATATAACTAACTCAGCAAGGAAAAAGGACATCAGAATTATGTGAATTGCATATGATAGTGCATCTAAAGCAGACAAAATTTATATGTTGCACATGAATCTAAAAAAAGTCAGTAATGTGGAAATACAGCCTTTGCAGAACCTTTGTACACAACGTAACAAATTCATGTAAGATATAAATTGACATATAGAATTTGTCCACTTTTAATGATCTAATGGATGCCGTTTAAAGAACCGCGATATCTGTTCTTGATGCAGAGCTATTAATTTATAAACTTTGCACATATATTTTTTTCAAACTTGCGAATTCTTTAAAATTCTTTTAACAAAATTCAGGCCCTAAATCTAAATTCTGCTTCCAACAGTCATTAGAATTTACCTTTCTCTCTCAAATGCAAGAAATTTTATTAAAATCGGTCCAGGGATTATCTCAGAAAGGCGTTCTTGCGTTTTACATGTATTCGAATAGGCCGCATTGGGCCCGAGCTAAAGCTTCCTCTTCAGACTGCTTACGTATGGGAATTCAAAAGCATTATAGTCCCTTTGGTGAAATGCGTTTTTCCACATGTTCCTTGTCTGCGCAAGCTCTCGCCTGTGTTCTAACCGCGCCTCAGTAAGGCCAAATGAAAATGCACCAAGCATCTTAACACGCTCACTTGCCCATGAGGAGTTCATAACTCGAACAACTGCTCAGCACCGTTCCACTGGACATCAATGCTTTTTATTTTATACACTCATAACGTGGCACCAGCTCCGCCCCATTGGCTGCACCGTCACGTGCCCACTGACGCATGCACAAGGTACACCTGTAGTCAACCAGAACGTTACCGTCGCCGTGGCGCCGGGATGCGTGCTCGTCTCACACCCCGGAGGCTTGGGTCCAATTTCTGCCCAGATCGAAATTTCCCGAATTTTATTTTCACAGCCATTAATTTACTTTGTTTACAGGAACGTCCCTGAGAAATCTGACGTGAATCCAAGCATTTTGTGACATGTTTTACAGCTGCGTTATCGGTCATTTTTGGTACCGTCTTTCGGTTACGCTGACTACACCGACGGGTTTGCACGTAATGGGGCATATAATGCTTTCACATTAAAACGCCAGAACACACCGTGATTCTTTTGTCATTATTTTCCCTATTCTAACACGCCCCTGAACCAAAAGCTCGCCCACTTTCTATGTGTGCAAAGTAGAAACCTAACGCGTCCCAGATTTTTTTTGCTAGAAATAGCACAGCTAGCTAGCTCACCGCAATACATTCGGGTTATGCAGTAAAGCATACGACCATTGCGAAGGCGGGTTTGGTTTCGCGTCTGATTGCACCACGCTGGCAACTTCCGGCACAATTTTCTTTAACAAAAAGAAAGGCGCAGATTAGAGTAAGATAAATACCGTTACTAGACATTGTGGGCAACGGTTACTGCTTGAAAATATTTCTAGGGCGGGTTGAAAGGAGTTTTCGACGAGAAATGACATGTGTTCAATGAATTCACTGTTCCCCAAGCTATTCTAGTCGTGTAGCAGTTTTACAACCTGTAATTTTTTTCTTTGGGTATTTTCACATGTGTCTATGGCACACAAGTCCTTCAGCACATTTTTCTTTTCTTCTTCCGCAACTTCTGACTTATTTCTTTACAGCACCCATTTATTTAGCGTTCTTGGAAAGCTAGTCAAACAGCAGCCATTTATTCTAAGAAACCTTGATTACGAATTATGCTCTAATGATGCTGAAAGGCTATTCATGCAGTTTTTAAAGTGGCAATTAGTGATTTTATGTTTTAAACTGATTAGAATTTTCTCTTTTACTTAGTTGTCCTTTTTTTACTAGTCAGTATGAGCGTGGCGTTTAATTATACCAGAATAAATTCCTGCTGTAAATGCGTGCGTCTGCATTTGTCTATTCGATATTCTATTTGATATTCTATACTTACTATATTCGCAGGGAGAGGCCTTCGTCCTGCAGTGGACATAAAACAGGCTGATGATGATGATGACTTACTATATTCATATTCGATTTATACTTGAAAAATTTGATACTCGAATACCTCTAGAAGTAAGTGAACTTAAACAAAACTCAATCAGCTTAAGACAGACAGTACATTGCTCCAACATTTGATGAGGGGAGTAAGCCAGGCAGAATGTTAATGGATGAATCAAGAACAAACTAGTCTAGACACTACTGCTGATTAGGCAGAAACTTCCTTAAAGGCTCAACACACCTGAGAGTTGCAGCTTTGGCAAGCTGTCCTAAATATATGACAGCCTTTTCTGCAGCTCCCCCGTCTTTGTATTCATTTCAAGGCAGAACTATTATTATTATTATTACCTTTACACCCACAAGCATTAATGGTTCAAGATACACTACAAAAGAACAGTCACAACATACAGTTCCTCTTCCATCGTTGCGCACATTAATTATCGGTGGAAGTTCTGTTGACCTAATGCACCGGAATGAAAACAGTCACTGTTGTGATTGTTCAAGCTGAGCTATACATGTCTACTACACACAAACTGCACTAAAGAGAGCAATGTTTAGAATAAGAGAAATTAAATCAGGTGATAAGAGCTCCAACTGTCGTTGGAGCAGTTGGAGCTTTCCAATGCCATTGGAGAAACCAATAAGCACGAAATTGCTAAGGGAGCAAGTTCATTTACCTCGCATTTACCCTTGTCAGTTTTGCATTTAGTTTTAAAGCATTCTATAAAGTGGCAGTGATTTAAAAACACCTTTAAAATTTCCGCTTTGCAAGAAAATATGACCTGCATATTTTCACTTTAATACAGGTGCAGCTCAAACCTAGGATGGAGGTGAAATTTTATTATTTACCTAATCTTTCAGAGTAGCTACATGGCAATAACATTGCAATACAAGTTTTTTTTTTCTCCAAACTCGCCTCCTCAAGTAAACTTCAGTCTTGTAAGGAAAGCCGATTTGATCTCTACAGTCTTGCTCGCATCTTATATGGCACACGAATACAGAAGTGGTTATCATATGTATTAAAGGAAAGTGGTATACTTACACTGGTCGCATTCCTGAATGCCACTTCCTTACACTGCCTCAAGATGCCGTAGATGTCATTGGCAACACGTTCTACGGAGCGAGTCTCCCAAGTACGAACACTTTCATCTTCTTCACCGTCACTTTCACGCGAACCTGGGAGTGTTTGAATATAAGAGAATGTTAGCCATCTCCAAATGATCAGGAATTCTAAGCAACTTGGAATTTTCAGACAGCCACAGGCGGTCGCAGGAAGTTGCTTACCAATGAAAGCAGCCTATATGAGACAAGAGAGGGAGGGGTATCATTGCCAGTTTCTTACAACAAGGTCCCAGCACTCAACAGCATCCAATCACCATTAATTAACTGTTGCTCATTCATAAATCCAAGCCAGTCATATATCTGCTGTAAAGCATACATTTTTGCAATTTTATTAGGATGGAGACATTTAGCAGATGTTGCTTTATAACGCAAAGCACTTGCAGATAGAACTTCACTGTTCAGACATAAGATAACTGAAGGGTCAAGCTACATTTCTTGGTTAGAAGAGGGGAAGCTGGCCCAGATGCACATTGGAATGCAGGGTGAAAAGAGCACGCAACAACGCTGATCCGATCCATAACTAGCCAATGGCTATGAACCCAGATGTGTCTATCCCCATGTATTATATACTGACTTTTTTGGATGAAACAAACATTTAATTACATTTCAAAAAAGCCCTGTTTTGTGCTTTGATTTGTTACACTGACTTCGAATTTGTATTCCTCGTGTTCTGGCAGCAACCAGCCATATTCTCTAATATAATAATATTATAATAACGATAAAATTAATAATAGTAATAATGGGTCTGCTTAAGACACCATGGAAATGACAATTTCACACTAAAGGTAGAAAATATATATATTCTTGCAACCTATTTAGTGTCCCCTTTGGTGGGGCCTCTAACTGTCTTTCTTGAATGCAGAATACTATTCATAAATATGCTGCTAGATGAGCCATGCAGTAAGGCGGTTTCACTACTGTAAAAAGTGATCTGAATGAGTAAATTAACTATACCTTGTTGCACTTCGTGCGCTTTCCTCCAGTCAATGTACTGTATAGAAGCGAACTGAATGGCAAGATGGTTCGGAGGCCAAGACTTCATGAAGTTCACAGGAATGACAAACTTGCCAATGTAATCAGCAAGCTTCACCTGTATGACCAGATATTTAAACAATGTCAGAAAATAGGTTAACAAAGAAACACATACCTCTATGTTCTGGGCAAGGTCGGCATCTACAATGCAATTTTGTACTAGCAAACCATAGCTACTAATATGATACGAAGTACACAATATTAAGTACTGTATTTTTGCATGTATAACCTACACCAAAAATTCAAAAATTTAACAGTGAAGTTGGGGTGTGGGTTATATGTGAATTTGCCTTAAGGTGTGGCTTCATGGCAGTGCAGCGTGTGCTGCCACGAAGCCACACTTGAAGGCAATTTTCTCCGCCATTCAATTACGTTATCTCCTAGGGAATACCACCCTCTACCCACCTGTAAGGCTGCATACTTGTTTCATATACTTTCACATCGTTGTGGGTTTCCTAAATGTTAGGTATGTGCACAGAGCAGGGGTTCACTCCCCTACATGTCCGGCCGGCAACTGCTTCAGTTTTCTTTTTGTTTTTTAAGGCATGGTACGGATGCAAAGAATGGATTCGGAGAATGTGGTCTTATATATACTGAGTACGGATGCTGCTGATGGTCATAATTTCTCCCCATGGGCATACTTCGAGTGGGACTAGTGTGCACAGTGTTGTGGCGCCATCTCCCAAACTCTTTGCTGGCTAGAGATGCCACGCAGGTTTGAAATGGCCTGGCAATAAATTGTTCATGCCTAGTGTTTCCCACCTAAGCCGTGACTGACTAGTGGGAATAATAAACACAGGTGTAGAAAGAGAGCAAATAGTTTTGTTTTCCAACATCTTTACTTTTGAGAGAAAGCTCATTGCTGTGGGCTGTGGCCTACCAAACTTTTGACTCTCATTGGAAATTGCATCTGGAGGGCAGGCCAAGGACAATACCGCCCTTTTGCTTTGTCTGTTTGAGCTATATTAATCTAGATGATATCCTGTCCCTCAGTCTGGGATGAAATCAGGACTGCCGATATAGACCAGTGAGGCTCCGTGCAAGTACATTAAGAGGAATTTGAGCTGTAATCAGATTTGCTGATCGATCAGCTAAGCAGCGCACAGTAGTCTGGACTCCAAAAGTCATTGAGACAGTTGAAGGGTGAGACACTGCTTGCTCTACTGTTCAAGCGGTAATTCCTTTGCTTTACCTGCGATCCATCTGCATAGAAATGTTTACGTATAAACATTTCTTGAACAACTGGTCTACGTTAGTTCCTGTCAGCGTTTGATCATCATTACTGATCACCATCCAAGGAACTTCATGTTTCAACAAAGAACTGAACATAACAGAATTACTTCACCCCCGCATATTGAAGCTCCTTCATAGTCGCCCATTCTCCTCTTCTTTAAGGGTCACCATATTGCATTTAGTAGTTGGTGAATAGTACACGCGGGACCGGCGAACTAGAACTCAGGATCACAATGAGCTGCGCTCAGCTACAGTCTTTTACGGTGCAGCAGATGCTGAAGATTATCAGTATCACCAAGGAGGAGGAGACCAAAGCCACTGGCCAAAGATACGCTGTGAATGAGTCATGCATATATGAATGAAGCCCATTTTTGCAAATATTTGAGCACTGTCGTATGCAGTTAGTTCCGCGGGTTATATGCGCCCATATTTTCTTTCTTTCCCAGCTGTTGTAAATGGGATATGGGTTATACGTGGAAAAATACAGTATATGCAGTAGGCATATCTGTGGCTATTTGATAAGATACTTCTAAACTACTGAACTATATTACAGAGCTATGGATGCTATTTACTATCGAAGCCTATAAAGAAAGAAGATAAATTTTTTAGCTACTTAAGGTAGTTAACAAAGAAAGGGCACAGGCAGAATCAAAGCAATGTTTGCATTATGGCATTATTTGAAGTCAGTCAAGCAATCTTTCAAATGCTGCAATGTCACCTGTAGTAAAGACAGAGAGCGTGTTAAAAAAAAAAAAAAGCAGTGCCAACCAGATCACACCATCTAACTTTCAAGCCAGCCAATGTGACCAGCAGTCATATATGAGTCAGCAATTTATTTGAAAAAAAAAACAAATAATTCACTGCTGTGCAGCAAAATTTAAATAAAGAGAACGAAATTAACCAAATCACATACCTCTTTATTGGTATATGTGGTGTTCCCATATCTTGCCGTTACCAAGGGAACAAATATTGTGCAATTTTGAATGGCATCATTCAATCTGTTCTGCCAGTCATCACCAGGTACAATGTCATCTTGGTCCTTTCAGAGAGATATAATTAAGATGATTGTTATTAGGCTGCATGAGCATTTAACAGTAATTTAACAATAATAAAGTGTCATTGACAATTTGCAGGAGATCTTTAAACCTAAGCAGTCAAAATTATTTAGACGAAGCTACAGTAGCTACACCAGTTACAGTTGCATCTTTTGGCGAGGTGCACAATTTGCAGCTAAATAACTTGATCAAATTTGCTTGTCAAAGCTTGTTCAGATTTCAAATTCCTTTAAAGATTAAGCTAATATTGCAAATATAAAGGCAACTGTTGTTGGAGGCCAACATATATGTAATGAGTGCATCATTTGAGATATCATGTCAAAAGCTGCCTTTCACCCCTCCTCATGACCCTACACTGTAAATACTCTCACTAATTTGAATGACAAATGGGCAAACTAGCATTTTCAGCATTCCTGCAGATAAGCCAATGTTCTTGTGTTCCAGGATATGGTGTTGCTTACTATCTATGTCATATGTTCACAAAGGATTGTGACATGGCCATTTGAGACATCTTTGATACCTAGCAGCTGATAGCACACTGTAGGAAGCAGCGCTGGCAGGCACAATGAGATTAGACAAAATTCGCTTGCCTCTGAAGATTACTGGCATAAACAATTTGATATCAATGAAATATGTAAACTGTGCAATTAAAAAAAAAGCAGACTAATATCCATTTGTAGGATAGTTGTTAAACCTATGCTAAATCTATAGCTGCAATTTGTATGTGCCCGACAAAATAACACAGCTGCAACAATGGCATTTGCGCACCTACCAATAGTGTCTACAAAAAACTTTGAAAGCTCAACTTTGGAGAATCTGCATTTGTCCTTTTCCTGTAAAACTATTAGTTGCACTTTATAATAACAGCATACAGTTCAAGCCAGCAGCAACACTCATTGAGCTTTATTAAATGTTAAACATGCCTGGTACAATGTCTGAATGAACTATATGACTCGAAATTCAAGGACAACCTAACGATGCTGCAAGTGGAAGTAGAAGGGGATGAAGCACATTTTGCTTAAGCATTTGAATTAACAAACATTTTTTTTTCTTTTTTAGCTAAGACTGTTTCTTCAGTGTGACTTCCTCTGTCTTTACATTATTCAATTGTTTGTTGGACTGTTTGTCTTGGTTATTACGCCAAGCATCCATGCGAAAATAGTCCCCCATTCTGTGGTGCCCACAAAAATGACAATGTGGCCACACCTACTTTAACGAATAATCAACATTGTACAGTCTGATGCTTACTAATGCTAAACTTGGCCACTGTGAAAAAAGAAATGAAAAGAAAGAAAGGAGAAATGCATGGTTCACCAAATGTATAAAACAAAAAGAAACCTAAGAAATAAATGGAAAGAAACAACATGTGCACAGTGCTTCCCGAGTTGATCAAACATTCCAATGACTGCTACTATGAGAAAGATGCCCAACATACACCTACATGGAGTGAAAGTGTGCAGCGATATTCTAGAATGTTCTAGAACCCTGTTGACTATCTTCTATGCAACACAGAGCTGTCAGCCAGAACAACATAATGTAACTGACATGACCTAATTGACCTTGATAGAAGTCTGTACTAAGAACCATAAACTGTTTTGTGTTGGAAAAGTAGATGGTGCTACAAAGTTGCCTGCTGTAATACAAGACGTCAATAAGACGACATAAAAGAAGACAACGTACATAGTATATGTAGTGAAATTTGGGAATGGAAGACGATGCAAAGTCGCATAACTGCATGAAATCTTTGCTATATTTCTTTCGTTCCATTATCAGACCTTACTTTCTTTACAGACCCTCTATTTTTTTCATTCATGTTGACTTTTTTTCGTTCACTTTCTTTTCTTATGCGCATTTATGTAGTTGCCGTCTTCTTTCTCGTCAAGTTTCGTTGATCTGCCTTCCTTTTTTTTTTACTGAAAGGCCAGTTGGGTCGGTCCTGGAAATATTGCAGCTTATGGTGCAATGTGGTTAATTTTGTTATCTTGGAGCTAATTATGCTCGCAACATTAAGTTTACCTAATCTGCGACTAAATCTCGCTTCTTGTCTTGTTGAGACGACGTGAACACTTCGATACCTTCTTCAGGTTCATACAACACTTCAAAGTAATTAACTTGCCCCTTTTGTTAAAATGTTACAAGATAGACAGCTAGATCCCAGATAAGCAAATCCAGCATAAAGTCAGCAAAGAAGACTGTCTTTAAAAAATGTTTGATGAGGCTTGGCAGGCCATGGCATGGGGAACATGCAGATGAGCTTGCATTCATATGAGCAAAAGAAAGGTTGTGTGGTGTCACCTTCTCTAAGTGATCAAAACATTAAACTTGTGTAATGTTTGCCAGTTATTCAGTGTTCTCTCGCACAATGGAGGTCAAACCTAACAGCTGCTCTGCTGTTTCCTTTCATATTGCTCAAGGTTGCTTGCCTCAAGCTGGAAAGCGATGAAGCCAGATAGCATCTGTCACTCACAGCAGTTCTTTTGGACGTAGTGGCAACAGCCACATTGCTTCCCATCCTCCTCACAGCTCCCATAATCCATCATGTTGTACATCACTTGATATGAAAATCGTGGCGTGATATTTAAAAACTGTTCCATGGCAGCATATTTTTCATCCCACTGTTTGTGTCGTTCTTTCTTATGTTTGAAAACTCGTCCTCTAACTGCAATTTTTTCTCCAATAATTGGACCTTTTATTCATCATACAAATGCAAACTGAATTTGGAATAAACCAGGCTGTCCAGTAATGCAAAAGAGATGAGGTGCATGGAGTTGTGTCTGTAGTCCCTTTATGGAGTTTTGAATGCCCTGAAAACTTTCTTTATACTCAAGGACATTCAAGGTATTCAGGATTGTGTTCAAACCTTGTGGTTTAGCACCCTTAGTACAATTTAGTAATGAAAATCTCAACACAGATAAAAGACAAAGATAGAACAGCTTGTTGCCAAACACAATAGGAACCATGTTCAAGGAATGCTTTCATGACATACCAAAAATACTTGTGCTCCCAAAACCTCAAGCTGCGCTTTGAGCTTCCTTGCATGTTCATCTGCTTCGCTACGTGCGTAACTTATGACAATATCCTTCTTAGAGACCTCTTGTATTGTGAAGCCAGTGCTGCAAATCAACAGTAAAGAGAAAAATAGTGTCAGCAAAGCAGTAAATGGATGGCTGGCAAAGAAGATGTGTTCATTAAATAAATGTAATTGTACCTGTGCTTTTTGCGCTTTCTGCAGTCTCTGTTGCCCCGCAGATGGAAAGGTGTGGTGGCCTTGTTTTGCGGCAGCTGTATGGTTACGACGCCTTGACAGATCACGTCCCAAGCAAAGAGTGCCTGCTCTTGGGCATTGAGAACAGGCCAGCCATTCCTATCACAGAAGGCGAACTCTCCATCTAAAAGCTTTGTGGACACGCAAATAGAAAAGATGAAAATTTTGGGCAACCAGCTAAAGATTACCATAAAAAAAAATAGGGATTAAAGACTGCCACCACAAATCAACACTTACCTGCTCACTTATCTCAGAACGAAGATCTGTTACACTGAGGTTCCGATCAGCAAAGACAAAGCCAATAACAGAACCGCCTGCTTTTCTAATCCCAATTCGCCATCGATCTGGAACCGAGGGGTAATATATGTAAAGAAATTACAACTGCAGGTCATCTTATTGTGTATCAAAGCAACACATGTACTTACCAAAGTTCCTCGTAATAAACAGAGCGTTGGTGCCCTTCAAAACATCGATGGCGTTTATATGCTCTTCTTGGTGCTTCAACACTGGAATCCTAAAGGAAGACAATATTTTCACAGACTCTTAAATACAAGCAAAATCTTCGCTGGCTTTTGAACGGATCGGCAATTGCTTCTTGATGGCGCAATTATAAAGCACATTTTATCCATTCATAACAACCTTCTGCTCTCTTCTTTTATTTAACTACAAAGCATCCGATGCAGTAAAGGGGTCGCAGACGCACCTTTCTTGAGTCAGGAACAGAAAGTCGCGATGGAATGTCGGCAGCTCATGGGCCATAAGTTCCCTCACATCTTTGAGGTTCACGTTCACGTCTGACAACCTAATCACACCCAAGACATCGCTTTTCTGATTAGCTTGATTTATGTCAGCTTCCCCAATCACGTGAACTCCAACCAAGAGGGAGCTCATGATCTGGAAGAAGAAAATGCGAAAACGCCCGTGATCGCCAAAATGTTTCAGGTAAGCCCACGACTACGAGTAGATAGCGCATGCCGCTAAAATTAACCGACTTTAATCCATTTTCCTGTCATGCAGGAACATAGAGAAGTTCGATTTCGACAAGTGTAGGTCAAATACTGCATTACCGCGCGCAAACCTTTGGTAGGAAAACCCGGCAGTATGAGAGTCACGCGTAACATCCATCAAAGAACCTACTTACCAGGTGCAATAGCTCTCCTCGGCGTCCAGGGTGATCGCGGCGGGCTCGTTACGAGCACCAGCTCGTGCTAACGGTGCACGAAAGAAATTGCAGGCTCCCGGACTGCCAAACACCGGCAACACGCGCTCAGCAGCACTGCTGCGTGTGTGCGGGTTGTAGGAAAACGCAAACCTATGACGTCAAGGTTGTAAACATGCCATAGTTGCCAGTCCTTTATCAAGACTTGAGTCCTTCCAGGTCATTCAGCCAGTTTCACCACCCGCAAACGGACGCAGTGCGCATGCGCGAACGCGCGCACCGCACTGGCGCGCAATACATACGAAGGCTTGCGTACTGTGTACTCACCTTCCCGACATACCTACTCGCCTCCGTACAGGTTTTCCCACCGGATTTTCCCGCACCCGGGCCTGTTCCGCTCCAAGCGGCACGCCAAACATCCCTTCAGTCGATTGGGCCAGCTACCAGCAACCGACGGTTATGCGGCGGGTGGCTAAGGAAGCACTCGCACAGTCCCACAAAGCACCACGACAAAAAAAATATTGGGAGAAATGTTTTTTTTTTTTATTTTCTGCTACAGTCCAATTCGAAATACGAAAGAGAGGGCACCACACACGCACGCACACACATCGCTCTGCACTCAACTGCTTCAAATACAAACTGTACAAAGCCACCAAGCTTCAATGTAGAGCTGTAAGGACACAAATGTGACATGCTCCTGCAAGAAGAATGGAGTTATCAACTTGCGGCAAAGGAAAAGTGAATCGTAACAAGCTCTTCACATGGTTGGCTAGCATCAAATGTGGCTGCATGTTCATGTAACAGCTGGCCGAAAAGTGGCGCAAAAAGTGCAGCACAGAATTGGTAAAAACAGCTTTGCTTGCTGAAGGCACGTAGCAATAATAATCTCAGTGAAGCTTTTAAAAAAGAAGGCATTTCAAAGGGCGCACTTTGAAAAACTATTTGCTGGATGGAAGAGTCTACACAATGCAACTCTTGAGTGTATAGTTTTTCTCTGCATAGCATGGTTATAAACTTCAAAAAAGAGCAACTACGCACGCTCAACAACAATGAAATGAAACTGAAGGCGTGCTTGTCTTGTGCCCTCAATCGCATTCAAGAAAAAACTTGCAGAGACAGGCCATTCTACAAGGCTGGTTGAGAGTTAAACATTTACAAATGATAAGAAATTAAAAGAATGCAAGGCCATGCACCATTTCTGCTCATCTCAGTGTGTAAATGTATGCTACGCACAAAATGTGTACAATATGTGCTACATATATCCACTATGCTTAGCACCTGCTGAGTGAATGGCTACAGTTACGAAAGAACACCTTCGACCACATCGCACATATGGCAACAACGAGCAGCATGCAACACCTGCCTTACTAATGCAAACTTGTTACACAGTGCAAGAAGTACACGAAAGCAGCATCAACACGCTATGGTTAAAAAGTTAAAATGCTACATTGCAACGCAAAAAAATGCAAATGTTTATGTGCTATATTACATGCATACACTTTCTTGTCAGAAATGACCAAATGTAGATCTTGTTCTAAGATATTGCAGCAAACAATCTGACAAAAACTGTACAATATATCAGTAATGCAGTGTCAAGAGCAAGACTTATTGCATCAACCTTCACTTTATATACTGCTAGAATGAACGACACATAGAAACTGAAATGCTCAGTACAGAGCTCCAAGCAACTCCATTATAAAGCCGAGAAAAAAAATGTGCAAGCTGCTGTTCAACTGCTTACTGCTGCTGCTGCTGTAGTATTGGGGCCAATAGCTCAAAATCGTAGTGGTACCTCCAGAAAACATCCATCACAACACACACCCAAACGT
Source organism: Dermacentor variabilis (assembly GCF_050947875.1). Taxonomy (NCBI): domain Eukaryota; kingdom Metazoa; phylum Arthropoda; class Arachnida; order Ixodida; family Ixodidae; genus Dermacentor; species Dermacentor variabilis. The sequence continues at coordinate 58,737,406 of NC_134571.1, read as the reverse complement.
GCAGCTCAAGAGCAGACATGAAACAATAGTGCCCCAATAAAACTGTGCAGTAAACATTACTTGTCAGCAAGAACCACATTGCAGCAAAAGCTTGTGCATGTAAAATGTTTCCAAAGGTGTCTCGATGCACTGCTATAGGCAGGTCACCCAATTTATGCGAAATGATGGCCAAAGGCAGGCACCGAATAACCAGGGGGCACATTATGCTTGTGACAGCCGGCCCTACCAGTAATGCCAAGAGCTTGTCATACTTACAACAATGCCTAAACAGCAAAATGGCGAGCAGCAGTTACAGCTCAAGTTAACAGCTTTTACGACAGATGTCATTGTGATCTCCCCCCCCCCCCCCGCCATACACACACGCACATCAATTTGACTAATAATAAAAGTTGAAACAAGCAAACTAATTTCACTTCTAGAGCTTGTCACACTTGCAGTGACCACAACAGTACAACAGGGAGAAGCGATTGCAGTTCAAATTCAGTTTTTTTTTCTTTCTTCAGACGCCTAGCAACCTCCATTCTCTCCCACCGCCTACTATAATTTTACTAAAAATAAAAGCTGAAACTTGCAAAGTAGTTTTACTTCCATACCAATCACATACACACGGTTTGTGCACAAGCATGGAACAAAAAAGTGCAAGCACCCATGCAAGCAACCTGGCAAATTCGGCAAAATGCCAATCAGATCAGATGCTTCCAGAAAGCAGCAACAATATTTACCAAGGAACAAACTTGTTTTCAAATCCCAGTGGATAAGCCACCGGACAAGTCAAGCCTGCTGGCTCTCGTGACGCATATCGTTGGATGTCAAGCAAAAGTGAAACTAACCCCACCGAGTAAAACAACCGAGTATACTGTCTGTGATAAAACAACTTGATAGTCCCAAAAGAGCTAAATTTTCCTGCAACAATGCACATGTTCCAGGATTTGAAAGGCTGCAGACCATCACAGCGCACCTGCCGAAACAAAGTAGTGCAGTGCAGCCATAGAATTTTTTGTTGTTGTCGTTGATGTTGTCACTGTCAAACCTCATGCACTTTGATAACCTTGGCAGCCAGCTGTAGAACCTACTCAAGAGCACACCGTGTAAAAAGCACACTCAAGTAAACAATTTTTTCTGTTCCCGCATATTCAAGAGGCATACTCGTACGACTCAAGGCTAGGAACTCCAATGGCGGTGGTGAGGGAACAAACATCTCAGTTGACATTTAAAATCTGAGCCCCGACTAATCTGCGCCAAAAATCCTCACTACTAGCTTTTGCTTTAGAAGGAGAGATTATCTGTTTGGTGAAACCCTAATCAACTGGTAGCAGACAAAAATGACAGAAAAATAAGAAAGAAAATGAAAACTTATCACACCTGCACTTCAGTGAAGTACCCGAAAGTAAAGGCACCTTCCAACACAATTCCTTCTTGGGATGCTTCCCATGGCCTGATAAGGTGGCTCACTTTAGCAACAGTCTCTCGTTGTCAGCACAAGCTTTTTTCCACTCATTTTGTCAATACACTCGACTGCTATGTCATGCAAGAATAACATCGGCAGGAAAGCATGCACATAAATTTTTCTCTGTTGTTCAATCTGCCCGAGCCGAAAGCAATACGCTTGAAAAATGACTATTTTGTAGCATAGACACTGGTTGCTAAATTTTTCAGAAGTGGCACTGGCTTAGGTCCATTCATTAACACTTGTTTTGAGAGCTGCAAAGTAACCTTTATATTTGTGAGTACATTCCTTTTTTCTTTCTTTTTTTGCCCAAGCAAACTGCAAATAACCCCAGACTCAATAAAGACCACTGGCAAATACAGCAAAACAGCAGCATCTCCCTAAAGTATGAGCACAGATTACTGCAAATGTCTATGACAGGCAAGTTTAAAAAGGAAAAAAGAAAAGAAAGCGTACAGCATAACAAGGGTGTAATCATGAAGGTTACATTGACAGAACACCCACAAATCATCCACAGGAAGCCTTCAGGTTTTCAGGCCTGCCAAAAAGGCTAAAAAAATAAAAAAAAACAATTTCACGGAGCCAAAAGCATGGCAATGACATGGCAAGTAAAATCAAATTAAAATAGAACAATTAGAATTGTGTGTTAAAAAAAATTTTAAAAAAGGCCCATGGTGAGAAAATGTGGACAGCAGCAGGCTGTAGGTGCTTGAACGAAAAAGGAAAATGGGGGGAGGAGGGATGGAAAAAATATGAAAAGTGAGCAAGAGATGTGCAACTTGCACTTAAGTTTCTGACACAAATTTTAGAGTGCTTTTTCTTATTTTCACGACTTACACAATTATGTAAGCAACATCTATCAAAGGTTGGTGCAAAAATGCAATAATGCAGGGACAGAAATTGTGCAAGAGCACCTTTACACTCTTACAGATGCAAATGGTAGTACAGAAACCTGTCCTTGTGTTCCTTGTATCTTTTGCAGATTCTTTACACACTAGAGGGAGCTTGCTAACAACCAAGTAATGCACAAGACACATGGCACAACAAACCATTCAATGAGACAAGCAGGATTCTTGCAAACATGGCTGCTCCAACTTTTGCAACCTGCCTGAAACTCGTTGGATGTGGTTGTTGGTGCAACCAGTCATAAAGCAGGCAACACACAGAGCTATACCATCTGTTTCGTGCATAAGCCTCACCACATGAAAGTTGCTGATAATTCACTCCCACTTTATAAAGCTTTTCCCGTTATTTAGGAAAAAACAGGATAGCCAAATGATCTTCGACAGGACACGGTCGATGGTGTCTGCCGACTGCAACCTTATGCTATTTAAATCAAACACGAGAGACAATGCGCCAAAAATATCAATCGTTCCTGTGTTAATGGCAACAACAGGGCACAATCGACTTTCTAGTGCTCGGTCTGCAAGATGCACCGAAGAAAAATCCACGAGCGATTGAAATTATGGCTCTGTCACTGCTCTCACCCTTCTTTCTTCAAGAAATGTTGCCGTGTTTCATCTGTCCAGTACCGTCTCTTTACGCTCACGTCTGTGTACCATTGTCTCATCATCAGCGCAAGAATGATGGACGTCCAAAAAACTAGCCCAATTTCATGCCTTCACAGATGTGCCGGTATATGTGCTGATACTACCACCAAGAAAGCAAACCTTCCAGGCTCTTTGCATGTGTAAAAGAAAAACTTGTGCAACACACAATGCAGACTCAATTCGTGGCAGATGCGACACGAGTCGCCGCGCAGTGGTGAAACCCCCGCAAACTGCGCCTGTCACTCGGCTTGCGCGTGTTGAGTGCCACGTGTTTGTCTAACACACAAGGGAGCTTTCAAACACACACACACGCACATGCACACACACGCACACACACAGAAAAGACTCTGTCACGGCAAAGCTGAGGGAACCACACCACCACAAGAAGGCATCTTGCTTTGTGCTCGCACTAGTGCCCAGAGAGAATGGCACCAACTTGGAGCCAAGCACACCTGGAAGTCATAGTTTCCAGCAAACACGTTGTGTAGCCGACTCCAAAAACAACACAACACCAAGCATGCCAGAAGAGCAAGAGAAGACCATCTTGTCGCCTGCAGACGATGTGTGGGTGTTGAGACTGCTTGTAAAACATGGCCGGAGGGAGGGGATCTGTGAACGGCAGAGGAACGGGTGAAGAGGGAAGTACTGCCGGTAGAAAAGAAAACGAGGGGTCTTGTCACGAAACCGATGAGATTGGGTTGTGCGGTGAGCCCATTTGCGTGAGCACCTTGTCAAGCCACTGCAAAGGCCCCGAGAGGTGCACTTCAATCCAGCAAGGCGTTGAGGTCACATCCTGGCGGTGGTACTCGGCACCCCAGCCCTTGACAAAGCTCATGCGGATGATGCACATTTTGGTCAGCTCATACACGGCTTCAAAGCCATTGTTGACTGCCATAGTCAGCAGTTCAGCAAATTCCTGCACAAGAAGAGCAAGGAAAGAAAAAAAGACAATCATCACAACAGTGTGGCATGCTTTGCATAATCAAATTCACATGTCTCAACATTCCGAAAGCAACAATTGGAGCAACACTGGAGGGTTCTGGATTAATTATGGCCATCTGGGGTTTCAACTATTTAAGGGTAGATTTTTTTCGCCATATGCGACTGCCCAAGGTAGATTTTTTTTATTGCAGATTCGAATTCTTCTTAGGGACCTATTTCGAAAAAAAATTACCGTAATTTTCCTAAGGTGACCGTAAAGTGAGAAAAAGATATTTTGCGTTTGTATATATGCACTCTTCATTCATGAATAACAACAATAAAAAAAGGAAATAAACTTATAATTAAAAATTTGATGCATTGTTATACACATAGTTCAAGGCTTTGAAAATGCGCACACAAGAATATTTCGCAAGTCTCCTATGTTCCTGCTCTTACACTAATATTTACGTCCACAGCGTAATCGTACTGCGTAGGTGCACACATCTAACTACATGGTTGTGTGCACGTCAAAAAAGCAAAACATGTAACGAACTTCCGCTAATCTTCATCTTATCGCCAACCAGAGGCAATTAGTTTTTGCGAGTCTCCAAAAAAATTAATAAATAAAAGAAACAAACGTATGTATGGCAGCATCTTTCCTATGCGCGCACCCCTGTGAGCATTAAACGAGCAAGAAACAGGCGGTCATCCTTTGAGCGAAATGAGATAGCCGTCAGTTTTGCAAGCACACGAAGTCGAAACAGCACACAGAACAAAACCTAAACGGCTGCCCGCCCACGCCCCAATGCACAAGCGGTAGTATATAGATGCGCCGGAGCAAACTAGCTCTAAAACAAACCATGCAACGAAATCTGAGGGACGGAGGCACGCAAAAAAATTTACCTGCATTTCCACATAGTGGCAGCACATGACAGAAAAGAAAAAGTTGGGAAATTGGCGCACTTTATAAACAAACAGACTGCGCCTTAAATATACGGCATCGACAATTTTGGATTTGTTCGTGGCGCAGTATATTTACGTCATTGACCCTGAAAGGGTTAATAATGCCCGTGTGAATTTAAATAAAGGAATATTTGTGCAATTTGCCTCTGTTAGAACAAGAGTGCTACAGCCAGTTGTCGAACCCATGAAGTTTTTTGCAGAACAACGCATCTACTGAGCAACCGTGATGGGCCACATACATCACTTGCATTTAGTACATGCTTATTGGTAAGTTATTCACAAACATGCTTCTTAAACAGGCTACACATTCCCACAAGATTCCCTAAGACATTTCTGGGGTACTGACACGATATTTACGATTATTAAATTTTTTCTTTTACATAAGAGCCTTAGACTTCTCAACCCCACAAAAATATCGCTAAGTTTTAGGGGAATGCCCCCAAAATTTGATATAATAGCTTTTCTATAGCTAGTTGCACTTTCATTTCCCAGGAGGTTACCATGTCATGACATCATGATGCAGAAGTTGGACACGTGGTTATACAATGTTATGACGTTCTGACACTCACTCAATGGTGTCCTATGCTGCTACTCGCTGCGAGGGCCGATGCAGCAGCATAGCAGACAAACGAGTGAGCCAGAGCAATTGTGAAAATGCCTCAATGTCCTGCTCCATGTCATGATGTCAAGACATAGCATAAACAAAATTGAAACTCGTTGCAGAAAGGCTATCTTTAAATTCCTTAGGAAGATATGAGGCTTGCGAGTATATTTTTTCCCAGGTTTCAGAGATCCAGGATCTTCATTAAACTAAAGAAATAAAGAGTCAAAAATATCATGTCAGTGCGCCTTTAAAGGCACACCAAAGAGGAATATCGCATTTACTTGTATAAGGCCAACCCTCAAGTAAGGTTTGCATCTCATTTTAAGATGCGGAAATTTGGGGGAAAAAAAAGCTTTCACTTAGCATCATGCACATACTTGCAAGTGTGGCCTCCAAGTTAACAACGGCACTGCTGCTATCTTGGAGGCCACACCCGTGTATCGGTTAAGCTGGCACTAGTGACTGTCCTGCCAATGATGGCATCGTCGCCATCACATTCTCTCTCTGGATCGCAATCAGAATCATGTGGCACAGATCATCACCACACAGATCCAGCATGCTTTAACAGTAATTGGCAATGCTGAGGCACATCGTTTAGCAGGTTTAACGGCACTGCACTTTCAGGCGCACAGCTGCAAGAAGTGTAAGCATGAATTTCGAACGTGTGGCGTGCATGTTTGTTTAAGGCAGTCTAAAGAGACTCAAAGCAACCGTATTGCAGACAGGACAGCATAGAGCTCAACCTGTTTTGGGAGAGCGCCAATGAGGCAAACTCGTCAAACGACGACGGCAGTGGAAGCAACAAGCACGAATAAACATAAGCAATCATAGCCGGTGGATTGTGCTTGTGATGCTCTGCTTAGCAGTCTGAGTGCAGTTCTGAGATTTCAGGGCGTAGCCATAAGCCTGCCACATGTAAGGCCTGCACCCCTATAAATAAATTTCAAAAGAAAGTGCAGGCCCTACACAAGTAAATGCAGTATTAAGCTCAGTAGTATATCGTAGATTACACTACTGCAATAGCTAAACAGCCATTCTTACCACAAGAGGGAGCTTGGTAAGTCATAAACAATGCAGAAAATAAAACGAGTGGCAATGCTCCTCTGAAGCTTTTGCACCAGATGGCCTTGGTGTAGCCAACTCTGACAGTGTCTACATGGGTCTAGTTAATGTTCATCGGTAAAAAACAACTACGGTATGTTACACTAAAGAGAACCACATACTTGACCTACCAAATCTTGCGAATTTTACAGTGCTGAAACGGCCCAATAATATAAAATAGCATGAAATCTATGACAGCACACTGATGTCAAAAAAAGAAAAAGGAATCTGGCCTTTATCTTCTTTCCCACTATAACCAACCTTTTTCCTTGATGTGACTGAAAACCAGCACACACATGCCAAAATCAACAAATGTGGAAAAAGTGGGCCTCCTAGAACACTTCTTCAGAGGAAAAGGCATTTCTATAATTTAGGAAAGTAATGCTGCCTAACACAATTCGGTCGGCTAATTGGTTGAGCACTCTTTTCAGCTGCAGTGGAAGACGCACAGGAACACACGAACTTAAAAATATACACCATAAGTGCTGATATAACAAGCAAGAATTTACTGTGCAATGATAGAAATGCTGTACAGAAGCAACATGGCAAGGTAACAAATTGTTTAGAAGCAATAACAACTTCACTAAATTGAGGCTCAACTTTCACAGCAGGAGAAGACATGCTCAAGCGAACTTACTCGATTGTTGAAGATCTTCAGGCTGCAGCCCGACGGAATCTTGCAAACAGTGGTTGGATGAAACTGGTGCGAGTGGTTGCAGTTCCTACTCTGTACAAAGATGGCACTGTCGCTGAGGCATTCGGCATAAACTTCGCCTCCAACGTAGTACAGATGAACACCTGCAAGGTAAAAAGCTAACCATTAGAAGTCACCAACACCATAAAATGCATGATAGGCGTTTTAGTCAATGGCATAGAACCTCGGCATGAAGGCAGTGTGAAACTACTGAGCTGACATTTCATATGTGAGCTTTCAGATACTTATAGACAGAGCACATGTAAAAGATCACTGAACTGACCACCATGATGAAGCCTGTCTAAGTTAGCATGAAGACAAAGCTCTGCCCCAGCTAAATATTCTTTCCTACTTAGTCAACTTAAATGTCTCACCTTTTCCAATGTGCCGCCGTGTGTTCTCAATGGTTGAGTTGCGGTTGACATTTGACAGGAGGCCAAGGCAGAAGCGGTTGCTGTTGTTTGATGGGTCGGTGAAGCCATCGATGACGATGCTGTGGCTCTGTGCGTGGAAGATTTCGCCCACCCTTGAGTTCAGCTCATAATAAGCGATAGTGCACCAATACTGTGGTTCTTGGTAGGTGACCGGGGACACGTCTGCCAAAGACAGGAAAAAACAAGGCATCAGACACACACGGAGGCTACCACTGGCATGTGACTGTTAACCGCATGGCTGTGCTTAAGTGTAGCCATACGAAACACAAGAGTGGCTAAAATTATTTTTACTGATGCAATTATCAAAGTTGTGCGGCACTGCGCATCACTACCAAAACAGAAGGCTTCTACCGCCACACGCAACAAAAAAAGAAAGGACAGCAGACCAGCTATTCCTTTGGCTCTGAACACATATACTGAAAAAGATGCGTATTACACAGATTTGAGACCTGGTGCAGCTGCTCAGTTGCTATGCCCTTCTGCCTCTGAGCACCAGGTTGTGCATTTGTTTTCTGACCAGTGAGGCAGCATTTTGATGGGCTTGAATCAGCAAACATAAATTATTCCTTTAGCTCAGATGTTTGGACATGACATTTCCGACTTTTAATTTTTCGCATTATCCCATTTGCTACCAAAGCCAACAAATTGTCGCGTGCAATAGCAGGGGCCATATTGCCAAGGGGCCATATTGCCAAAGTCGGCGATTCACAGGTGGGAGCTATGGAAGGTTTAAAAGGCTGTTCAAAGGTGGTTGCAACCGGCAATATAGGCTATACTTGTCCCCTACAGCATAGGTTAGACTGTTTTTATTTTTAGTATTCAGTGAAAAATTTTGTAGCGCCTGTATGCAGCAAAAATAATCGGTGCGAAGGCCTTGTGGTGCACTTGAAGGGGCCCTGAACCACCTTTTATCGAAGTGGAGAAAAGCATTTGAGGCGAAAATAGGCTATTTCACAAACGCTTTGCCACAACATGTACTTCAATGCTTTCAGCAGAAGCGGAGTTACTGGCGATCAAACCCGGCCTCTGCTGTGCTCCCGTTCCTTCTTCAATGCCTTGCACAGCGAAGGCTACGGCCCAATGGAGCGTGCCCACAGTGCCCCACCTTATATATGTCACCGTGGTGCGCAGTTCAAGTTTAATTTTGGACGTTAATGAAGATTCCATGACTTCTGCCTTTGATGCCTACGACGGGCTAAACATAAGCCAAACGCTGTTGTCCTCAGTGAGCTGCAGTGCATTTAGCCAGTGGACATGTGGCGGCCATAGAGTGTCAAAATAATTACTAGAGGGAACTCTGGCGCTAGTGTCTATGGGAGCTGCAGTGGGAGCGGTTGTACCAGCATGGTAATTATGAGAAGTACATGGATCTGCCTAAATTTCGTTATTCTGACTTCAAACAGCTTTGTGACTTTGTAAACTCATCATTTTCAACATTGTACTGTGTAATAAGTAATCAGATAAGCATTATTAAAATTGTTTGACGGCAGGATTTGAACACAAGACCTCTAGCACAGAAGCCGGATATTGAAAACATTAAGCCACGGACGCATGTATCGACAAGCGGTGTGAAACGCCTTTATGAATTTATCATGGGCATGAGACGCCTTGAGACTCTCAGTGTGTTTCGATTTGGCCATCTCGACAAGCTCAATGGTTGCAATTAGCAGCGATTGTGCATGTTCGCGGCGTCTTCTGCACTTCGAAGAGTGTAGATTGCTCTGAAATTTATGAAAATAAGATTTATATAGCATATATACAAAGCCACAAGAACGTCTGAATCCACAAGCATGAACAGCAGACAAATCCATGTACTTTTCATCCTTCCCATGGTAGGACAGCGACTGCAGCGCCAGAGTTCCCTCTAGTATACTGTAGGAAACTATGGTGGCGGCACCCCGCGGCAACCGCGGTATCTAGGCCATGTAGTTTGCTACAGCTTGATGTCAGCTATCGGCCAATAGCAGCTGTCTAAGGGAGCGCTTGAGAGAAAGGCGACTTCGTGATCCACTTGCAAGCTTCACGCACTGCGTACGACAGCAGAAGTGTCGCACAGCAAAAATGTTCACAGCAGCGTATGCTACCCGCGGACTATGTTATTTCACCAAGCCCAAGGGGTGGTTTAGGGCCCCTTTAATATTTGGTAGCCAACAGGGTGAACATCCTGAAGTTCAAAACTTTTCAACAGTACTTTTGAACAGATACTGGCAAACCCCTGAGCACTCTAAAATATTTAGTATAAATTTTTTTTAAAAACAGTTTTGTTATCGTTTCTCATGAGTTTTGTGTCATGAAGTCATGACACAGAAAGGGGTCACATGGGAACAGAACATGGTGACATTTTGGCAATTGCTCCGACTCACTCAATCATTTGCTATGCTACTACTCATTGCGCTACCCCAGGTACCAAAATAGCTGATGGTCGAGCAAGCTGGAGCGAGTGCAAAAACGTCACCATGCTCTGCTCCCAAGTGAACACCTTCTGTGTCATGAGGACATTACACAGAACTCATGAGAAGCGATACTGAATCTGGTCCTAGAAAAGCATTTATAGTGAATTATCTAGGGTGATAAGAGGCTTGCCAGCATTTTGTCTAGAGTTTCAAACTCCAGGACCTTTACTCAAAACATAAAATTAAATGTCGAGAGTGTCATATCTGTACTCCTCAAACAGTGATGTGTTTGCCCCAATCAAAACTGTGCACAGTAAGCTCCTTTCAAGGCAAGCTCCATCATTCTGAATCCTCCAATAAGCTGAGCAGTTTGACACATTTATTGCATTCCCATAGGTTCAGTTCCAGTATCCTCAAGGTGTTTTTCATGTTTTGTCTAAAAAAGAAGATACATGCCGATCATACACACTGTGGGAACCTGCGTAATCAAGGCTTTGGTAAGCCAGCAAAAGGAAACGGTGCAACACATTAACATACGCAAAGTTCTATTTTTTCGCACCTTGTGCAGCGGGATTTCAGCCCCAAACATGTCCCATAACCATTCTCAGTCATAGTAGCAGTACTTCCAGACACTTGTGGAGAAGCGCAACACAGTAACCACTGACCACAGCATCTAAACATTTGGATGCCACAAGGAAAGCTTCACTAAACATGACCTCCCAACTACATCCAACAAAGATTTTACGAGTGTGGTTCAGCAAGCACGGCTGCGAACGAATGATGATTCTGCATGGCCTTCTTTCTCAGGTATAAAATTTACACTTTTATTGTCAGCTAAATGAGTGGTAACTAGCTGGCTAGCAGCAAAATGATCTCTTCCTGCTAAGACTATGAGGCAAAACAGACAAACAGTGACATGCCAAATCCTTAGGAGCTAGGTAACAAAAGCTTTGCTTTATAATAGTTTACAGTATCACTTATAAGCAGAGCCCACTGAGTGAATACCAGTAGTAAGCACTTACCAGGAGGAACAGTCGATGTGTCCATTGATTGGGGCTGGTCATCAGTGGCAGATTGACTGTCGTCCTGAGCTGAGTAAGCAGGTGGAGGAGTGTCTGCTGCACAGGAAAAGGACAAAACGCACTTGTAAACCGTGTGCTCCAAAAAAGAAACATATACGCACGCACACACACACAGTAAGCACAGTGTGTCCTTCCCTTGTCATACAGCATAATACCTAAATTGTGGTTTCATTTGTTTGAAACCAAAGGCACAATGTGCTGGCCCTGCTTCCACACAATGGAGATCACTAAATTGCATTTTGATAATTAGTGGCAGGGCATGCCCAATGGCAAGCCTTAACTAATTGTACCATTTCTAACGTTTTTATACTAATCCAACTCATGCAGGAAATTATTATGTGGACAACGATGAGGTTTTTCCTTAGTGATAGATTTGTTTACAAAATCTGCAGCATTATTCTTCACAAAATGGAACTGCCCACAAATGCACTGTTGAAAGGAACTGTGAAGGTCAAGGTGAGCAACACTGGCCAGTACAGACTGCATTTACAAATGCCACAGCACGCACAACTGCCTATGACTTTGGGACACCCAGTGATTTCTAGTTGCATTAGCCCCTTCTGGACAGGGAGGGGAACTCGCATGTTTACACTCATGGACTTCCAGTACCGACAGAAAGATAGAGAAGACACTGCTTTGAGCTCCTCTATGTTGAACAACTTTGTTGAAACACCTTTAAATGTAGCAGCACTTCAGGGTGTTATCAATGGTTTGTCTCTTCACCACCGTAATGTGCTGCACTTCGTTCCCCATCCAGATTTCCTGTTCTTGTCAAATAAAGTTGGTTGCAAGCTTAATTGCACATTGGCAATGCCATACCCACTGATATACTGTGGCGAGTGGGACCTTACCATGTTTTGCAGTTTTCTTGCGTTAGCACTTTAAATTTTGCTGAACAGCATTCATGCTGTGTCATTCTTCCTTAGTGCCCAGTGTACTTTGTTCGCACTGTAGGTAAAGATGTAATCGTACTGATTTGCCCAACTAGCTAGGGTGAAACTGCACTACAGTCCCACTTACCGGGCAATCCAAAGGGGCTGTTAGGTGCGGAGCTGCCAAGGCTGGGGCCCGGTGAGGGAACGCCCGCCGCTGCCGTGGTTCCCGCCGCAGGGGATGCGCCCGCCGTGACCCCTGACCCCGAAGTGGTGGCACTGAAGCCTTGCGCCGAGAAGCTGACATTGTGCGGCATTGCAGACTCGGCCACTTGTTGGAAAACCGGAGGAATCATCGTGTGGCCCCCTGGAGGGTACTCGCTGTGCCGGGGAACCAGCACGGGAGGGAGGACTGCGCAACATGTTTAGATAGCCATTGTGTGGCACATTTCTTGGCAGAATACAGAAATTTTGATTCAGTTAGGCCGTTAACAAGGATTCCGTTAAACATGGCTAAATAGAGTAACAGTGACAGTGTATGGAATAGACAGAAAGAACAAAGTGCTGAAAGGTGATGCATGCTCAAGTGTGCCGTTAGTGTCGCTACTTTAAAAAAAATCTCACTTTTTTTCACGTGTACGATTGATGCCCCACCCCTCCTTCCTTTTTTTGCTTTTCTATGTGTCCCTTTGCTTGCTCGTCTACTCTCTCCCTCTGGCCCTTCCATATAGTATTGCCATGTGTGGGATAAAATTTAGTTGACAATCAGCACCTCCTCCGTTCCTTTTGTTCTGTTCCATGCACTGTTACTCTATTCTGTTATAACATGTACCAACCAGCCCAAATTAGCACTATTTTGCACCTAATACAGCTACAGCCTGATACCCACGTGTCCACCAAGAGGCTTTATTGGACTCTTCCCCATCACCAATGCTGAGTATTATGCCACCATGTGTTAGACAGAAAGCACAGCTCTTGAGCAGTGATAGTGGCATAATGCCTAATGGTGCCCATGCTAAAACAAAAATGCGGCAAACCGCCGTAATTACACCATGAGCCCTTAAAGCAGGATGATACTAAGCACAAACCAATTTTATAATTCAGTTTTTTCAAGCACAATGACGAATACTCACTGAAGGGCAAATCCAGATTGAATCAGCTGTACTTAGCACCAACATGTCATGCTAGCTACGCAAAGCTTGCAATGCTCAATCCAGAAGAGCATCACGCTCAGCATGCATTCCAAATCACTCCCGTGTACAAACTAAGAGAAATACAAAGACAGATTTGGCACAGAGAGAGTTGGACCACAAGTAAGATTTCGAAAATTTCAAAATCATGGGAAAATTGTACAGCCATAGCTATTTATGTAAAAATGTGCGTGTGTAATGCTGTAGTATAACATTCACTGTGTACACTGTACACTCTTTCATTCTTATGGGCGAGCTAATAGAGATAGAGATATATTTGGCAAATACAGAGTCAATGAAGTGCATATGAAACATTGAAAGCTTCAAGGTCATGGAGTAATTGGCTTTGTCAAAATTTATAATAAAGAAACAAGGAAAAAAATCAAGACTCGGACACCTTTGGTCAAGGGAGACGCAGTCACTCGCAGTGCCCCTTTCAGTGTCATTTTCAGTGTAGCTGTCATTCACCATCTTCAATCACCGAAGTGTCGTCATTATTGCATCACTGTCATTCACAGCACAGATTTCAGTCCTACAGTCATTCTCGGCATTCCTCTTGCAAAGCAGCTTCTTTGCAGCCTTATATGTCAGTTAAAGAAATTTCACTGTCATGCTGTCATCAACATTTTTGTGACATCATTACCATGCCACTACTGTCCTACCATTTTGTCATCGCCATGCTGCCATCTTTGTCAACCTACCAGCATCACACTGCAGTCATTGTCAATGCATTGTCATTGTCATGCTGTTAAATAGTTTGTGCAGCAAAATGACTTCAGGATGCCAAATGTGTGCAAGTGTCTTTCTTAAGAACTAAATGAAGATCAGCTCCACTTTAAACATGCCAGTAAAAGATTGATACTTCTTTATAAATGGGAAATAATGGACTATAAAGGCCAGTCATTACAATCATCACCATGCTGTAATAAAGCTGCTACAGTTCACTGTGCTGGATCACTGTGCTGAATTTTTGTGCTGGATCAGTGAAGTTAGCCCCACACCTGCAAATACTCCAATCACATCATTTCATATAATGCCCCCTCCTACTGCGTTTTCCTTTCTTTGATTACAGATTATACTCAAGTCAAGATTAAGAGGAACAAGTGGACTTGGGCAGGTCGCACAACATGTAGTACAGGTAATGTGAACAGCAGTACATAACATGATTGGACATTTAAATTACATATATCCACATCATGCAGTGAACAATGGATGCAGACATTCACCTGGGCTTTCAACTCTCTTGTAGTGGTAAGGGTTGATGCACACTTCCTTCTGTTTCGCTGAGAACGGGTATTCACAGCATTCGAGGGGCTTGAGTTCATGGTGGCTCTGTAGGTCTGGCCATCTCCAGACTCGACAGTAGATCACGTGAGGCAGGCCTTTTCGGTGTGAAACCTGATGGAAACAGAACATGAAGTGACATTTTCGTCTAGCAAAAAAAAACAACAAAGGCATTCCATAAACAGAGGGCGCAACAAAGCATTGCAGCTACCTTAAGCATCCCACAACAGTTAGCTGGCCTGCATGCATTACGATGCTGACAGGACATGTATAAATACATGGTGTATTGTTGAAGGGATCAACAAACAATATTTATGGTACCCTCTTTTTTCTTTCTTATTTTTTTTAGTGCAACAGAAAGTTTGTCGGCCAGAGTGTCCAATACTGCAGCGGTAACGTGGAGAATGTTGTGGAACATTTTTATCAGAATTTTCCATATGAAGTAGTGATCATGTTTATACAATCCTACGCAGGAAACACTGAGAGGCGAGTGTGATAGCAATTGTACGCCAGCTTTGGTGGGAAGCAGACAAGTGCAGCCCTAGCCATGAGAAATTAATCTTTTGTTTACTAAGCTGATGTTCATACAGTTTTTGCTCCCTGAACTGTTGAATTAATTCTGATATTACAGCTAAGTGCTCTCATGGTTTCCTGTCCAACTGTATTGGTCATACACAAATCAAACCAAGATTTTTCTAGCCAAGCCAAGCGAAGTTTTCGAATGTGCAATGACACTTTTATTACAATGAACTGTACTTTCACACGTGGTGCACAGTTCAACATGTTGCCATTCAGAAGCATGTCATCTCTTGAAAACCTAAGTGAGCTGGAGTGAAGAATCTTAGCTCGAATTCACGATCAGAATTTCATTCACACAAACTAGCATGCAAAACAGCATAATGTGCACTTCCATGCAACAAGGGATGCCACGGTTCTGCCCTTCCACTCAATGCCACATAGACAACACCGCTTATAAGCACAAACTTTCCTTAGATCGTAACATGCGCAGAATAAAGCACAAACACTTCTAAAATATAAAGAATGTGATATTTTAAAAAATTTAAATTCTCAATTAAACAGAAAGCATGTTCCATAGTATCAATATAAATCGCAATCTTATCTTTTCATTACCAGCAAAATCTCACGACATGCCCAAATACGCCAAATTTCTGCGCACCAGAAAGGCTGCTCCCGAGATGCCAATATTGAAACTCACTTCCATTGTTACATCATGGCATGAACAAACTTATTCGGTTGGGGTCTCTACATAAGTTCTCTTAGAGTTGGACTATGGTGTACTTGCGATCACATTCTTGGGTTGTCACTGAATACAGTAATGTTGATGCATGTGGCATAGACATGTGAAATGCCGGTGGAAAAAGCATGTAGCATACCTGCAGCCTTCCATCCAGGGACCGCGGAATAGTGACACACTTTGATGGCTGGCCCGGGCAAGATAGGGCCTTCTCAAGGTCCTCGATAGCCCCTTTTCGCTTCTTCAATTTCTTGACAAGTGAGTCGACTGCCTTCTCAGCCCACTTTTCCTCCTCGTCACCCTGCTTCCAGCCTAGCAGCTTCTTCACGGCGGGGCTCGTGAAGGAGAACAGGCTGTTCAGGGTTGACATAGCGTCCTCCAGCTTGTCAAATGCCCCGCCCCCGCCGCTGCTGGGGCCGCTGTAGCCGTTGCTCACCATATTCTACGCACAGAAAAACGGCACACGCTATTGACACATGTACATTGTTTGTCTTTCTTGGCTACTGTTTTTCGCCATCTAACCACTGTTACCATCCGGGCTGCTCCCATGGCAGCAATTTCCCATGTGGCATCCCAAAGCACTTATTAGGTCGGATTGGGGACACACACCCCTTCCCAAGCATTTAGGTCCCGTGATAGCTGAGCACCTGGCCGTCAGCATGCTTGTACCCACTTTGCCAGCAAATACCCAGCGGCAGCTCTAGTCTGCCTCCCACAGCTGCGGTGGCTGCTCTACCACAAGGCTGCCTGTGGTTGGACAAGGAGAGCCCAGTGACTACGCGTAGAAATCTTTATATAGCCTCCTTTCAAGACGAGAACTCCTACAATTACCCGAGCACCAACCCAGGGACACCTCACCGCCAAACCAGTTACAAAAAATGCCTACATGTACCCGAAACTTTCAAGATGTTGTTACTGGTCCAGAATGTTGAAGATGAGTCATGCAAAAATAGGTGGTGCAGTTGACCCGTCATATCAGATTTAGACAACCGGCTTTTGTGCTAGCTGCTATTGTTATGCTTAGAGTGTTACTTTTCTTTCTGGGCACAAGTTCGCCCAATAAAGAAATAAACTAGCCAGTTCCAAGACTCTCAGTTATGGCACTGTGTGGTACTTTGGCGTCACTACAACATGGCATTATAAATGAAATGAATGGTCACATTCAAGGGACAGGCTTTTTCAATGAAACAGAAGGCAAGCAAGCAGGGTGCAAATGACTATTCTGATACCTTCCTCTGAAGAATCGAGCATTCTTGCACCTCATCCTCCCCAACCCCATATACACTATTAAAATTCTCCCTCCTCTTCAATGCTGATCTCTTTCTCAGCAGACACAGTTCCTTGGTTTGCTTAGTGGCACACATGTATTCATCCTACAGTTTGTTTATACTCCACATGAAGTGTAAATTGTGCAGAACAGTGGTGCCCAGTACACTGTATTTTCATCCTAAAATAAGGGGGTTACTGCGCTATATATCACTGCGCTTTATAGTGCAGTAACCCCCTTATTACAATATGAACTACGACTAACTTTTCAATGGGTGCCTAGTCATTGTGGTGTTTTTGGCAATTAACTCACTGACAGTGAGGCAAGATCGGCCTACTCTTCCTCTGATGAAGTACGGATTGCCTACTCGCGACCTGACACCAGCTCCATGATCAAGGCACTCATGCAGGACCTTACGAAGGCTTACAGAGCGCACTATGACAACATTCACAGGCGTCTACATATGATTGACCCAGATGGTAAATTCTGTTTGCACCCGAAGCATACACAGAGCAAAACATCATTGCTACACAGGATTCAGCTCGGCGTTGCTTTCACCCGTCGCTACGCACACCTCATCGGCCAATCGAACGGCCCTGATTGTGAACACTGCCAGATGCCCGAAACACTGTAACACGTACTGTGCGACTGCCCAGTATATATGCTGGAGCGAAGGACGTTAGACAGTTTCCTAGCCAGCGTTGGCAGGCAACCACTGTCGGAGGAAGCTATCCTCGGCCCATGGCCTAACACTGCAACTTCAATGTGTGCAACTAAAGTATTGTTGAAGTTTCTGCAGGACACCAAGCTCGACAAGCGGCTCTAGCGAGACAACTGTCTCATGTGCATAAGCCCTCACCACTTCTCTTATCATCATCATCCATCCCAATACTTTCACTCCCCTTCCCTCATCCCCAGTGCAGAGTAGCAGATTAGAGCGCACTAGCTCAGGTCGACCTCTCTGTCTTTCCTATCAATAAATTATATTCCTTCCTTCCTTCCTGCCACTAACTAGCTCAACTTGCTGCGCTACTACACTGTATTTTCTTCCTGCAGGTTGTTGCTGCAAATCAGTTCCGCAGAAACCTTGCAGGTTTCCGCAGAACTTATTTGCAATATTTTGTACCTCGAGGCTTTGAGTTGCCAATTAATTCACCCTTGCTCTGCAATCTGCTAGCCTGCTGGTTACACAAACCAGAAGGCATTGGTCCCAGGTTTGAACCCCAGAACAGGACAAATTTTTCTTCAACTGCAAAACTTTTATGAGAAACCCACATGGGTTTCCCTAGTAGCTTTGGCTACTGTCGGGTAAATGACAATTTTTCCCTCTCAAGCTGCTGAATGCATGATACACTGTGTAACAAATGGTAAAAACTTTTTCAAGTACTTTGAGTGCTTCTAGTACTGTTCCCTTTACTATTGCTACAGAGCAAGAAAGCTAGGAATTGTATTTGTATAAACTTCCTTACTGTAACATCATCAACATTCCGAGAAACATGCAATAAGGTTACTATGTAGTTGTCAGTTTGCATCGCCTTACATGACAACTGCTGTGCTATGAGCAAGGAAAATAAGTCGAACCGAGGGGCTAGATTTTTTTAAAGCGAAGCTTTCTTTTCAAACCCTTCCGGATATTTCTGACTGTGGCTGCTGCTGCTGTCTTGCTGAATAACTCAGACTTAAAAAGATATTTAATTATGTGCCCGATACTGGGATCAAACAGCGGCTTTTCAGCACAGCAGTACATATCTTTAATCATTAGGCCACAATCGCACGTATTGTTCTATCGTGAAAACGCCAACAAGATTTTTGAGATGATCGCCACATGTTGATGACGATTTACATGCTATGGCACATACTCACAACAGAAGATTGGCCAAGAAGAGGGCAGTAAATTTAAATTAAAGGATAGAAAAAGATAAAGTACAAGCCCACATAAGAGTTGTCACTTTGCGTATAACAGGTGCGCAAGAGCACATCTGCACACGCCAGTTTCCACATGCCAATGATGCAGGAATGAAATGAATAAATTTATGGCATTTCATTAACCACTTCTTTCAAAATGTGCATTGGATCTGGATAATCTTTCTGTTAGTAACATGAAGGCAACAAAGCTAGGGAAAGCATAAGGAAAGTTAAGCTTTCTTTTTAATTGAAATGTGGAAATAATATGGAAATGAGAAATGAAATTGAAATGAAAAAGAAAACTTGCTGCAGGTGGGAGCTGTACCTACATCATTGGGATTACACATGCAGCATGTGCCAACATACTAGAATCATGTGAGGATTGCTAAGTATTTCACTACACCACAGCACACATAATTAACGTATCATAAATGTGCTAGGCAAACTCTGAATGCTGTGTGCATTAGTACGAAGTTTTTGCCCTATCTCAAACAGAAGCCATAAGGTGTCGCTCTCTGTCAGTACCCTTTTAAGTGTGCCTTCATTGATCTGAAGTGTCACAACTACGCAATAGCAGTAAACAGACCTGGAAGAAGCCTCAGTCTGACCCATTTATTCGAGTGAGCTACTGACAAACACAGAATGGGCTCGTGCCAAAAATAGTCATCAGGCCAAAGCAAACTTACATTAGCGGTGGTAAATGCATTGGATAAGAAAGTAGCCCAAAGGGGAGAGCCTTTCATGTATGACAACAGTATAAATTGTATGCGCACAACAATACATCATGGCATGAGGGAACAATGAAGCATACTTCACATTATTCTGGATGACAGTGAAAGCTATGAGGAGCTATCACAAGTGCTTTAACCGCTTGAAACTGAAGAGTGATCCCATGGCAACAAAGTCCATGACATTCTCACAGGGAGAAGTGTAGCTAAAGAAAATATGCACAATCTGCTCACGGGGGAGGCAGAGCATACATGGACAGAATAAATTGAGGCTGCTCGCATTGTCCTTTCACATACATGCTTTACTGAAGCATGCAGATTTGAAAGCAGGAGGAGAGTGTGAGGGCAAAGAGTAACATTCTTTCTGAAGTATGCAGCGCAGCTGTCGAATGCAGAAATGTGGGATGGGGCACATGTAACTACATTCACATGAACATACACCAGTGCCCACACACAGCCTTGACACTGCAAGCGCAAACAAAACCTTATGTCATTCACGAATTGGTTAAGTGACAGAATACACTGAGGTGATCAAAAGTGGTCAAACAAGAGGTGTTTCAACCTGCCCTGATACTGTGAAGTTTTTTTGTCAAAACGTTAGCTCCAAAGACATCCCTTGTTTGACCACTGCTGATCACTTCCAAGTTTCCATCTTCCCGCATAATGGCCAATCTGTAAACCTCAAAATGCGTAAATTTCGAACCAGACATGATTGAAAGGTGGGTGGGTGGGGGTTTCCTCAAATGTTTCCCCAAGCACACACCTTTTGTGGGAAATACACACATTTCAATAATGATGATTTACTTCTAGATGCAACATGCAAGCAACAGCAAACTTCAAGTAGCAGTAAATAGTTTTTATATCAGTAATTTTTTCAGTGGCTTTGCTACTGACGATTTAGCCAGCTTCAGGAACTTGTCCAAATAAACTTGTTCAAAGCAAGTACTCTACTGCTTTCCTTTATCCGTCAGAAGATTACCCGTGGTATGGTCGGAAACCAATGAGCAACTTTTTTTGCAATCAGAATGCATTTTTCATAAATTGCAAAACAGTCGTAAAATCAATGAACGAGCTCGAATTCGTAAACTTTAAGAAAAATTCTGAGGAGTTAGCAGGCATACTCTGTGAACACCTTTATCTCGACGGGGTACGCCGAGGCAGGGAAATTGTGCTATCCCTTCCCTTTCCCCCCCCCCTTCCCATATGAAAGCAAGTATCCCTGCGTATAGTGATAGATGACAAATGATAGATGACAAATGACTGCTGCCTTTTCACAAATGTGGGATGCCTCCTCCAGTGAGCCTGCCCCCAACACTGCAATATTCAACAATAAGATGTAGGTGTGAATCTTGCTAACCAATTTCAGATGATGAAGTCTGCCCACAAAATCGAACATCATGGTATAGCTAATATTTCAATGAGCATGTACAACCAGTTTTTTTTTTTTTCTATTTCCCAACCAGGCAATGAACCCTTGTGAAGTAGCCTTGCTTCAACAAAGGCAGCAATTTTCAGTGCCAACTGAGAAGCGAAAACTTATTTGATAACGGCCACAGCAAGAATGACTCTGCTGCCCACCCTCCCATTGGTGCTCAAAACAGTTTGCCTCTATGTCCTGCTTCCCATGGTCATCACAGCCATGCATGCCTTACAGGCTTTGGATACTTCTGAGGTAACAACTTCTGCAGGCCTCTAGAGCTACAGCATATCAGATCATATGATGCCAAAAGCAGGTCTGTTTCTGCTCAGAGACAGTATGGTTACTGAGCAGCAAGTAATTTAGTTCACCAACCTCTAAATTGAGAGAACAAGGTTCCAATTATTCACATGACCTAATGGCGCTAGTGTGTCTGTTTTTTTCCTATCACTTGATGACAAATGATAAACTGACTCGACTGACGATTGGCTTCAGCCAATGAATATGACATCCTGCTTGGATCATTCTACATGGGAAGGGTTATGCCAAAACAAACCATTGTTAGCATGCAGTTCAGAACTACCTTTACCTATCACAAATGCCCTATGCAGCAGCATTACATCAACAGGTAGGCTTTTCTTGAAGCCTGAGCGACATGTCAGAACGAGCGTGATGCCTTTCAAGGAATGTATTTCCAGAGAAATTGAAAGAGACCTAATTTGAATGAAGTGTAGAGCTGACAGTGCTGAAGAAGAATGCTGGTCCCAACCCCTCCATTATAGAAGATATAAACAATGCTATGTTCACTTCTCCTATTCCCCCTCAACTTATCCTTCTCTCTCTGCTAAAGTGGTGCCTCAAGCAGTGCTGTGCTTGTCACTCCTTTTTTTTTTTTTTCTGCAGAGCACTTATGGTAACCCTTCGAGGTTGGCATTCGACAAAGTTGTGACAGGATGGGCGGGATGCATCAACAACTGCCACTTTCTAATTTCTCAGAATACCTGGAAGGGGGCGCATGATCATAATTGATTGCCAATGACTGCTGTCTGTGGGCCAACTAATGGCATCACTGACGTCGCAAAGGGAGGATAAAAGTGGGGGCCTCACAAGTCACGAGAGCAAGCGATCCATTAAGCGAGGTCGCAGGTTTCCTGCTATGTGCTGTAGAATGATATTTCGTTCACATCTTCATGGCAACACTGTCTACAGATAGTTAATACTTTCTTAGTGCATTTAGTAAATTTTAGGAAACAGTCAACGCGTATATAAAAATTTCACTCACTGAAAGATTTTAACTTTCTCCTGCTAATGCAATTACCTTCAACCTGTTTGACAATTACATAGGGGGAACATTTATATAGCTTAAATGCATTTGGATATGTATATATTTGGAGCCAAGCTAAAGGTTTCTCTTAAGCCTTGCAGCAGTCTAATGTGGTAAGTTTAGGTCTCCCCCCGTCCTCCTTTCTTTCTTTAACAGGCTTATGTTACACATGTACAGATTATAAAAACGTTTCTGCCTTCAATGCCACCTCATGACCAGCAACGTCAGGCCATATACCGATAAAGATTCCATGCAAGCACTGCCCCCCAAAAAGTTTTCGCTTTCATGTTAGGTATATTGTTTTGTTCATACTACACTGAATATCTTGAAATAGCTGCAGGAACTAGAAAAGTTGGCTGTGGTAGTTACCACTTCATAGATAAACAGGTTTTCTTCTTTTTCTGTGCTGTGATATAACAGGGTGAAGTCTTCAGTTCAAAATTTTTAACCATTTAGGATAAAATTTGCTTGCACTTTCCATTGCAACATGACGGTACCGTACAGCATAATTTATTCCAAGAACACATATTTGTAGCAAAGGCCAGATAGAGTGAGGACTATAATAGCAACATAACAAAATTTGCTTGACAGAACCTGAAATACAAAGCAGCAATACTAAACAAAGTAAAATATCACAATAGAAAGCTCACAGTGTACAAATATGGTGAATAGGTATTGTGGCTCGAACACAATAATGTGTTGAATGATTTATAACTGGAAAATGTAAACAAACCTTCCTATGGTAGGCAAAACAGAATAAAGAAAATGACTTATTTCGCAGCTGGCATTCGGGCCAACAAGACATTTTTCTTTGCAATAGCAAACAGGTGCACTGTTCATTTCCAGTCCTGCGCCGCCCCAAAAGAAAGTACATATTACATAGGCTGCACGGAAAGTACAAGAGCAATCTTCCAGATGCAGCTACCTACCACATGAAATAACGCTTAAGCCATTACTAATAACGGCAATGCAGCAGTGTGTCGACTCGCAGATATGCGCTTCTACTGGTGATAAAATGCAGCACAACACTCCAACATTTGGCGCTAGCACATGGCCAATGAATACTCTGTGAAGTTCTCAGCCTCCACGGTGTCAAGTGTGTTGGCGCATGTATACTCGGCAGGCAGGTCAAACGCTCCCCCCACCTCCCCACGGGAAAGGCGTTTAAAGCGCACACACGTGATCCTGACACGAAAGTGAACTTATGGCACAAGCAAGCTGCCGATGACTACATACAGCATGACCGAGTTATGAGGCAAGGTATTTCTCACGACCCAAGAAACACGTTACATGCCGTCGCGTAACAGCTGCATTCGAGGATCGCAAGAACGCCGTCATATTCCGTTCTTTACAGAGGTCGATACTGGGGAGAGGTTGCGCAACACTCATCATCGAACGCTTGCGGGGAATTTCCCGCGAGTTGTGACTCATGATGGCAAATGAGGGCTCGGTTGGCTCTAGGCTGGCTAAACATAGCGCGGCAAAGGTACCGAGCGTCCGTACGGCGAGCGTTACGGGAACAGATTACCGCACGGTTCATCGGCAACTTGAAGGACGCTAGAGAATTCGAACAGCTTCAAACGCGCCCATTACAGGATGCCACTTTCAGAAAAACAAGTCGCGAAAACCGTTAACAGCTGGACAAAGCCAGTTTGACGACGGGGAAGCAATTTTAGAGAGTGGCGACGGAACCAATCAGTTAGTTCTTCCCCGTCGTTACGTGTAAACGGGCCAATTAAGTCACTATTTCAAACGACAAGCAGCCAGACGCTCAGAGACGAACGCCTTCAGCGACAAAACGAACCGCAGATGACGACGATCTACGTCGTGTCCAAGTGGCATTGCAGCAACATAAGTAATTGACCATTTCTCCTAACACGTTACGAAAATAAGCCTATTTTCAAGCCAAGGCAAGTAACAAATGAGACCCACCTGAAAACATAACAAGAACAGCCGACGTAAACAGGTGATCTTATAGCGTTAATTCCATTCAGAAAGAGTTGAAAGACGACGAATGGGGGTCACAATGTCCGAATAACTGTTAATACCAGTCACAACACATCAACAATTTGGCGTCAAGGAGGCGAGCATTTGTTGTCGTGCTACTCCGCGCCGAATGACGTTAATACCTCGATCAAAGTGGCCAGTTCAATACACAAGACAATTCATATATTCCTTGGGCGAGTTACGTATCGTCTGCAATGCTGTCATTGAACAACTAAACACCCGACACTGCGCAACAGAGGCGCTGCACCTGAAACTATTTTTTTACGCGGAAGCGCCACCGACGACGAAACGGAGAAATGTGGCCTTGCTTGGCGTCAGCAAGTCTTCCCCCCGCGTCATGCCAACCGCAATGTAACCTTTCAATCTCCGCGATAGGCAACCAACCGTTATGACACTGTCGTAAGCACCGTCGTTTGGTATGATGACGCACGCAAAGTTGAGTTAATTTTTGGTCATTTCAGCTACTGTCCTTTGTCATGAATAACGACCACGTCAAAGCTTACATTGCAGAAATGGGCATAGATCTAGCGGAAGGGCTTGCTTCATGCTTCCGCGCGTAAACGATGAATTACCAAAACGGAAGGGCACGACATTGCATGTTATTTTTACTTGCTGGTAGGCAACGCTGAAGGGCATTTCACATACTGCTACAATCGGCGTATCCCAAGTCGTCTTCTTTGGCGCCAAAAGTCAGCTTCGGTAACAGTCAGCTTCGAGTTGTGCTATCTAGAATTTATCGCGTACGCGAGTTTGACGAATTGACAGTAGCCATGCAAGCGGCAGATGTGTGGCCGGATTACTTCGTCAACTCGATGAGCACACCTTAAAACACGGTTCACAGGCCACAGAGGTACGCGATTTGAGCGGTGGTTGCGGCGGGGCCAGCGGGGCTTGTGGGAGGGCGCTTCTCCAGTCATTCTCTCCCTTAATTTCTATTCAGGCACTGCGCGCTCTCCTATGGCATGCGATGGGACCTTAAGCTCCAAACATCGGCACTCAAAAAAGGGGGCTGATAAAACTCTCATTCCGTATAACTTCGCGCGTGGAAAAGCGGTGCAATTACATGGCTTCGATTCCGACACAAACACACCCAGGCGCCCGTTTGTCAAACGGAGCGTAGCGATGGTGGTGGCTCCGGCAGGTTTAGCGCATCTCGCCCAAAAACATTTGAAATGTGCAGGTTGCTCAACCTTACGATGAGAGGTACTGTGCACATTATCGTAGCTCCACTAGCCATCTTACCTATGAGGGCGAATACATTGCACGAAGTTCGTATTTTCTTTTTTTTAAAAAAAGGGGAAACTTGCCTGTGTCTCCATGGACGTCATGCCGTAGGGGACGCCGGCGGTGCCAGCGAAGCGGCGGCGACGGTCCGAGGGTGGGCGAGAGTGCGCGAACGTAGTTCGACCGGCCCTCGGTGTAGGGTGGGTGGTGGTCCGAGGAGTGTAAAAGCTCTTTTGTGTTCGCGGCGGGGAAAGGGCGATTCGCGAAAGTGTGCGCGGTGAGTTTCGTTGCTGGCCCGTCGTTTTGCTCGTTTTCTTCCGGAGGTGCCGTACGTGGGAGTTTAGAGGAGGAGGGGAGGGGTTCCGAAGGGGAACGGAACCGATGCTTCAGCACGCGTTTGTTTCGCCTCCTGACGGATATACTTTTCTGCGCGCGTGGTTTTACGGTGGCTGACCTTGACAGTTGACTGCAGGGCTGTGAGAACAGTGGTTTTTGATGCCGAATATCGAATAATTTTCGGATAATGAACAGGCCGTTATCACAATGTTCACATGCTGGTATTCTTAAAGTTAGCAAGCTTCCGTCATTACATGGTGCATTATGAAGCGTTGTTTATTAAAGTCATAAACTGAGCACTAGGAACAAACAAGCAGTTTCTTCGCATGCACAGGGCTCTTCAGAGAGCATGAATGATATTTGTATAGCCTGTAAAGTACGGCTACTAAGCGACTTATACTCCACTACGGAAGTTCTCATGTTTTATATGCCCGCGAGGGTGAAAATTTACCGTAATTCTGCTCCAATTTTATGTTTAATTGGGTGCAGTTGATGTTTTGCAATAATCGAAAAATATTCACATCTATGAATAATTACTATTCGATTCGAAGGCCGAATCGAATAGATTCGATTTGTTATTGGAATAGTCGCGCGCCCCTATAGCTTTATTTGCCTCTTCCTTTGACTTTGCCACTGCTGCTGTTGCTGTCTTGCAAGCCGTGTCAGGAGGTGGTTCGATGGCAGCAACGTGGCACATAGGAAAGATGACGCGAGGACCTCGTTTGGACCTTGCCATTGCGCCGCTACACCACCTTCTGAAGCTCCGTGGCCGTCGCCAGAATACCCTCCTGACGGCTGTAATTATCCGTGACCCCTGCAAAAGCTTTGCAGAAACTACAGCGCTTACCTTTGTACTAGCGTGCAACAATCCAGAGGGCAGGTGGGTAGAATGGTAGGGAGGGGAGGCAGGGAGCTCGCAGCTCCCATAAATGGGGGAGAGCGGGAGGAGGAAAAGGCGAAGTAAGAAGTCAAGAAACCGCTTCTGCTAGATCCAACAGCGTTTGCGGACAAACTGGATAAATTGAGGTTCACGGAGCGGTGCGTTTCTCCTTTTCTGAAAAATAAACACCGTGCAATATTGTCAGGCGGACAACTGACGCAGGGCGGGCAGACGCAAAGTAACGTTTAAAACCAACTCGCCACTCTCTTATTGCACTAAACGCTAAAACCATTACCGCTAATTATCGTCAATCATTTAGCAAACAGCACAGAAAGCTTCGCTTACATTGATTTCCCACAGTGCGCGCGATCCGCATGATTTTTTTCTTAGCCGTGCATCATTTCCTGGTTGGGGTACTCGAATCGTTTTGGCTGATCGTACAACCTTCTCTTTGATACGACAAACTGAAATGTGGATGTCGAAATATTCGCCATCCTGATGGATGTTGCGACTTGCAGGCTCGAAGAAGTGGTTCCTCCTCTTAATTGTCAAATGAAATCTAACGGGCAGTTCTCTCTCTGTCTTGCTCTCGATTTCAGGATTCAGTGCCTCGACTATAACCGTCTTTTTATTTAACTGCAAAGCATTTTTAGGACATGGGTTACCGCCGAATCGAATGGTCTGTTCTGATGCGAAAGCATCAAATGGCCCATTGAGCGAAATAATCCAGCAATCGTTCTCCTACCGGGTTAAGCGAAGCTTGTCCTGCGTGCACCTGACTTTCGTGACGGTTAAGTAACCAACAGGTAAAGGTGCTGGGTGGCTTCGGCCTCACACTCCCTCAGCACGGAATCTTCTCGTTGCTGTCGGATTGCCTGAGCTCGGACGGCTCTAACGGGTGGATCGGTCCGCCGACAGCGAGTCCTTTGACGGGCAAGTTCTCGCCGCCGCTCGTCGAACGCTGCATGTTCCTTGGAGGAACGCACAAGGCGTGGGCGCCTCATCCGTTTTGCGTGACTGAAATGAACGGAAACAATGCCGGTGCAGCGGGCGCGAGACCCTTTCCTGCCCTTTCCCTCACCGGCGGAAGTGAAACGGCTCTGATTGGTTGCGCGCGTGGCGTGAGCACGCGCCTATGCAGCTGGAATCCTTGCTAATGACTCACGCGCCGGCGCAGCTGTCAACACATCAAACCGCCCTTTCCCGCAGCTGCTCTGCTCTGGGAGCAATTGGTATTTTGCGTGACCAGACCGCCACCGAAACTTCCGAGCCAATACAAGCTTCGCTTGCAAAGCCGGTGTCTGTAGCTGCGAAACGGCACCTAAATTCCCATTGACTGCGACGCCACGTCGCGCGCGCGCCTCCAGGAGCAGAGCGGACGAAATGGAACAGCTGTTGCCGCGCCAGGTCACAGCCACTTACAGGTGGCTTTGGCCAGGCGTTGCGTGAGGGGAGATGGCACCGCTACGACGCCCTGTCACCGTCGCTCTCGCTGTCGGAAGCGTGTGCTATTAATTTCTTTATAGCGATTACGGAGACGAACTTTGAACGCAGCGAGAGCTGGCGGAAAAGGAATGCGCGGATTGAGAGAGATATTGTGATTGTGAATCACATTCGCATCTCAATCACATTCTCTCTCTCTCTCTCTCTCTCTCTCTCTATCCGCGCGTTCCTTTGTCGCACCAGCTCTCGCCTGCGTTCTAACTTCGCTTCGGTAATCGCTATAAAGAAATTAATCTATAAAAAATTCATCAGCCCTTCCACTCTGTGAAGAAGGATGAGCAGCGAAGCTGTGGTGTGTTTTACCTCAATCGACGCATCTATGTATATATAGGTATTATTATTATTATTATTATTATTATTATTATTATTATTATTATTATTATTACTACTGAAGGACATAGACAACGAATACATCTTTTGACTGTGGAGTGATTTATTGCAATTCGTTTATGAAGTTGTGACGTGTTCAAGTACTGTCGCATGGCAGACGGGAATTCCACAATATTTACAACTTCACTGTGAACTACGTAATTGTGAAAAGTAGATGAAACTCGGCGTAATGTTAGAGTTGTCTTAGTGGGTAATTGTCATATCATTTGCTTCGGGCTAGTTTCGATAAAACAAGAGTTGCAGCCGTTTTCTGTAACCATATTCCCTTCGTAGCCGGCCATGTATTGACAGCAGACAGGAATTCTGTAACGTTTACAACTTCACTGTGAACTAATTATTGTCTGGAATTATTGTTCTCTAGTGGTTGCTTTTTTCTTTAAGTGTTTTTTTTTTAGTGTACCAAAATGAACTCAACATTTATGTGACCTCCTCTCCACCCCGCCTCCCTCACTCCGCGCAATGTTCGGAATTGGAACCTGTGGCGTAAACAAACAAACAAACAAACAAACAAACCAATAAATGAATGAATAAGAAATAAACAAACCAATAAACTCAAGCACTTCTACCATTTTCTCTTTTCATGGAACTTTCGTGCGTCATGACGCAGCGCTTGTCTCGTCAAGACGGTCGCCTGTGTATTTCGAGTTCGTTTCAGTACGGAAATTCCTCCACGTTGCTGTTAAGGTAAGTACCATTATATATGGTGTCTGGTAAATAATAATAAAAAAAATCTGGAATTTTATGCACCAGAACCACCCTATGATTATGAGGCACGCTGTAAGGGGGGACTCCGGATTAAATTTGACTGCCTGGGGTTCTTTAACGTGCACCCAATGCACAGTACACGAGCGTGTTTGCATTTCGTTCTTTTTCAGCAGCATCAAATTTTCTAAACGTTGCCTCTTGCATATAGCGGAATTCTAATAACCGAGCTTTTTTATTACTCGATGAGGCGGCAATTACTTCTACGAGAAATATAGACGTTTAATTGAATAAATTATAACATGATTGTACGAATTAACATTTAGAACTTGCGGCACATGTTTCAATCTACGAATCGTAATTAGTGATTTTGGAAGGTATATCGACTTGGAACGAATTCTGATGATGGCACTGGTTTCGAGATAGGCGCCGCCAAACTTGCGGTCAAAATACACTGTTGTTCCGCTTGCGTGTATTGTTTTTTAAAGGAATACGCTGTTTTATGCATTGAAGCACAAAACTATCTGGAACGCAAATGCATTTTTCGTCGAACACATTGGAAATTAATGCCTCGAAACTGCTGTAGTCCTGAGAATTCGTTCCAAGTTCACTATAAGCCTTGGGAACTCACTGGCCACAACTCGTAAATTGAAATATATGCGCTGTAAAGTAAATAATCGAGAAGTTAATTAGTGTAATTATGTTAATCATTCATTAAGCATTTACATTTTTCGCAATAGCTAATGGTCGCCTCATCAAGTAATTGAACTGAAGGGTTATAACTGTGCAGTCTGCCACAGACAATTTCTTAAAATTTGGTGCAGATAAAAAAAATGAAAGAAAGAAAAACCCTCGTAGAATTTGTTATACCAGGTAAAGATTCCTGTCATAGATTCGTTATACGAGTGCTGTCTCGTGTGAGTTACTCGGCAAGACAGCCGCAGCCACGGTGAGCGAATTTCGGGCGTTCGCCTAGAAATCTTCGCTTTAAAAACAGCACAAAGTGTATACCGTGTCTATTCGAC
Source organism: Dermacentor variabilis (assembly GCF_050947875.1). Classification (NCBI taxonomy): domain Eukaryota; kingdom Metazoa; phylum Arthropoda; class Arachnida; order Ixodida; family Ixodidae; genus Dermacentor; species Dermacentor variabilis. Next base: position 58,706,908 of record NC_134571.1, on the reverse strand, counting down.
GACAGGTCTGCTTATTTTTTTTTTCTTGAAAGTGGTACCCAGGAAACGCGCAATAGACTTACATTCGGGACCAGTTAATTTCAATCGTCCTATACTCGTGAACAAAGCTGTAGCGAACGGAATCCCTTCATTGCGCCTTCCGTAAAGACAGTCTGGAGAGTATTCAGATTGTCTTAATTAAGAAACGCTGCTTATCCAACGCACTCGACGGCATCGAGGACGACTTTTCCGGTAGTTCCGGCGAGGATGTAGCTTGTGGCATCGAGTAAGCGAAGTTTGGTTGCCGAGCTCGCGGTAAACAAGTGTGTGTCACGTTCAAACTTTTTTTTTTTTTCGTTTTTCTAAAGAAAGATATGAGTCGGCCCATATTGGAATCCCTTTTTTTTTAAATTTCTCGGCGAGTTCAATATATAAGGGTCGACCTACATCCATGGTCGACCTATATTACCGAGTAAATACGATATGTCCATTTTAGAGACATATATCTTTCCTGTGTTTTCTTTCTTCTTTTTTTTTTCGTTTTGGGTTTCTCACTTTTTCGGTAGTTACACTGAAATATTTTGTTGATGACTTTTTTTATGTCATTTTCACGAAAAAAAAATGATACGTAGTGTTGGGCCAAATGACCGGGCCACGGACGTAAGTGAAGTTGGAAATGGATTCCTTATTAAAACTTGGATGTAGACTCCACCGACGACGGCTCTTGGCCCTTCGTTCCAAATTGCGCCGGTCTCGAAGAGCAACCGCTCTCGTCCTCTGCCTCGCCGGGCGACTCCCCGACGATCCCTCTTTTTGGGCAGAGACGTGTGCGCTGCGCGAAGAAAGCCAAAGCTAGAGTTATTGTACAGGCTCCCTTCCTTAAAGGGAGCCTATAGAGCAACTCTAGCCAGAGCCACCTATATAACAAGGCGCTGGCCTGTCGGTTACGTGTCCCCCTGTATAGAGCGCCGAGCGGAACTGAGGCTGCGCACATGCCCCGTTCCTGCAAGACGGTGTTCCCTTTTGTGCTGCGGAAAACAACCGTGCCGTTTCTCCGCTCGGACACGTGTCCACGTTCTGCCATGTGAAAATCTAGGAATGCCACAAAACCTTCTGACCCTTCTGACCCTTCTGAGCGCAGTTTCCAGGGAGTGCGACAGAGCCGAATGCTGGGATGCGGCTGCAACAGAGCATATACTCGCGCAGGTGAGCACCAGAACTCCGACAGAACACACGAGAAGCGACGAGACGCCCGGCAATGCACGACACATCCAATTAAATATCAGCTCTACAAGTATACATAGCCATGATCTGAGCGGAATGACTAACCAGGTGAACAGCTGTACCTTTTTTTTTTCTTTACAGTAATTAGGTCGCGCATATGAGATCGTCTGCCTGCACTTACGTGGGTGGTGAAGCCGCACACAAAAGCTAATTGAGGATAGGAGGATGACGCATTACGAACGAAGGTAACATGAAATTAATTAAATTATGGGGTTTTACGCACCAAAGCCACGTTCTGATTATGAGGGACACCGTAGTGGGGGACTCCGCAATAATTTGGACCACCTGGGGTTCCATAACGTGCACCTAAATCTGAGTACACGGGTATTTTCGCATTTCGCCCCCATCGAAATGCGGCCGCCGCTGCCGGGATTCGATCCCGCGACCTCGTGCTTGCAGCCCAACACCATAGCCACGAAGCAATCACGGCGGGTGAAGGTAATTTTGCTCGCAGTATTCGTGACAAAATTTATCGCTTTACTCTATAGGAGAGTGTTGTCGCACCTCATTTTATGAAATTTGAAGAGGATAGGTGTGTGAGAGGGGGGGCGGGGGGGGGAGGGACTACGTAAGTAACACGAGAACGAAAGACGGGTGATGACGCGGCCATGAAGTTTTCCGCACCATTTCGCCGTGTTAGTAGCCGTCAAGGACTGCTGGGACATAATTAATTTTCTATCGGCCACGATTCGCAACACTGTCTGCTAAAGAAGTCAAAGTCCGGACTTACAGAGTTTCGAGAACTTCTACGGCGCCAAAACGGCCCAATAAATGCCTTGAAATAGGTGACGTCACACCGACGTACAGGCGCGAAATTTAAAAATGATAGTGTGCCTTTTATTTTCTCCTTTAGCGCAATCAACTTCTTTAGGCTAAATTAATAAGAAAAAAAATGGGATTTTGAATGAATACCTTATCAGTATAAAGTGCAGTGACTGTGGAGTTGTGCTGCTGATCCCGAGGTCACCGGTTCGATCCCGGTAGCTGCGGCCGCATTCAGATGGAATCTAAACGCAAAAACGCTCATGTACCGTGCATTGGGTGAACGTTAAAAAATGCCAGGTGGTAAAAATTAATCCGGAACGCCCCATCACGGCTTGTCCCATAATCAGATCGTGGTTTTGGTACGTAAAACCCCATAATTTAATTTAAGTTGTTTTAAACTGATTTAGTGTTTAAATTATATGGTTTATCTTCCGGAGACAGCTCAATGGTGTAAGTGCTCTCTGAGTCGGTTTCTATTACCAAAATTATATTAGAAACGTGAAACATTATTTTTCTGCTTGAATCCGCCTGTTATAGGCGATGAATGCAGCATCGTCAATTTTTGTTTTCAATTTTTTTTTTAATAATAGCCTGAGCATAGTGATGAATGCCTCACAACATGTAGTAGGTCGGCACGTCGATGTTGCATGCTGAATTTTCCTGTCAACTCGGGGTATTCGAAACACACGTACTCGATCCGCTGGTGCTTTGTTTCTCGACGCGCCACGGTGGTGATCAGACATCGGGGCCAATTTTCCCAAGCACTGATGGCGGTGACGTGCATAAACCACTTCCTCGCAGTTCCGTTTGCATCCGACTTTTATATCGGGGAGAAATACTTTACGCTTCCGAGTTGACTTTGATTGCATGGGTACGAAGAAACCGAGGTGGCAACCTAACCACTCAAACTGCCGTCGAATTGCTGCCGACTGCGATCGTGGTTCCCACGTGTGTGTGTGTGTGTGTGTGTGTGTCTGGCGTGCCACTTCCTTCCGCAGGAAACAAGTGAAGAACCTCAGGGAAAAGAAGACTGGCCGCGGCTTACATGCGGAGCTCGCGAAAAGGTCTTCCGCCACGGGAAGTGAGCGTGTAAACTGCGTCCGCTTCCCTGTGGGCCTCAATACGCTCGCGCCGAAGAGGGGGGAGGGGTGTGGGGGAGGGGCCGGTCGCGCCTGACAGACGCGCCGATACGGCTGGCGCGCGCGTTCGCAAACTACCGGTCTTTCTTTGGACGGGGAGAAAAATAGAGTGTTCCGGGGGAACCGCGCTAGGCGCAGTGGAATGAACCGTATCGAGCAACACTGCGTGGTCTGCCCGGCCGAGCGAAAGCGCGCGCACGCAGGCACGGACGCGCACGCGTGCGCTCGTCTCGAGTTGTTAAATAGTGAGGTGGCGCGCGAAGGGACCAGTCAATGGCTGACACCTGCCGGCGGACCAGGTCGCGAACGGCGTCGAGACCGAGGCGCTCTACTTAAGCCCGACGCCGCCGCCGCCACCGCGCGCGCCCGCTTCTTAAGAAGTCGCGCAGGATCTCGGAAACTGGTGCCGACACGTGCGCGACGAGCATGACCGAGAGACGACGTCGCGGGAAGGGCCGATGGCGCAGCTGCACGTTGCTTCTGGTGAGTGTAGACGGGAGTGAAAAATAATAATAATTAACGCGCGGGATCCGATATGACGTGACAGCATGATGCCTCCGGATGCCTCTCACAGCAATAGCGAAATGAAAGGCTCGTGTAGTTACAACCACGACATTAGAATTAACGGACGACAGCTCTTTGCGACAAAGGAGTGCGGCTCGCGCGCGGCTTGTGGGTGCCTTAAGTAGACGTATAAACAGCGCCACGGTTTTCTGATGACGTGTGCAGTACGGTACGCGTTCGAAGAGAACACCTAATCAGTAATATATACGATATGAACTGGAACAATTATTTGACGTTATAGGATAGACGTTGCTGATATACATTTCAGTGATAACCGACGTAGAACTGCGTGTTCCTTTTAAGTGTGTAAAGAACGTCGACTTCATATATATAGGGGAGAAGGCTGGTGAAAAATAAAAGTCGGAAGTTTAGTTCTCAGCGATGCGTAGAAGTTACATGGAGAAGAGCTGTTTTACGAAACTTAATTAGAAAATGTTATGCATATTCTTGACTGGTTTTTCTTGTAGTGTGTTTGCAGGCAGCTATATTGCTAAAATATTTTATAAATATAAATATATGGATTAATTTCAGACACTGTATGATTTTACGGCCACATTTACCCTCCTATATTGTCCATAATGAACGCTCTTCCACGAACAGTGGTAAGCTTTGCCACCTTACGCGTGAGGAATTTGTGAAGCCGCATTTACAGGCAGCTTAAGCGCGGCTGTAGAGACGTGATCGCAAGTTTATAAAAAGTGCTTTCCAGTTTATAGACAGAACAGATTTGTCAATTGGCACGTTGTTTGCCAATTATGATAAAGAGGAGCCGCATTCCCAGGAAAGCTATAGAAATTAACCATTTTCGAAAGGAGAAACGAACTTCGTTGGCTCAAGATGAGGCGGCGAGGAAGCGCAAGAAAGCTCATGAGGTGTTGAGCCGCTGACAGGGCGAAATAGAGAACCCCATAAAATGCAGCTATTCCGTGTAAGATGGGACGCAACCGACATGTTTCACGCGCAGGTCCTGGCCGTTATGGCCGCTGACGCAGAGTCCATCGTGAGGTCACTGACCGATGAGGCCAGCCAGCCAGGAGGTATCGGCGACGTGTCCAGAGCCCAACATCAAGGTTACGAGGCACCAAGACTTCAGGACACAGTGGCAGCGCTTCCGTCGGCCTTCGAATTCACGGAGGCCGTGACCCACGATGCGGTGAAAGCGCGGGCTGCCAGCGCCGAAGGAAGGCGCGACGCTGGCGTATTGTCACAGACGCTGTACCGAACCCACGAGGGCGGCCCGTCCTCTCCGAACCCCAGCGGCGAACGGTACCATGCCTCGGCTACTGACCTCTACAGTGGCCTAGGAAATTTCGGTGGTTCAGGCGGTTTCGGCTTTCCAGATGCCATGAGGTCAGCATACGTTGTACACGTACACTAGTCTGTTGTAAAAGTTTCCAGGCAGGAATGATCGCGACTATAAGCTGCACGTAAAGCTGTATGACGGGGCTGTGTCAGATGCTCGCCTCACTAACTCCGCGCACTCACGGCCTCCGAGATCTCGGAGGTCATAACGTAGTGCAACAGTTAAGAGCTATAGTCAGTCAACGAGAAGCAGAAGAAGAAGGGATCCTTCATTGTCCGCAAGTGATCGCCCTTGGCTCTCGTACAGTGGACGGTTGGGGAGGAAGGTACAGTGGTAGAGGGGCAAGCCCTCTCCCCTCTTTGGATGCACCAGTGATCTCGGTGGCGATAGGCTGGCACGATTCCTAGCATTCGCTGCACGGAGTTGGGGAGGCGGAGTATATAGCTTTTGCGCATGTATGTGCTCCTGCAGAAGACGCATTGTTCAATTTGCTTAACTCAACCTTTGCAGTACCGTTACACATGACTTAAGTCTATACACTCATGCGACAGGTATAGCACCCAAGGGAATGGAAATGAAAGAGATGCAGATGTGCAAGGCTTTCACTTTTGCTTCGTGTAAGTTGCCCAACAGATGAATGTACGCGTTCGTCGCGCGACCGTCCAGTGCACTTTCAGCGTTCTGGGTGTTCTCTCTGAAACGAACAAAGGAAATGCGAAGAACACTACGCCACAAGTAATATTCTGCGAAGTACGCTGAAATGAGAGGGCATGCTCGCGTACGTGTTTATCATATGTGGTGTTTCATACACAAAGGCTGCTGGTTGCAAGCTTCGACAGTCACTTCAACCATTACTGCATAGGCTGCGATTCGCGAATATAGTCTAGGGGATGTGAAAAAAAACGATCGCAGAATTTAAGAGGCCACATATGCAACCTCTTCACGGAGAAGGCCTATACGCACTCATGTTTAACTATAATATCCCGTGTGGTAATCCGTACAAAGAGAGAGAGAGAGAGAGAGAGAGAGAGAGAGAGAGAGAGAGAGAGAGAGAGAGAGAGAGAGAGAGAGAGAGAGAGAGATGGCTTTGCTTTTTGTGAATGTATATATTTTCAATACATTTCTCTCGCAGTTACTACCACGACGGCTCGGGACCCAAGGCGTACAACACGCAACACGCCTACGCCTACGAGAAAGTTTATCCCGAGCGCACCTACAGCACCAACCACGCCACGTCTTACGAAAAACACTACGACGACGGCAACAACAAAGGCAGGCCGTGGGGCGGCGGCTACGAGTCACGTTACAGTAGCAGTTATCCCATCAGAGGCGGCGATGGCGGCTACGGCTTCCGACACGGCGACAGCTACGGTTCGGGAAGAGGGAGCGGTGGGTACGGGTCGGGCTACGCCATCGGCTACGGACCGAAGGGAGGAGGCCACGGATCGCGCTACGACTCCCGGCCGGCGGCCGCTTCGCCCTCGCGGAGCCGCGGAGGCGGTGGAGGAGCTGGCCCCAAGATAAAACGCTACGTCTACAAGAACCCGCATGACCGGAGCACCACGCGCGTTGTGCAAATGCATTCGGGCAGCAGACACCCCAGCTGGGCTGCGTCGAGTGAAAATCGGCAGATGTGGAAACCCGGCGGCATGGAACAGTTCGTGTTAGGACTGATGCGCGATGGCTGATGGGGGCGTCGCCTTCTTTGTTTGTTTCTTTTCGTTTGTCTTGGCAACGCGTTACCACGACGTTTTTTTTTTTCCACGTGGAATCCGACGGATGTAAATGCTATCGGCCGAGAGGAGCTGCAGTCGAATTCGGTTTATTCGACACCGCTTTTAATTCGACACTGTTCGACAACACTCGCTAGAGGCATTCACGTGGTTTCTCTCTCTCTCTGTCAAACACACACACACACACACACACACACACACACACACACACACACACACACACACACACACACACACACACACACACACACACACACACACACACACACACACACACACACACACACACACACACACACACACACACACACACGTCCCTCAAGATCTACCTGCTCTGCATGTTCGTCTGCGGCAAACGTAGGGAGAATGTGCAGGTATGATGATATGAGAGTCCTTGCTGTGGAGTTTATTATTACTATTATTATTCTTTGATAACTATGGAAACATATGGGGGGAGAGCATAAGAAAGCGTGTGGCGAAGACGGCGAATAATGATGTGCACAACCTTCTGTGCAGACTACGAACGCGCGTATCGCAGTACACGCGCCTTAACGGACAGAGGTCTTTGTGGCTCGCACAATTTGCGCAGCTGTCCCGTTTAAAATTAATTCTGTTTGGGCGTTTTACGGTCCGGAACCACGATGGGATCCTAAGGCACGTCGTAGTGAGGCACTCCGGATTAATTTTGACCACCTGGGGTTCTTTAACGTGCGCCCAATGAACAGTACACTGACTTTTTTTTTTATTATTATTTTTGCCAAAATCGAAATGCAGCCGCCGCGACTGGGTTTGATCCCGTGCTATCAGGCTTCGTTGCGCTACGCCAAAGCCACTGCGCCTTACGCTTATCACTAGCAGCACATACACTGCAGGCAAGAACAATATTAGAAATCTCGCTTTCACAGCGACCGCTGAGAGAGCGTGGCTAAGACAACCCCACAACAAGACATGCAGTTCCAGGAAATAAACTCATTGCCACGTTCAAGCGCATCTTGTATTTTTAATTTCAGAGAATACGAACCATTTTTGCTTGTCCAGTAGAAGCAGACTTAACGGAAGTAGACTGCGCGCCGGCATGCAACCTTTGTACGTGGAGCTTAATTAGTCATAAGAGCTCGTAATTCACGGATACCGAGGGCGCGCTTGTGAGTAAACGCTTACGCTGCGCTTCGGCTGGACGACTTAAAATCCCTCTGAAACTCAGTTAGGATCAGGATCAGGACACTGCTTCTAATATCCTTTGGAGAAATTCTTTGTGTCACTGACCGTGGTGCAGAGACGTATAGACTTGAGGCTAAACATTTCGACAGAATTACCTGTATGCTTATAAAATTCACTTCAGTCTGAAAATCCTAGAGACGTACGTATAGTTATTGTACACTGTTACGTATATATACACGCTTAACTTGAATCCGTAAGAGACACTTAATTCAACAGGTGCAAGTTGCAAAGAAATAACTTAACGTTAGTGACCTGTGTCGTAGCTATAGTGTGCACATAATCCAACTGCTAATCAGACATGGAACTTAAAAATGATGCTGTATCTATTTGGAATAACAAAGTAATAAAACTTTTCTAGGATACCTGTTTTTTGTGCACTTTTGCTGCGGAAAATTACCTAGTATTGTACTCAATCGACCAAGAAAGCAGCACGGAGAACCACAATGGCGTTTATCTGTGCCAACTAATCCGACGAAGCTATTTGGCCATCGTGCAGCTGTTTATTTATTTATTTATTGATACTGTCAGCCCCTGACGGGCTGACAGTACATGACATGACAGCACATGGCTGACATGACAGGAGTGGATGTAACATACATAAACAGAGAAATGCATTAGTGCGATTGAACAATGCATTAAAAAGAAGAAAAAATAATATGAGGTATAGCACTGCTGATATGAAACACATTAACAATATAATTACAGAGCACATTTTGACTTATTATGTCACAATATTACTACAGAACATCAGGGTGCATCAGGGTACATAAGACAATGTATTGCTTCCAAGAATGCATTAACTGATTTTATTTGGACATTTGAGTCAGGCAAAGAGTTTCACTGCTGAATTGCCCTGGGAAAAAAACTATTTGAACTGTTGAATGAATAGTAACAATGTGCAAGCTACATACGGTGACTATTGAAAACTTCAGACCGACATTGCGCGCTTCAGTGAAATGGTGAAAATTCAAACTAAACCAGTAGAAAACTTCCTAAGAAGAAAAAGAAAAGAAAAGAGACAGGAAAGACTACGAACAGTGGACGCGTCAACAAATGTACACGTACTTACCTGGCCGCACTTTTCGGGAATGTAAAGCTAAGAACTAGTGCTTGCTTTGAGGTTTTAGCAAATGAACATGCGTTCGAAATATATCGCAATATGTCACATGAAGTTATTAACCAATTTTCTAATTAGGAAGTTGATCGGCATGATTTATAATCAGTGCAGAACTTCTCACGTCCTTCGCAGCAATTAATTTGTTGACAAAATTTTTGTCTTTATTGTTACTGCTATCGCTTTAGTAATTCAAAATTTGTAGCTGTCCTAATGGCCAGTTGCGAAATGCACAGTGTTTTATCCAATTGAGATGATAGGAAGACTCCGAGCAGCATTTAAAGAAAACCAGAAAAGCGTCAGTACATTGGAGCAGCGAACTGTATTATGCATCCCCAGCCCTAATAGTTTGCGGAACACGGGATTCATTTATACGCAACATGTATTCGCTGCCAAGTTAAATTCCCTCGCGACTTCACCACACAAACTGGAATTAAGTTGAACGATATGGTGATCGTATGCGGTCTTCCGGCACGTAAGCATTGCAGCTTCCAATTCCATGGCAGAGCTAAGGTCCGCCATGGAATTGGAAGCTGCAATGTGTACGTGCCGGAAGACCACGTACGACCACCATATCGTTCAAATAAATTCCAGTTTGTGAAGTCGCGAGGGAATTTAATTTTTTTTTCCCGTATAGCAGTCAACATATGTTTGAAGACATCTTACAAACCAGCGTAGACGCGGTACCAAAACCAGAACTGAGACTGCTTTTGCGAATCAAAGTCAAAACAGTTGGTAACTGACCTTCGCGAAATGTCGTAAAAAACAGAATTATTAGTTTTTTAAGCTTACGCGCGTGAATAGTCAGTTAATAATAACTAAATAGGTCTACCAAAACTCGCTTGTTTTGCTAAATCTGGCGCAGATCCGTGTAAGTACGCTTGGTCATAAGCCACATCGTGCGTATCCGTATCCTATCGAATAAGTTTGTTGCACTAAACTTAATTTTATTGCTTAAGCGCGCCTATGTGACTATACCGGGTATGCAATTGACGAAAATAAACATTGTAACGTATGACTAATTTGTAGTAGTTGTATTTTGCGGAAACTTATGCACTATATGTTGTGTCGGAACCTTTTCTGTCCGCGCTGCTCCGCGCAGTTCGCACGCACGGACCACGCACGCACGCACGCCACGCTTCCGCGCCAGTTTCCGCGTGGTGTGTTCCGTCCTTCGATCGGAGCGCTTAATTGTGTGTAAAAATAGCGTAAATAAAAAGAGACAGCCGTGCCAAATGGTAGTTGGAATACTCCTCTCTCTATACGCATCCATGTCGTCCGCGGTGCAGGCCTTCCGCGAGCGTACGTTCGTTATCGTGAAGCCGGACGGCGTTCAGAGGGGCCTGATCGGCAGAGTAGTCGGCCGGTTTGAAAAGAATGGCTTCAAATTAGTGGCTATGAAGTTCCTACAGGTTAGTAGAGCAGCTCGTTCTTATTTGCATGCTTATAGGAACTGGGCGATGTTTGTGGGTTGAGTTCTTGTGCTTTCGTTTGGTGATAATCCATTTACGTGTTCCAAAAGTTTTGGATTTCATAGAACAACCAAAGCGACAGGAATGCGTTGCTAGTTTAGGATGTCGATAGGAGTGGTGATACACAATTTCTTCGCGTGAACAAAGCTCTATGTAGTTCACATGAACCAGAAAAGAACCGTTTGCTTGACGCCGTGGCCGGATTGAGAAAATCGAAGGGTCGATTCTAACCTCTCGTCGCGGGGCCCCTTGCCCTGCGACTTCATCGGAGTGGAACAACGGAGACCGGAGCTGCAACCTGATTAGCCACCGACTCCATTACCCCTCATTTCGTTAAAGAAGAAGGAAGAAGAAGTTCGGTACGGTTACAGTTTACGATAGTGCTTTCACTTGACACCAACTGGACAAGTGCAAGTATTCATAAAAGCCGTGAAAGAATAGCATAAAATAATCCTGTAAGACTATTAACAGAACACCAACCAAAATGATTGCGTGAAAAGAATCAAAGAAAGAGACTCATTATTTGATAATTTCATGCATTCAAAGGACCGAACGATACTGCCAGAATATAAAATAATTCGAAATAAGCTCAATTCAGATCGTAAGAAGGCTCAAAATGGTTTCTACAAAACAGTTTTCTGCTATATCCATAGCAACCCCCCCCCCCCTTTAAGAAGTATGGAATGCAGTCCGCTGCCTTAATGGCAGAATATAAACAATAGTCCGAGTACTCTCACTTTTATTAATTTTGAGTATTGATATGCTTCCTCAGCAGACAAATTTAATGACCATTCTTTAAATGCTGAGGCAGCTTCACAGATGCTTGATAGTAGTACAGACTTACAAAAGTATGTGCTGTTTAAGGGCACAAATGCTATTTTTCTGTCTCCTTGTAATGAGCAGGACGTATACGCAGTACTAAAGTAATTGAATAAGAATATGGCAGCTGTCTATGATTATACAAAAACAGAACCGATTATAGAACTAGCTTACATCTTATTTGCACCCCTATGTTATATTTATAATAATGCATTGGTTACAGGTATTCTTACTGACAATGAAAATCGCCAGAGTGATGCCACTTCATAAAGGTGGCTCTGTTAATGACATAGATAATTTGAGACCATCTCTCTCTTCCTATTTTTTCAAAAGATTTAGAACTTGTAAAAAGAGAGTTTGGGCAGGTTTCTTGATAAGGAACAAGCATTTGTTGAAGAACAAAATGGTTTCTGTGAGAAGTAACCTGAGAGGGTGCTGCTGAATTTGATAATAGGTTGTATACATAAGGCTTTCTTTAGAATTTAGCAAGGCCTTTGATTCAATTAGACATAATATTTTGCTCCGTTAGCTTCCACTTTTTAGTCTTTGAGGCAATGCGTTAAACTTGATTCAAAGCTACTTGCCTGGCAGGCTGCTGTATGCATGTGTTCACACTTTTCAATCTCAAATGAAGAAAATATTGTTTGGTGTCCCTCAAGGTTTTATTCTGGGTCCGCCACTTATCATATTGTACATAAATGACCATCGTTAACATTCTACTTACCCCTAACATCATTCTCAACGCTGACAACACAAGCTTGTTTTTTTCTGGCAGTAACTTAGGTGAAATGAACAGTTAATGAATATATAAATAAATTAATAACTTGACAAGTTTAAATCAACCTCATTTAAATGTAGAAAGAAACTAAATTCATTATCTTTAAGCCTAGAAATAAACCAGGTAGTACCGATGTTTGTATTAACTTTAACAGCTGCATGAAAGAGTGGGTATGTTTTTAAATTCTTTGGTGTAATTTTTGAGGAATCTTTCCTTGACACTACACGTGAACAGAATTCATATTAGCCAGGGCTTAAAGTCTCCCTTCAGTCGATAGGGGAGGGGTCCCTCATAGGGATATACACCGGGTGTTTCAGTGAACACTTAGAAAAATTTCTAAAGGCTGCCTGTGCAGATATACAATTCTAGTTCATGAGCTGGTCTACTAAAAGAGGTGGACATCAGCTGCACAAAATATTGAAATGCATAATTGACTAATTAACAAAAATGCACTAATCATGTTTGTAACTGGTTGCCTTATGGCCCATATTGCAATTTACAAATTCTAGCCGTGGAGTTGGCTAGGTGAATCCACTGAGAACGAATTCTCAGGATGACACCATTTTTGAGATGTTGACTCCCGAACTTTGCGGAGAAATGCATTGGCGCTCCAGTTACTTTCATAACAAAACATTGTTTAATGCATTGAAACGCAATAGTAACTGGAACGCCAATGCACTTTTCTGCAAAGTTTGGGAATTAATATCTCGAAACTGGTGTCATCCTGAGAATTAATTCTCTTGATGGAAATAAATCTACCGCTGTCTTAGCAACAATGCACTATGCTCATAATCACCAGCTTTTTGGATACCTAAAACTGAGGTTGTTTTGCCCATTCAATTATTGACTTGTTTTCGCATTTGCAGGCAACAGAAGAAACCTTAAAAAAGCACTATGAAGAGCTCTCTCAACGTCCATTTTTTCCTGCTCTCATAAAGTACATGCAGATGGGTCCTATTGTAATCATGGTAAGATGTACAAAGTATTATTTAATGTTAGTGTATTCAAATTTGTTCTTGAAATTCTCATTGAGTGTGTGATCTTGATAATCTTAAGTGAGATGCATGGTCGGATGAAATATGTGCATTCTTTGTTGTGAAATGTTAAATACTGCTGATTAAGAATATGTTCGTATGGTCAAACTTGGCCACTGTAGTGAAAGCCTAACTTGCTACGATGGGTGCACTCATAAGGCTTAGATGGAAAGTGGTTAGGCAATGAGAGTTAAAAGGAAGTTTTATCTACCATCTACTTTTAGCCCCCAATAGCACACACTTCACTCAGGAAGTCTTCTTCTAAGCTTCACCTTAGCCATAGTGCAAGGAAAAGGAGACGTTTAGACACCATTGCTGCTGGGATTTGAACTCGTATTCCCATGGCGATTTGCAGTTGAGAGATGCTAACCACTCAATTATCATGCAGTTTTGAGGCTTGGTAATTTTTGTGGGACTTTTATGTGCCACACACACTCTGAGAGTGGTGGAAAACTTGCATGTAATTTGGAGGACACAACAGGCAATGCTGGATAAGGACGATTTTGTGTGCATCACAAGGATCTGGTTCTGAAGTGCCCGCTGTATGAGCCTGCTGCAGTTGCAGTAGAAGAGTCCAGAGTCAGAGGAATTGCTAAAGTCTGCTAAGCATTGAACCACATTCTTTTTTCTAGCAGCCCATCGTTACCTACTAGTTTAAATCTTGGGGGTTCGCAGGAAAAGGGGAAGTGTTGCTTCCTGCAGGTGAACCTCGCCTTGTAAATGTTGCCGGCAATTGCTCCGCCCGAGCACCATCCATCAATCCAGTGCAGTCGGATGTCTGTCGCAGACAGTTTTACATATGTCCTTTGTATTTTCAGATAAGTACATCAAACAAATGCTTGAATCCCGTGTTGTGCATACAAGTGTTTTTAACCCTTGCATTGCTACCGTTCTGCAACCTTTAAAAGTCAGGACCTAGCTAACAGACATGACTAATGTTTACACATTGTTTTCCTAGGCTATTCCATCTGAAGTGTGAATAGGTATGTTACGTCATTGAAAGTGTTTGAACTCCTACATTACTGCCATTGTGCAACTTTTAAAGTGTCTGTCTACAGTTTTTCTTATTACTACCTCTTATTTTGTTGCGCACTAAAAAGCCTACCATTCGAAGTGTCTAAATGTACCATGGTTTCTCTGGGAAGCGAGTAGAAATTTCTGGAAAGCGATTAAAAGTAAATATACTTAGTCTCCTCTTGAAACTGTGTATGGATGCCCATGGGCTAACTGTATGGGCTAACTTTCAGTGTACCACCAAGAAAAGTTGAAAAAAAAAACACGTTGTAGCCAAAGGGTGCGAAAGTTTGTTTACATGCTCTTGTTCAGTCTTCCTCTAAACCTTAAAAAAAGTTGCTGTCACTGTCGAACAAAATGTCGACGACCTCATTGTGTACATGGTCAGACACAGTCAGCGAGGAAGTGGAAGCGGAAGGTTTCCGCCAACTGGCATTGCTGAATACATGACAGGTACTGCACGCCGAGTTCACCAAGATAGGTACTGCTGAGAGGTGCTGAAGTTTCCAACTTCACTTCCGACGCAAGCTTCAATGCTTTCTTTAGGTGCAGACAGTTACTTACGACCCTTCCTGCTGCTCTTTTTTCTTGGAGGAACTGAAAGAGTCCATGATCAACCTCCTCAGAAATTACGGGCCTTCCATTGTTCATGTAGTGCTTTAATCTACCTTTTCTGCAGAATTGCTGTAGTAGAGTTTCGTAGGTTGAGTTCCATTTCTTGACTTGCTTGCTGTCTTCTCCAAATTTACGGGCAGTCTTGGTCACATTGCTGCCAGTCTACAGCCCTCATTGGACCGCCTCCACTTTCTCTTCAATCGTGAAGCTCTGTCCTTGCTGACCTGACGTCCTTGCTGCCCTACGACAGAAGATGAAGTGACCAAGTTTTTATGGTCGGGGATTGTTCAGCATTGGTTAACTTACCTCCTGTGGTCCTAGCTTTTGCCAGGGTAACCATTGCAGCAAAGGTGGATGAACCAAAGATGACTGTCATTCCCAGTCAGCATTGTTCTTTATCTCCAGTACTAGCGAACTTATCCCTTTTTTGATATGGTCACCATTGGTGGCAGTGGCAGCAGTGCCGCCCACCAACGGCAATGGGATTACAAGTGGGCTATCTTTCTGTGCTTTCGAAAAGATAGCAAATCATACCAAAACATACCTAGATATATAATCTCATGCGTTTCCTACAGGCACAGTCTGAGTAGTCAATTCAAGCCTTTTGTTTGATGGTTAAGCAGGCACAATATGGTATGGAATGCCTATACTGGTGTTGTGACAATAACGGCATGCCTTGAAAAATGCAACGCATTTTGAACATCCTGAAAAGGACAGCGACCCTTGCACCAATCCCATAACGCTACTCGCACTGTTGTGTAGTTACCATGTCAAGAGGAGATTACTTGAGGACCCATCAACACACCACTCTGTTCGACTGCTTGAAGACAGTGCCACTTTTCAACATGTGCTTAATGAAAACAAGAAAGAAATTGCCGTCTCACATGAGTAAAAGCTAGTAGAAGCACGTAAAATACAATTTCAGGCAATAAAATAATGTAGCCAAGAAAAACAGCTGCCCCTGCACAGATTTTAGGTTACGTGATGGTACACAGATTGATTGCACTGTTTTACCATCGAGCAACATCACATGTCATTTTTTCACCACATTCAGAGCCACATTAAAAATAGAATTTTTTCTTTATGGGATACAAGCATGCTCGTTTTGATCAATGTGGCACACAATCTTCTCATTCCCACCACAATCCAAAGACATGTTCTGAGTGGTAGACAGTCCCTTTAGAATTTCAGGACCTAACAGACATGGCTAACGCTACACGTGGTTTTGATATGTTGTTCCATCTGACGTATGAACAAGTATGTTGCTTCATAGAAGTGCAGTGGTTGATGTGGTAAAGACAGCAACTGACACGTGCTTGTTTGACCTGACCACTTTACATTGGTGTCACCTGTAGAACAGTGCAATGTGACAACGAATAGCCCTATTTTGCTTTTGTGAATGGTATTTGCAGCTGAACCTGTGTAGTGCCATTGATAACGTATAACAAAACTCCTCAATATTTTTTTTATGCTCATGACAGTGCAGGTCAAGAAGTCCTGGTTTGGTAGTTGATGTGGATGGAAAAGTAACCTTCATTTTCTTCTCCAGGTATGGGAAGGCAAAGACATTGTCAAAAGGGCACGAGACATCATTGGCGCCACAGACCCTTTGAAATCGAACCCTGGTACCATAAGAGGTGACTATGGAATTGCAACTGGCAGGTAAAGCAACATTTTTGTCTTGCAAAATTCTGTCTGCCGTTATCATCCCCATCTTCCCTGCCACCTTCTTGTCACCTTAGGAAGCAATTGCTGCAGTTGTTGAATAGTTTTTGTTAGAGCTTTTTTATTAGGTTTGTGGAGAGTGTTTAGGCATTCTCATAAGGCCTGCTACTGAAGACAGGCTTAGATGCAACTTTCCGTGCACTCTAATTTCGAGACACAGAGTGCGCATGCATTGTGTGCATGGCATGTAAGTGTGTAATGTGATGAGGAGGGCACGCAGTTTTTCAGAGCCAGAAAAGAAATCACTACCGTGTTTCTGATCTGGCTCTGGTTAGATGTTGCAATGGTTCTCATTAGGGGCAGTTAACTTGTAGTTCTTCTGTAACTCTACATGGCAGATTGAACATATATAGCCTAGATGATACTCACTGCAGAAGGTTACAGATTTAATATTGCTAAGTACGGCGCACTTGGCCAAGAGGCAACAGCCCTCACTAGCCTCTAATCATCATTGTCATCTTCACACTACTGGCCTCTTCGTCATCGTAAATAGTGGTCCGTAGCAATATGTTTATTCCATCTTCTCACATTGTTATCTTTTATCTCCTCTCCTTACATCTTGCCTATCTTATCACCACCTCCCTTTGTCTCCTCCTCGGGTAGCCAATAAATACCCTCTCCACAACAAAGAAATTCATCAGCAAAGACGCCAATGCAAGTGCTGCACAGCCTTGGGCTCAAACCTTGTTCCCTCTGGTTGCTTCGGTTCACCGACACACTCTACCTTCTCAAGCCTGCCCGCGGCTTCAGCTTGGTTGAGGGCAGTTTGTGGTAACCTTCTGACATTTATGTCTGTCTACTAGAACTAACACTGGGAGTGTTAGCCAGCACCATCACTCACGACTGTGGCAGTGGATGTAGAACATCTTCTCTACCGCTGGCACCACATAGTACGTGAACTTTTTGTGAAAATGTGTAAACGGTACACTTTTATTCGACATCCGACCCCTGTGAAAGCTGTTATTTCTTCTTTTTTCTTTCTATTTATGTTGTTCTCTGGTCTACAACTTTTTATGTGTGCATTCATAGGGAGGAGGGGAGGGGGAAGGTATGCATGTGTGTGTTCAGCTACAATTTTGGTATATCGGTCTTTCTTCACTAGACAAACATCCCATACCATCACCGTTAATAAACACCAAACAACATAGCACATCTATACACTGCAAGGCAGCGATCACAAATAAATGCAGCGGAGCGTTTGTCAGGCCCATGGTATGAGAGCAGCGTAATACTGTGGAGTTCCGGGGAAAAAAAATTTAACTCTCACCTAACTATACTTGATTTTCAAAGCTCGTCCGAAAGCAATGAGTGCTCTCCCATACACGTAACTGCTGTAACAGTCTAGAAGGAATTGGTTCTTAGAAGCCAGAAATGAATTCCGCCGAGTGTCATGAGCGCAACTTTGTCTCACATGCGATAAAGTACAATGTGCTTCCTGCACGATACTGTTCCCCCTGCAAACGAAATGCAGAAAGTGGATGTGCTTCCTTAGCTTCCGCTTGCGCCGATTTTCTTCGCTTGGAAAGGGGTGCCTCCCATAAGCAAAAGGTATCAACAGGAAGGGTTTGTGAGGCCTCCGGAGTCTATATTTGGTCTATATGTCTGCAGAAAATGGTGCCTGGTCTTCCACCCAGCTATTGTGTCAGCCTATACCAGTCGGCTATGATCTTGGCATAAGAGGCTCAGAAAGGCCTGTCTTCTGGAAAGCAATTCGTTGCACAGTGCAATATGCATCGTTTGTTCCCTCGATGAACAAACCCAACCCTACACCCCGTCGTCAGTTTCAAGCTAGCGGCGACAAAATTCTCCTGTTGGCTGAGTTCATGGAAAGAGTTATTAGCATGGCTTTCTTCTTTCTTTGTCGGTGCACTCGAGGCTTCCGTTGTTTCCTTGCAGAAAAGGTAGCGCACATGGCAATGACAGGCAATGTGTCTCTGCCGGCTGGCCTCAGAGCCATTTTTTTTTTGTTGAGCCTGTAGCAGCTTGACTATCACTTCCAAAACTGGTGGCGAAAAAGATAGGCTCACCTGCAAGTAGCGTGAGAGTAGAACACGCTAGCATGCTCAACCTGAGCGGCTGCGGTGTCGGCTGCTCCCAAGATCTCGCTGCACCATGACCGGTCAGCTTAAATAAACCGTGGCTACGGTGGCTACCTCTTCGCGCCACCCCCCACAAATTGGTGACCCGGACGACTGAACCCAGCCATGCGAGCGTCAGCACACCGACTCTACCAAGGCGAGCGACGTGGCCTCATGTGGTCCAGCAGACATCCCGCGGTTGTAGGGTGTTCGGGAATTCTACATCGGCATGCCGGATATCTGTTCATTCAGATGGATAGCCACTTCTTACTCAACAAGGTTTCAAGCTCTGGCTGTGTTCCAGGCTCCAGCTGTCGTACCCCGGCCCCAACTTTTATGCGAACTTACGGGCAGCCGTCCTTGCTCACTACGTCAACTCGACCGCTCATTCCACAACAAGTCTCGCCATTTGAACTGTTTCGTCACTCCGCGTCTTGTTGTCCCACATTGGCTGTGTCCACTTGTACCGATCGTCAGAATGCGCCGGCCCCAGCGTCAGACCTCTACTCGGTTCGTGAGCGTCCTCCCCAGCTCAAAGGCAGCTGCATGATGACTCTTTCCAAGGAATTCACTGGGCCAAATGTAAGCACTTTTGGCTTTTCTACGGCCCACCTCTCTCCTTCCTTGGACATTTCCACAAGCTGTTCACCTTCCGTTCGGGGGCATCTCACTCATCACCAATACAGAGGCTCTCCCACCGGCTCCCCTAGGTGCAAATTTCACTCTTGCAGGCACGGCGACGCAACAAGCACAACCTTCGCGATGCATTCGGTGACTACCGCAATTCTGATGCTATTGGCGTTCGAGATTTCACCGCAAGCAGCAGCAGGCGAGCCTTCCAATGTTCTGTGCTCACACCTTCTTCGGATGCATGGCCTACCAAAGCTTTACAGGAGCAGCTCTGCCATCTGGCTTCTTCAACTTCAGCGTCACTTCTACTTCTACATTGTGAGTGACCAACACTTGTGCTATCTCCACGCAAATTCCAAGCTGCCAGACGGTCTACTTTTGAAGCTCTGAATTCTACAGGCCTGGGCATCTACGAGAAACTGCGGCAGGTCACGATTTCACACTACGGCATCACTGTGGCTAAGCCGCGCCTGCAACCTAAGCTGCTGGTGCTGCCTGGTACACTTCTCCTGGACTGCGTGAACCCGACACTACCAACAGCCATACCATCTGCACCCTTTACCTGGACTTTACCATTGGACTTCATTTCAATTGCACTTCGCACTAGGAGGGGGGCCCTGTAGCGGCGCGACTGTCGCCTCCAAAGCCTGTGAAGAAATAGATGGGCTCACGTGCAGGTAACGCGAGAATAGAACACACTAGCATGCTCGACTTGAGCGGCTGTGGTGTCAGCCGCTCCCGAGATCCTGCTGCACCATGGCTGGCCGGCCTAAATAAACCGTGACTACAGCGGCTACCTCTTCGCACCGTGTCCGCAACCCTGCCTTCCCTCCCAGCCGCTCTTAGTTTCCTCACAGAATAAGTAATGCAAGTGACAATGACAGGCACTGTGCGTCTTCCAGCTGGCCTTGGGGTTCTTTTTTTTTTTTTTTTTTTTTTGTTGAGCCTTAGGGGGACTTTCATATTACGGCAGATGAACTGCTGCCACTATGTGCCTGTTGTCAAAGCTTGTTGATTAGGCCTTTTTGCCCCAGAGGGAGAGTGAGAATATCATGCAGTAAAACCTTGTTGATACATTCTTGTGACTTTGTTGGCTTTTATGCTCTGAAACACTGGTCCCGCTTACTATCCACATGGTTATGTGTATTAAATTCCCATTCTTACCTTTCCCTTCCTGGTTGTTATGTCCAAAAAACTGCGAGGACACACCATTGGTGCGGCATTGTCTGTTGGTAGCACATATGTTGACAGCTGCATGTTGCTGCACCTGCTCTGTAGTGCAGTTGAGTCACCATCTTTACGTTGAGGTTGTCGCTGGTAATTAAGCTTTACATGACTCACAGTGTTGAAAGGCAAGTGTATATGAAGGCCAAAGGGGTTGCTCAACACCCATATTTGCAGACGCTCTCGTGACCTTCAAAACCTTGTGCTATTACTTTGATATTCACGGATGTGCGGAAACCGAAAAAAGAGCTGTGAGTGTTCAAAAAGAGGCTGTTATTATCGTAGGATTAGACATAATAGCCAGGTAGAAATCACAAGGCCCATTTTGTGCTATTGCAGGCTACAGCTGTTCCCGTAAAGTGTTTTACACACAATTTAACCTCCAGGCAGTGATAATGAGCTTTGCTTGGTGGGTTTTTAATAGTTTGCTGGCTTTCTATTCAATTTCAGATTAAGTTTTCTATGAGAGTAGCTTTTTGCTTCATCTGCAGCGCTACTGCAAGACTTCACGGACATTACGTTTTCCCGGATCATGTTATTCTTTTCGTTTGGTTTCCTATGAAACGTGTCAACGGGGTTCTACTGTATTAAAGGTAGCTTGCCTATGATGTCACAAATGCAGCTTATTATTTTGCTGTTTCTCTACCGTGGCAGCTACGATGACATCAGTGTATAATATTTTCTGCTGCGGTTAACTTGTTTCAATGCCATAGAGACACGATCGGAATGCTGCTGGCCTCATTGCTAGTGCCATGGCAGAACTGACAGAACCGTTGCGTGAGACACCAACACATGCGGCTTCTCACCATGCTGGTCTTTCAACATAACGGATAGGATAATGTCAGTGCTACCCATGTATAAATGATGGCTTAGTGCCTATTTGGGGATATGGGTAAGGGGAAGGGACATCACGCTAAGTATGGCTCACTATGGAACCTTTGCAGGCAAAGCTTCATAGTGAGTTAAATGTCTCTAACATTATACCATGGCCAGACCCAGTCCTTGAAGGACATCACTACCTCAGGCTGGTTCTTGTCCCGGAATGTTTTGAGTCCTTTGCATTCTCACAAGGGTTGATGCACACTGATGGGGAAGGGATGGTTAGAGTCATTCCATTATTGTCAACACTGCCATAAGGTAATAATGTTGTCTGTTGTGGTGTTGTGGCCTTAGTTTATGAGCTTTAGATATGCTGTCAGTTCTGTACTCCCATGTGCAAAGTATGGGACACAGGAAAAGTATTATGAATTACATAACAAACCTGTGTGTATGCAAATAAATGAAGGAAAAAGAACAAGTGCTGGTACATAGATTGTAATGCAGTGGCTTATATTTATGTGCAAGCATGCTTATACAAATACTTCGTAGTGTAGGCTCACAAATACATCTGTCGATCACTTACTTACTGTCTCAAGCCATTTCCCATCCCGGACACAGCAGCAGCCATTGCTGCAGCTGCTTTTGTCATTGGCTGGGTGACTCCTTTCAGCTGCCCATTGTTGTTACCACTGACCAAGAAGGACAGGTTAAATGTGCCCTTATAGCTGCTTTCATGGCTCCTCTGGGCATCGGCCACATACATAACACTGCCTACCGCCTTTCTGCAAATGGTGTGGTGGAGTGCTTTCAATGGCAGCTCAAAGCTACACTTTCCACACGAGTCGCAGGAATGCTGGACTGACCGCCTTCCAATTGTTCTCCTTGACATTCGTTTTGCTCCAAAAGCCATTCTTGGCTGTTCAGCAGCTGAAATTGTGTACGCCTTTTCCTTGCAATTTCCAAGTGAGTTTTTCTGCTCATCGTTGCCTTGTTTTCTACGGGACCCTCAAGACTACTTCACTGATCTTCAGCGCAGCTTTTCTCACCTCTGCCCCATTCTGCTGCAGTACCAGAGCCCTTGCCAGGTATTTGGCAACTGGGACCTTGCAACATGCACACTTTTTCGTTTGCCGTGATGGCCGCTCACTCTTGTCTAAGACAGACCATTCTACGTGCTGAAGTGTGTAGTGAAGAGATTTACATTGGTCATCAATAGGCCTGACGCAATGTTTTTGCTGCTCACAAAGTCAAACTGGCATATATTGCTGCTGTATAGGCTGCTGTCCAGCTATTAGCCTTGTGCACGACTGATGGCAGCACTGCGAATCATGCTCCTGTGATGTCAGCTGAGGTCTCACTTTCATCGTCTGCTATGCTCTGGCTAGAAACTGCCTTTTCATGTGTTTCTTCGTTCTCTGACCGTGTACTGGTGGAGAAAGCATAGCACTCTCCAATTATCATCTCCACGTATTTTTTAGTGTTAGTTTTATAAATGCCAGCATTAGCAGGACAATGAACATTATATATTTAATGTATATTCCATACAACCACCTGATGTTGTAGCCGAGTGGCTATGGCCTTGCGCTGCTTAGCTCGAGGTCACTGATTTGACTCTGGCCATGGTGGTTGCATTCGATGGGGGTGAAATGCAAACATGCTCGTGTATGTACTTGGAGGTGCATGTAAAAGAGCCCCTGGTGGTCAAAATTAATCTGGAGTCCTCTACTACAGCGTGCCTCATAATCATACTAATATGGTGGTTTTGGCCTGTAAAATTGCAGAATTTCTTTTTAAATTAAAAATAAAGTTCTTTTTCATATGACCGCAGCCTTCCTGACCAGACTCACTCATAAAGCACTGCACCGAGCGAATAAATGAGAGTCTATGCAGCCTTTGAAATGAAGCATGATCACATTTTAATAATTCCTCATTTATTTTGTAGGACAGTAATTACCGTAGTCATTGTAATAAATTACATTTTGACTGAAGTGATTGTAATTGTAACCGGTTACTTTTTTCTGCAATGTGTACAAATCTGTGACAGACAGTGCAACTGACGAGCCCGAGATTGTTACTGTCCTTATGGCTTACACATCATTAAAAAACAAATTACCGTATTTGCATGATTCTAATGTACATATTTTTTAAATAAAAGGTACGTTCAATCTTGCATGTTTGTTGCAATCGTAACTAATTCTACTCAAAATCAAAAACGAAACCGATTCTTACTAAAAAAGAAAGTTCACTGCAAGGTAGTTAGCCACACTGCCATCTAATGGGTTGTGTGAAGAAAGCGACGCTCCCAGACTTCACAAGGTGGCTCCATGATGCGTGGTATACCCTCCCACAGACGATGGTTGCGCGAGCCTTTAAGTGTGGCACTTCTAATGCATTAAATTGAACTGGAGATGTCTTTCTGTGGTCAGTATACAGTGAAAGTAGGGGGTGGGGGGGGGGGCGTCGGACTTCGATAGCTCCTAGCTCCTAAGGCTCAGCTGTGTGCCTGTCTGCATGCCTTTGTATGTTCCATAAAATTGTTTCAACATGGTATGCCTTGACTCAGGTCTTGTTACTTTACT
Organism: Dermacentor variabilis; assembly: GCF_050947875.1. NCBI lineage: Eukaryota > Metazoa > Arthropoda > Arachnida > Ixodida > Ixodidae > Dermacentor > Dermacentor variabilis. The sequence goes on along the minus strand of NC_134571.1, from coordinate 58,683,019 downwards.
TGATGTATGTGGTAGAAACAGCACCATGTTATTTTTTTATATTTAGGTGGTAATATAACTGCATGTTAGAATCAGTGGCACGGTAGAATCGTAAAAATACAGTACTGAAGCAGGGCTTTATAGGCTTTCATTGTACAGGATGCAACCGTGATAATCCAGGTCATTGTGCATGTAAATAATAGGAAAAATGACTGTGTATTAGTGTATTGTATAATAACTGAATTAAGATAATAACAAATTATGTAGTTAATGTGTGCTTAAATCTGTTCATTTCAGAAACGTTGTTCACGGCAGTGACTCCTTGGAGAGCTCAAAGAGGGAAATCAACTTATGGTTCAGCGGTGCTGAGGTTATCCCTTGGCAACAAGAGTTGGACGATTGGCTGAACAAGGAGAACTAAGGCACATCTGCTATGACATTCATCAAATGTTTACAGTACTTTTTGTACCTGTGTCTTTGTATTTAGCTTGTAATCTTGTGTTAAAGGACTGCAGCCTACTATAACATTTATGCTTATGTTACATTTTTTTATGCTTTTTTATCATTCTATTGTTGGAAAGCATGTTCTCTATCCCCGGCTGAAAATTGTGCTGCTCTGCAATGTAACTGATAAAGAGACCTACTCGAAAAAATTTCTTTACAATATTTTTTCTTGCGTCACAGCTGCTTATTCTGAGTAAAATATTTTTCTGATACAGTGAAAATTGCAGCATGCATCATGCATCATGCCCTTCTATATTTCAAGTTGTGGAGGCGCAACTTGAAATGAAGAACGAGAAATTAAACAAGAAATTTAAAGATTTCGAGCGCGGCGCTCTGAAAAAGCGTGCTGGTGATCTCAGAGGCCATTTCAGAGCTGGAGCCGGCGCCACAGATGGCGCCACGGGTACCGCTGTGGTCGTTCGTCGTTGAACGCTTCCAAAAGTGCACCCATCGGTGCACTCAATGCACACCCAAGGGGAAAACTAGCTCCACACAAAGTCGGCCAGCCGACAGTGACCGACCAAACGTGCTCGGCCCGAACGCGGCCCAGCATACCTGCGGCCGTTGTTGGTTAAGAGTGCGAAGGTGCGTGCGATTCGAGGCGTCTTATTTTCGGCAAGATGTGCCTGCACGTTAGGGGTTGGGCCAACTTGGAATGGCAAGAAGAAAGGCACATTATTAATATAAAGGATGCCAAACTTCTAGCTACCAGGTTGGTGCTACATCGAAACATCGCGTTGGTCGGACTCTCTTAAGGCGTACGTCCCCGTAGTATTACTGAGCTCAGTTGGCTGAACAGCTTCCGGCTAGAAACCAATGAATGGCCAATGAACCATTGACGAATACGCAAAAGGATAAGGGGGGGGGGGGCATTTTCGGGAATCGCTGTTCAGACGGAGTACGTTTAGATTTTGCCGCATGCAAAGGCCCCTATGTACCGACAGCGCAGCCCATGATACGCCTCAATTCGTTCTGCAGTGAGTGAATACTGCCACGTAAATGTTCTAACGTGGGTACTACCAACATATATATGTACTGTCGATGGTATGCATCTATAAACGTTGGGTACCACAATGTGCATGAAGAAGGAACGAATAGAAGACGTAGAATTTTGTATGGTGTTTGGGGTTTCAACACCAGAAGTTATCAGCCGAGTCGGAAGGCCAGCCCTATGACAAGTAATAATTCTAGAAACCTAAACCATCATTAAGGCTCGCACGTAGTCGCATATACGCCACAGAATACGCACGCGCGCGCGCGATAGTGGCAATCTCGGAGGCAACAATAGGCCCGATGGGCGACCTTTCACTTGTTTCATAGAGCAGCAACTAGATGGCGCGAGCTTGCTACGGGCAAGATGATGTTGCGGCCCTACTCTCAGAGGTCAGTAGTGTGCTTCTGGGGTTAGTTCATAGGTGACGCGGAATCCCCGCGGTTTACTCGAGTGGGTTTGGTTGGCGTTTCGCGGGCGGGATTCAAGCGTCGTCGCTTGAAAGTCACAGAATTTTCTAGCTGTAAGAAACATATGGAAGATAACTAGTGAAAGAGATCACAGTGCTTGTTGCTCACTCGGGGCAATGTTAGAAGAGAAGGCGGACTGATAAGAAAAGTCACGTACAGTAGACTTCAGTTAACAATGAACCCGGTTAAGCCGGTTTTTCGGATGTAAGGAACGATTTGGGAACAGTTGGCTAGTTTTTCTCATTGTCCGAATGCAAAAAAATTCGCCTAGCACGTACACATGCAGCCAGTTTGATTAAACCGAATTTTTGCATCCTCCACTAAATGCTCTTGCTCGGGTCAGCTAGAAGCCCGGATCGGCAGTCTTGAAGGATGCGACTCTGCTACTACACGAGAAGCAAATAGTGCTTCTGCTACGCCATTGTCGACTATGACGTGGAAACCTGCAGGGCTGACTCTGAAGAGGCCTTCAGTGTGAATAATTATTGAAGATGCCTGCGATGTGCGTCTTCAGGTAATTTGGTGAGGACACTGCACAGGAGCCACAAGAGTAAGCTTCAAACATGACGATGTAGTGTTAACGCCCTGAATTAGTGGTGCACTTTTAAAAAAATGCGATTAGCATTCTTTGGGATCGTTACGCACCTTTCAGGGGCTATCTGCCTTTCTATCGAACCGCTTTCCCACCTACTGGAGTCACTAGGTAGTGAATCGAATGGGTACAGCATCGGGCTGCTACGTTGCGGGAACAGGATTCGAAACCAGCGGTAAGACGCATATGGGTCACTGGCTTTGTGCCGCTCTTCAATGAACTTCTTTCACGCTACCTTGGCTTGCTGGGTGTGTGCCGCTGTCCAATCAACCTCTTTCACGCCAACATGGATCATTTGGCATGTGGCGCTCTTCATTTAACCTCTTTGGCGGTAACTTGAGGCATTGAGTATACGTGCCGCTCTTATATATATCTTGTATATATAGCCGATAGGAAGGCCGAACGCCACTCTAAATGTGTTCATCCGCGTCACGCCGTCTGCTCAACACCACAGATTTTCGTATATGCGCAAATGTCCTAACGTATCACTTATCCCTGTAACATAACATGCACCAACCAAAAAAGAAACTGTTTATATGCCAATAATTAGACAGCTACACCCGACTTTTCCTGTGCCCCGCACCGCTCCCTCACCCCCTCTAAGCGCGCGTATCGCCGGATTTATGCGGATTATCCCTAATTAAAACACCCATTTCGAATGTAACCAGACAGCTGTTGACTGTTCTACTAGTCGCTAGCACACACGTCTTCCTCGTGCAAGTACCGCAATGTTACGTCACGCGATGTTACGGAAGTAGCCGGGTACCGACCCGGTTATTGCAGAGTGTAAAATAAGAATACGGAGTACAACATACTATTTATTATTGCTCGTTCAGCCAGCGCTGCAAGGACCCATCGAAAATTGCCAAGAAGGCGCCGTCGTGGACGTTGTATGTCTCGCTGAAGGCGGACACCTCAACTACACTCTGCGACCGACAAATGAGGTTAACAGCAGGGGCGCATGCTCGCTGTTGGGGCGGAGAGAAAGAAGTGACGAAAGCTACGGATGCATTAGGAGAAGTTAAGAATTACTTCTGCTATACAGTGAGAGAGCGAAGGTTCGGGGTGCTTGATCCTTCCTCTTGGGAAGATTGTCAGCATTACTTGGAACTCAGTATTCACGACAATCTGGTGGTATACACCAGCACAAGAGAGAGAGAGAGAGAGAGAGAGAGAGATCGCCTGGTCTTTCTCTATCTGTACTGATGCGTCCAGTTCGCCGAGCATGCACACAACGCACAACGCGCGCATGTGTGCGAGTGTTTCAGCGCATCGCGACGACGCTTGTCCGAAGTCGGGTCTGGCGGGAAACGCAATTGGGCAGCCCGATAAGTTCCTCCGGATTATCCGCGATCGATGATCGCACGCGCGCAAGCTCGCGTGTCTCCGCCCTCCTCGACCTCCTCCTCAATCTCCACCTTGCTCTTGCTTGTGCACCGAGAGAACGCAAAGAACCGAGGGCGAAAAGCGAGGGTTCAGAGGTCCCATACATAAGAGCCGTCGCCCGCTGCCAAGGTGGCCGTAATCCACTTAGCCCCGCAATCTACAGGCGGGATTCGTAGTGTCCAGGCGAGGCTTTCTCGGGCTCTCGGGGACAGGATTGCCCACTGTGTTAATCTGGTTTCGGCACCTGCGTTTACACGGAGTGTTTAGGAGTACGTATGCACACGCATACGTGTTCTTGCGTTCAGCAGCGTTGCCCCTGTGAACGACACTGTTGCCTTTGAGCGAACCAGAAGGCTGCAGCCGTCGTACTTACGACAAAAGACGTTAGATAAAATTGGTGTGTATACGGGAAGGGCGAGTGGCCCGTTGAACACATACTGCTCGTACAATGGCATCACCGAACAGCCGAACGATTTATACAAGCAATGCCTTTAAGGCGATGACAGAGTGCGATCAAACATCATAAAGTTGAAAAGTGTTAAAAAAAAGTAAGTAAAGAATTGCTCGAGAGCTAAACGAGCTATGTAGGCGCAAATACACGTAGATAAGGATGCGAAACGCATCCAAGCTCTAAACCTGTCATCATTTGTAACTTACTGTGTCGGCAAACGGTACTTTTTGTTTCTGCAGAGATATTTCCTTTCTGTTCTTCGATTTGTATACTGTTTTTGGTCGGCACAAGTACGAGGTCGCGTCGGTAGTGACGGAGACGTCGCCGGAGCTATCGACTATATCTGTGGTATTTCTGCGCTAAAAAGAGATAGAGAGAACTGCCACCGGGGACAAATAACAGGCATTTGGGAAGCCACTTCGTCAAAGGAGGTGACAGTTACCAATTTTCCTCGCTCGTCCGCTTCATTTGCGTCGGTCGCGGCTGGCGCGGACACAATCGGTGTGATGTGTGGGCTAGCTCAGCCTCGGCCGCGGGACAGGATTCCCGGACTTCGATTTCGTCCGAACTCGCCGCCGAGAAGTGCACTAGTCTCTGCTCGAAAGCGCCGATCACATGCGCTGCCTCGCCGGTGGCAGGACTCGCAAGAAATTTCGCGTCGCCACGCTGTCTTTTCCCTACCCGCAGCGCAGTGCCTCAAGACTTGTTTAACGTAACATGAGCTTACGCCAGGCGAACAGGAGCTTTTAATGCATTCTTGAGTTTGTGACGTGCAAGATGAGCTCGCGAGCATCCCGCGCATCGTGCGTATCAGTGTAAGCGATTCGCGTCAGCGTTGCTGCCCACGAACACTGACAAAACGAGAACGACTGTCAAATCGAGCGCTTGGCGGGACGGCGTGTGGTTATCAGCCTTGTGCTGAACACGCCGGTTCTCTCGCCAGGTCACCCAACGTAAGCAGCCTTCGCCGAGTGCTTCAGTGGCTTCCGTTTTGCCAAGGAATAGTTCAGGTGTGCACGCGTTGAGTGAGACCCTTACCCGGTTGTTACTATAGTGGTTTGTTACTTGGGGGTGACGTTGTTCGCCACGCGACATTTCTCAGACATAACAAAAATTGCGGCGAGCGCAGATGACGATGAGCTTGTTCTCGTCGCTGTCTTTACCTCACGATGACACCATCGCGATGTACCGTGCACAACAAATGCCGAGTCACTGTACGCTGCAGAAGAAAAACGGCGACAGTGTCTCTTAAGAGAGAAAGATCGAGAGAAAGATTGGATTTAAATAAGGGTCACGTGGTAATGGTATCAGTTCTAAACGACAACGAAAGAAGTGAAAGAGCTCGCAAAGGTGAAAAAGTGAAAAATTGAAGTAGGAAGGGACGAAAGCGGTGAGTGTGGACACCAAGAAGGGGATTTTGCCTGTGACGGCATCCATAGGAGCACGCATTGCAGCGCGGTGTTTCCATATCCTCCTCCTCCTCCTCCTCCTCCTCCTCCTCCTCCTCCTCCTCCTGTGGCTTCTGCGGGGAGGGCCGCTGTCATATAATTTTTAAAGGCGCAATCTGTACCGTATCGCCCACAGATTGCCAACGTACCGCTCACAGCACCGAGTCGCGCTTCACGTCTACTCTATCAAATGCAATATCGCGCCACTTGGTCGTCTCACGTCAGCCGCACACCCCGCAAACAAAATTAAGTAAACGGAAACACTCGCGAAGAACAGAGGTAGTACACTGAATCGGCTAAGTGCCGAAGCCCATGCATAGCGCCGCCGACCGTCATCGACAACCACAGCGGAGGTCCCGATCGGAGCTGAACAGACGTTAACGAAAGCACTCGGTGAATCAAAACAAAGCGCGTTCGCCGTCCGCACTGTGCACACAGTATGCGCAAACGAGAGCTTGAGGCGACGAAAGGCACTTAAGCGCGACAAACTTAAAGCCGCGGCCGGCTAAAGAATTTCCTCGCTGCTCACAAGCGCACGACTGGCCACAGCTTTTGAAGAGCATCGGAATGGTGATAAGAGTGGAGGACCCTCCTGAACACGGCTGTTGAATTCCTCGTTCGCTGAGGGTGCCTCTTAAGAATATTCCTTCATTTATCGAACGCGGGAAGAAAGAAAGAAAGAAAACGAACGAAGAAAGAGACAAGGAAGGAAGAAAAAGGACACCGTTCTGGAACACGAAAGCAGCAGTAGCCAAAGAGGAGCCGCAAAAGGGTACACGCAGGCGGTGGATGTTAAGACTCTGAGCCCTTAGATGACACCGGGGGAGGACGGTGAAAAAGCCCTAATGAGATACAAACCTCCGCTACACTGGAGGAGCCGCTTCTTCAGCTTATTCTTGGCCGTATAACGGAAATCGTTGCTTTAAACCCCTCGTTCACCTCTTCACCTTTTTCTTCTTTTTTTTTTGTCGGTTGCTCAACCTTCCTTTATTTTTGTATTATTGTTTTCCCTTCTTTCCCCCGCTTTCTTGAGAACAATAGTGTCCTAATGCATTCACCGGCTGCCTCGCATTACTCGGGCTTGTCCGTTTTTCAAGCGTGCAAAATCCTTACGCTTGCAGTTTATTCTGCGATTCTTTTGACGATTATGTTAAAATGAAGACACAACTGGTCCTCGCTTTTTTTCTCTCTCTCGCGATGAAACTGTTCGAGCGGTCGTGGAAGTGACGAAGCATGAATTTGCTACGCTGACCGGGCGTCTTTCTTTATTCGCCATACTAATGCTATATTATTCAAGCGTGTCTCCTACAAAAAACATTTGCTGACTTGTGATAAAAGTTATCTTGCCTTTCTATAGCCATTTATCGACTGTATAATGAACGCGCATTTAATACTAAAGCAAATTTCAAAACGGTGGGAGTATGACCTTCTGTAGGTGACTTGTGTGCACCAAACGTGGCTAAAAACCTGAAGGAAAGAAAGTTCGAAATTAAAAATTGCCTGAAACTTCGAAGACGATTGCCCAAGAAAGCGACTAACGTTCTGAATCCACTGAATTCTCGCGCACCGTTTCCTCCCGTTCCTGCGGTCTTGGCGGACTCCCGTTGACGCCGAGTCTCGACGTCGCTTTTTAGCAGACTTCTGTTCCTTTTCTGCCGCAGTCATCGTAGCAGCGCGCTGGACCGCCGTTTCGCCGACCCTCGAGGTTCGCCCACCTCTGGCGTTACGTCAGCGCCTCTCCGGCCAACCAGCGAGGCCTGGAGACACCGGCGTCGTTCCCCCCCCCTCTCTCTCTCTCTCTCTCTCTCTCTGTCTCTCTCTCTCTCTCTCTCGGTGACTTACTTTCTGTCGGCGGGCTCCGGCACCGTTGCAGCCCCTTTTCTCCTCCATACGGCGCTGCCCTCTCCTCATACTAACGTCGGAGAAAGTCCAGTGGCCTACCACAAAAACGGAGGAAACAGCCAAAGAAAGCTACTTTGCGCCGAGCCTGAAAGCTGGCCTTGTTGGTATAAATCCATGCTTAAGAACAAAAGAGCACAAGAAACACGGGGACGAAGAAAAGAAGTAGACAACGCAAGCGCTGAACTTGTTACAAAAGCTTTATTCTCGAAACAACCGACATAAATGAGACAAATCCACCAACGCATGTCTATGCAAAAATCTCGGTTTACAAATTCGATGCAGAATGTGCAACAATACGTAATACGTGCCCCTTACCGTCCGTCATCCCGAGAAATATGCCTTATCTTTTTTTTCCGATAAAGATACGGTGGCTTCGCCAACACACCTGTGACCGTCAACGGCAATAAAGTACGGCTCCAAAATCTCCTTTGTCAAATGTGAGTTGTGCCCATATTTAATCTGTGTCCGGTTAAATATGGGCTTACAGCGATACTTCTTGCAGTGCACCCGCCCAAATGGACCCTACTCGACTTTTGACATTGAGCGCATGCTCCCGAATGCGGGTGTTCATACACCGGCCTGTTTGCCCGATGTACGCGCCATCGCACGAATAAGGAACGCGGTAAATGACATCTGTCATACACATAAAAACGTGCGGATTCGTGTGGGCGATCCGGCGCTTGTGTTGTCTACTTCATTTCTTTGTCCACGCGTGTTTTTCGCGTTGTTTTGTTCTTAGACATAGGAAAGCCAGTTACTTTAATAGGTACTTCGCGGCGCCCTTTGCAACTGAGAACTTGTGCCTCAAGAGGACCTTGTAAATTGCAACATTGTTGTTCGTCCTTTCGTGCGTTCCAGTCATTTGAGGTCTCTTGTCGGCATACTTTCGTGAGCACGCATGCAAGCGCGCAACTAAATAAGAAATCCTCCGCTGGCAGCCCTATTTCAACAGGAGAGCACAGATTGTTAACTGATGGATTAGTGGGAAAAAGAAGATAAATAAATTGAAATAAAAATTGTAAGCTGTTCTGTTTTATAGCCAGTGTAGGTGTACGCAGAAGATACTTTTCTGGTCATTTCGTGGTAGTTTCTGTGTTAAGATGTGATGAAGCGAGATGATGCAGCTGTGCTTCATGTTAACTACATCTACTCACTAGCATTTGGTGGGATAACAAGGCAAGCTTCTCTTTTTTTTTTGCAATCTTTGCTTGACAAAGTAAGTCTTGGCCTGCCTTAGGCTCTATGAGGCTCTGTTCCAGTCACCATTTGTGGAGAATGGAATAGTGGTTCTATCACGACAAATAAGGGAACGTTTTGCTGAGTAATTCACCGTGGGATTCTCGCAGAACTTGCAAGATATTGAGCAGCGTCTGCTTCTAGTTATTGATAAATTTTACCTCGCATTACCTTTTGCAAGCCTCAGACGATTGGCTCAGATGACTCAGCTACTGCCACAGGAAGGGCAGTAGTCCCGGGTTTAATGAAGGACCAGCAAAAAGTTTTTGTCAACTGCAAAGTTTATTTTCCAGAGATACTTAAATGGCTACCTTCGTAGCGCTATGACACTGCCTTGTGGGTGTCAACGTGTACTTTGTTTTTTGGAGTTGGCCAATTAAGCCAAGAAAACGTCGTAAAGTACAAGTGCAATATAGACGGAGAGTGCGCAAGCTAGAATATACGGCTACGAACTGCTCATAAGCAGCCATTTTTCTGATCTCGCTCTCGTTTGTGTTGCAGGTGACAGCCTGTGTCTGCGAACCTTCACCAGGTTTAGGATATGCCTGAACGTACGCGTATATCAGAGAGATTTCGAAGCTGGCTTCTCCACACTAAGGGTGTTTGTGCAAAGAAGCCCGCTTCTGGGATCTTTTTGATTCAGTTATAGCCAGCAGGCGATGACATCTATGCTTGCGTGCAACCGAGATGGTGCCAATGGAAATAATGATGGTAATTACAGATGGATGGATAAATGGATGGATGGGTAAATGGATGTATGGGTAGAGAAGAGCCAAAGGCAGTTGGAAGTTATCAGAATCCACTTGAAAGCGCTACGACACGGTTTCGAAATGCTGCTTGATAACTTGCTTGTTTGCTGCGTTACTTGTGAAAGGCTGAAACGGTGCTCACGCACGCAGGCACGCACGCGAATTATAAAGCGCATCATTCCATGATAAATGTATTGATCAATCCTTTTTTTTTTCTGAAGCAGTAATAATAGCTTTACTCGCTGTACATGATCGACCCAAGGCTTGAATATCTTCGCTATCCTCGGAAATGCGTTGTACTCCGCAGCGTCTTAGCAGAGCGAACGAGCTGATTTTTAATGCGAAAGTATCACATGCCCAACTACGTGAAAATTCGTCGGCGTGAGCAATAGATGGTACCAGAAATGGCCGACGCCGCAGAGAGTAAAATTATGTCACAAAATGCTCGGATTGACGTCACATTGCTCAGGGAGGTTCCTGGGAACAAAGTCAATTACTTTTTTTTTATCCTTTCGTACTTTTTAAACTTCTTTATTTATTTTTAAAACGCATGTTTTAAAATAAGATTTGATAAATTTAGGCCTCGGTGAGAGTCGGAACCCGGACCTTCGGTTTGCGAGATGAGCGCCCTTCCCCGACGCCATGGCGGCTCTACGGTTCTGGTTGACTAAAGGTGGGCCTAGTGCGTGCGTAATTGCAGCCGTCACATCGCAAGCGGGTGTCGAGACGCTTGGCGCGTTTTGATTTGTCCTTACGGAGGCGCATTTAGAACACGCGAGAGCTTGCGCGGACAAGGAACGTGCGAAAAAACAAAACAAAAGACATTTCACCAAAGGGACTATAATACTTTCGCATTCCCACACGTAAGCAGTCTTAAGTGTCTTTACCGATTTTTTTTTTCAATACACGTTAACTTCCGCGGCAAACTTTGTTCTTTCCCAGTCGCTGTCGTCTGGTGTGTTTGTCTGTGTCCTGCAGCTGTTGTAATGCGCTGACCGAGCGTTTTGGTAAAATATACTTTGCTCTTTGGGCTATGCTTCCTGACGCAGCGCGCTGTGCGCTTTCAGCGCTGTCAGCGAACGTGCCTGGCGAGACAAAGATCGCCAGAACTGGGAGGCGACGCAAGACGTGACCGTCGGGTGCGTTCAACGAGCGTTTAATATAGCTAACGACATCGCGTTGTAGCTGTCTAGGAAGCGCAGAGAAACCAGCCCACGAAAACTATTCATCACATTGCAACCAGTGCAGAACCAAGTGACAAAGGGTGGCGCTGTAACGTTGAGCAAGCAGAACGTAGCCTTCGGCAAACACGTCTTTGGTACTGAGATGGGAGACGAAGCGAAAAATGCCAACAACTCATGACTACGCTGCAAGTAAAAAGCGTAGAAAGTGCGAATAACAGTGGTGGACGATGTTGTTGGGAAAGTACTGAACACTGGGGGACGTAAAGTTAGGGCAGGTATAATATGTATAATGCGTGTTCTCTCTTCTGAACGTGTTTAGTGATAGAGATAGCTTCAGTCTAATGTGCTGGTTTTGCCGTAGCAGTGTTACCGCGACACCGACACGTATCCGGGAACAGCTGCGCCGGTGGTGACGCCTTGTTGCTCAGTGTTCAACAAGAATGTGTTGGGAACATTGGTTTAATCGTTCTGCGACTATCTCTCGACGAGGAAAGGTAAAATGTAGATTTAGATAGGCGAGCTGCGGCCGAAGCTACCGCGTCAGCAAACAAGTTGAACGCCGTCTGCTAACCAAGTGCGCCAGCAGGAGTGCCACGCTTTAAGTGACTTGACAGCTGTTTGTCATGTAGGACTTCGATGTTCTTCGCAAAAAGAAAGAGAAAAAGAGAAAGATGATGCACCCCTGAAGTAACACCTCTTAGGACAATTTTGGGGGTTCGTGTTTGAATTCTGTTCGTGTTCCATGTACGTCACAAACACGACCACGACGACAACGATGACAACGACAACGACGACAACAACGACTCTGTAGTGGGCCTATATACTACACGCATAGCACCGTCGCAAACTGCAGAGCCGTGCTTTCGCAAAGCTCCGTTTCTCTCATGCACCTTCTTACTCGTTCGAAACGCGAACTATATCCGATCCGCCCAGGGATAGTCTGCATCTCCAACCCGCTCGTCGGTTTCCCAATCAGGGTGGTCATTCTGCCGGAAAATGAAGCGACGGGCACAGGGAGCGCGAGAGACAAAATCTAACAGCCAAAGAAATAAATGATTAAAAAAAAAGAAAAAAGAAGGCGAGAAAAGAAAAGATAAAAGAAATAGGAGAGGCGGGATGAGGAGGGAACGAAGGACAAAGTGGAAGTAGTCTCGGACGCTTTAATGCGAAAGTAGCAAAGGGGTGAAAGGACACCGGAAGGTGGAAAGGAGGAGGCGGGGGATTCTCTTCGTTTCTCTCACCGAGACCTTCCCTCTAGTCTGCTGCTGCGGCTGCTCGCGCTAGCGTACTGCATGACGAGTGCATGGGCGGCGGTCGGTGATCTGTTTTCAGTGTCGAGCTTTAATTAATTGCGGACGTGTATAATTAACGTCGCTCGGTGTGGCCTCCTTTCCGCGCGTGCAGCAAGTGCTAGGAAGAGCCAGCAAATGCGCGCTGTGCCAGTCCTTTGGCTCATCAGTATCTATCGAAACTTCATTTAGATAGCGTAATGAAACTTTACAGGTACTTTTCTATGAAGAGCATAGAGTGTCTGTAAAGAGATTGCGCCCGTACGCTTTATATGGGCTATTATCAGTAGACTACTTCTAAACAACAGGTTCGTACAGACCCCAATAAATATAGTAGTTAGCAAGTTTTTGTCGGCAATCACTGTTTAGCTTTTATGCACATGAAAATACATGTCTGAGTGGGAAGGCATAGAATTGAACTACAAATCTACGTAAGTCTACATAATTTCACATGTTTTAAGAAGCGGGTAAGTAAGGCGGTGGGGGGGGGGGGGGGGGCTAGGTTCGAGAGGAATAAATACGTCGTGACTCATGGTGTCAAACCGACAGCAGAACTCCTGAGGTTAGGTTGTGATGAAAACAAAGATGCCGCGTAGTACGCCGTGTACCTATGCGATGATAACGACTTGAGAGTTGCTCTCCAAATAGCCGTCACAACCATGTCAGCTGCGAGGTCATACTTACAAGCGAACACAAGTAGGAGGCCTTGACTTTATTGTCAGCTAGCGAAGTTAAAGAAAATGCGCTATGTAATGCGTTATGAAAACGCGCTATAGTGCACTTTAGTGGGTCTTCACGCTTCGATACGCCAAAAAGAATAGTCGCTTACATGGACAGCAATTTTTTTCCGAACACAATCCACGCAAAATTTATATTTCACTTTGCCGGGAAATCGAAAATATTCGATATTCGATTTCATATTCGAAGGTCATCCTTCTCAAATGTCTGTTCTCTATTCGAAAATTTTGCTATTCCAACGTCTTCAGAAAAAGCTAATCTTTGACGGGCGTGTCGAACGACGAGGAGGGCGCCATAGTTGCAGAGAATGACTACTAGTCAGTAAGTTTACTTCAAGAATTGCCGTCTGATGGGAACGAAACAACAGACAGGCAAGTCTCATATCTGCAGTATCTCCCTTATCTACATTGCAACGATAATCCTGTAGCACTCGCAAAATGGTGAAACTGGTGCCCGAAACCGTCGGTCACGCGTGACCGACAGGATTGACTTAAGTAGGTTAGGTTCGTGGAAGCTAGAAAGCCGCACTAGCATATCTTGCATCTTTCTGTGGCCTCTTTCCCACAGCGTCCTCTGCAGCCAAGGGCAGATACAGCAATTTCGGTAGCGTACTAATTACTAATGCATTATCTATAATGCAAGAGCAAGTCCCTTCGAACACTGGGCATACTTGCATAAGTGCTTATAGGGGCATCAAAAAAAGCAACAAGATCAAGAAAATGCTAGCGACCAACACGACTATACAGCACGCTGTAATTCGAGCACGGGCTAAGCGTCGTTAGACAATAATTTCTCCGTGCATTCAGTGCACCGCGTGGAGGCACGTTGAGATTTCCCGCGGAATCGTTTACCGTTCGCGACAGTCCCCGTCGCTGCTGGGATCAATTAAGCGCGTTACTCGCCTCATTAGAGCCTTGGCGCCTCTGTTCAGCTCGCCACAGTCACTGACAGGGTGAGCGGAACAGGGAACGCACAGCTCTCGCCGTTGTGTTTCGCAGTACTAAAGTTCCCTAGAGCTCTCTGTTGCGGTAACGCTGACACCGACGTTTCGAGCGACTGCGAGGGCGGCGTGGGAAGTGACGCAACGAGCCAGCGACAGGCCATATACGGCAGTGCTGCGGCCTACTGAGGAACCCGGATCGCCTTGTCCCTATAGTGACGTCTTGACTCACGTGGGAAGAAAACCGAAACCGTCGCTCGTACTTCGCGATTGCAAGTCACCTCGTTGTTTCCACTCAGGCCTGCGTAACTGCTCTATGACGCCACGCCACACGTGGACAGAAATTTCTGTTGCCAAGCCCGGCCTGACGAAAGCGGAACGTCAAAAATCACCGCGGCCTTAAGCAAGCCTATCAGGTTCTATGGCAGTCGGTCAAGGTAGCACGACGTCACGGATCGAAGTGCACCGGCCTTGTGCTATCTAGGCGGCCTTGTTTCAGCCGTCGCTGCCCTCTCCTGTTGAGATGAGGAAATGTCAAGGCGGGTACGGTGACAGCTGATCTAGGCGTGGTGAGCCGTTGGACGAGAAGTGTTATACGGCATGTTTGCGAAACGTTCAACACCGGCGGCAGCGGATAAGCTTCGCTTATGTGGATCACGCGAATTCGGATACGGTATACGGATAAATTAATGAATTATCTGGAGCGCATAAGCGTTGTGTGCCCCTGTTTCGCACGTCTTGGTGGAGGGTGCTTACCTCAACGCGTACATGGTCTTCAGCTATCGCTAGCCTTGCTCTGTGAAGTGCGCAGAAGAGTCCAGTGGGTTTCTTGTAATGCGTAAACATTTTAGGGCTACATCCCTCGGAAATCTGTCATCCCATCAACGCGTGACACGATGCGCTCCATAGGATATGCATGGGGTCCTATGGGGGGTATATGTGGGAATGCCTTATGACAACGTATGACCTCTGTGATTTATACATCGCTTCTCGGCCTTTTGTCTAAGATCAAAGTGTAGTTTCTCTGATTTATGAATATCACTATATATAGTGAGCACTGATCATGTATTAATTAATAGTAATTAATGTTCATAATATGATAGTGAGATTAATTACGATGAAAGTAATTAAGCCCAAGTCATGCTTCTTAATTCTAATTAAAGGTAAGGAAGCCTAACGGAGATTAATTACCACGAAATTACTTAAGCGCAATGATGATAAACTGAGTAACTAAAAATAGTGATGCTAAATGAAATTAGTCAAGGCCGGAAATTTAGCCTAGTCAAGAGTAATCAAGCTTAAATTATTAAACTTAATCAAAGTTAATTAGATGTGATTAATATTAATGAAATCTAATTTCGACTGATTAACATTCAGTTGACCACGACTAGAATAAGGAAGGATGTCATAGTGCTAATTCAGATTATTTACGATTTCATTAACGTCAGTCAATAAGATTAATTGCGATTGATTAGGCTCTCCAATGAGGTAATTAAAACAGGTCATCGCAGCACTTGCAACACAGTGCGTCATCCTTGACGCAGTGAGCCGCGGTGTGCGTAACTCGTGGCCACTCAATCAATCGTTCGTTGCACGAGTGCGATATGAGATAATGGCAATTGATGCTTACGCAATATCTGTCAAATCCAACTAGGGAGCTTCTGCAGTAATGTTCTGTTTACGTTGTGTATCGACCCGAGCCCGCATCCACGATTCGCGCATGGTGCGTTTTCACCGGGGAAGTCGTTCGTTTTGCATGGTTTGATTAGGCACATGGTGTTGGTTCTTCACACCGTTTCAGTATCGGTTCGCCATGTTTACAATATTGGGCTTCGACACGATTTCAGTTTTTGTCTGCGATGGATTACGTAAAGCAAATGTACTTGTAAAGCGAAGAACACGTTTGTACCCATTATTGTTTGCATTAGTGCAAACTGCAATCGTGCGTCTGCGAGTATACTGTGGTCAACGATTGAAATGCGAATTCTGGAGTGCGGAAATATTGCACTGCCCATGGCGAAAAGCGAAACGCGTGATGATGTACGACCAACTGTGAGGTGTCACGAACACCGCTCGTAATTATAGTTTGGAGGTTTTACGTGGCACAACCTTGATGTGATTATGAGGCACACTGTAGTGATGGAGTGCGGATTAGTTTTGACCACCTGGAGAGAGATCTTTACCGTACCCCCAATGAACGGGACAGGGGCGTTCTTGCATTTCGCCATCATCGAAACGCGGCCACCTCGGCCGGGCTTTGATCCCGCGACTTCGTGCTTAGAAACACAACGCCATAGCCGCTAAGAAACCACGGCGGGTCACGAACATCGCTTGCGACACATGACAGTTCGTCGCACATCTTCAGACCCTTTGCTTGAGAAAAAAAAAAAAAAAGCATGTACTCCGCTGTTCCCATTTCAATGTTTCAAACGCAAGGTACTATTCCTTTATGACAGCTGGTCAACATAACAGCGATGATGTGACCCACAACATCTTCTGAAAGTCATCGTTTAAGCTTACTGACGATCATGACGAAAATGTATTCTTTGGAGACTGAGTTCAGATTGATTTCGGCTTCGTAAAATCGAGGTTTTCGGCCAAGTACGGTTTCGTAAATTAGACAATATTGGGCCTCCTATAGCACACGTAGCACATAAAAAAGGCCTCAAAATCAACCTCGGAACAAAAAGGACGCACCAAGTTAGCGTAGAGCTAGCCATGTATACGGAGCAGTAATTATGCGCAGTTAGCGCGAGAAGGCCGACGAAATTAAAACCGAGATGCGCTCGTTTAGACTGCGCGAGCCTAGAACCGCGCGTGTGGCTTTGTACTCGAAGAAAAATGGCGGCGGTTCCCGAAATTCCCGAAGGTTATAGTGCAGTCTAAACAAACCACGTGGCACACTGACGCGCCACAGAAGACCTCGTCTTTCTTCGATGTCGAGTCTTTTTCATTTCTCCCCGCTTCGCCGCAGGGTACTTTTTCGTGCGGATTCACTTCCTTATACGTCACGCTAAAAATCATGAACGCCCTGCCTTTCGCACATGCAGTTCCGCAGTTAGCTTGCTGTGATGCTGGCACTCAAGCGCTCCCTTGAAATAATTTACAACCGCAGAACAGTGCATCGCTGCGCCGTGTAGCGGGCGATATTAAAGGTATGTAAGGAATGTTGCAGAAGCGAAGCAAGATTGCATTGTTCCACGCTGCGTGACAAAGAAAAAAAGGGAAGAAACGAAAGAGTCTTAGATGGGGTTAACAACGCATAGTGGCGCGCGACAAGAGCGCGAGGGGCTCGTTCTCTTGTTCACGCGTCAGCGGCCATTGCTCCCCAAAGTTTGCGCGCCGCGCTTATACACACACGCGCGCTTCTTTCCAGCCGGCGGGCCATTAGAGGCCTTTGGGTGTTCCTACAATTAACGACGGTGCGACAAAACCCGCTTTTGGGGGTCTGCAGCGGATGGCGATGCGTCAAACACGCACGTGGTTCTGGCATTCGCGCCCATTCGAAGACGCGTCTGTATCAACAGGGTTTCCTATACAGGCCGTATGTGCACCACTTTATCGTGCTCGAGCTCGCCTACTACGTGCCCCGGGAGCACTCTGGTCGTTTTCCGTGGCGGCTGCGATCACCCAGCGGACAAAACGTGCCTCGGAGCCGCCTGCTCCTTCTGCGCGTGCGCTGGGCCGAGCCATTCGAGCCGCTTAGGCCGCACAGGGGAAAAAGGACCCGTTGAGGGTGCGTTGCTATTATGCACGGGCAGTTAAGCCATGAGTTAGTGGTCTGTACGGCAGTAACGGGGCGTTCTGCATAGGAAACGTGGCACGTTCTCGTGCATATAAAGACCGGAGTGTAGTTCGTCCGACATCGTGCCCTGTCCTTCGCGCTAACGGATAGTTTTGCAGCGAACGCTTTGCATTTAGAGCCTGTATGGTATAGGAGGACAGCGATCCCTGAGGGCGAACGACATTCGTGTGTTTGCGAAAGCGAGGAGGAAAATCCGAAAGGTCGGAATTTCGACTGCTGCAATGACCTTGGGCGCATTGATGAAAGTGTTTCCTTTTTTTCCGAGACGGTCACTTCACAGCCAATCCGTTCGAACGGGCCACGATCGACGCGATGAGCATTTCTTTATTAGAGAAGGTGCCATATCCTTTTTCGCTTATGCTCTCCATACGAAGGATGGTTGGTCATGCGAAACTTTGTATATAATATCCGCCATTTCCAGCATATTTCTGCAGGAGCTGGATCCCATGCTCATTTTGATTATCTAAAATTGCTGTTAGCCGGTTACGTCGAATGTTCCTGTCTTCCTGATAGCCTGTAGCTGCCATCAAGGGGTATTTTTTTTCTCTAGCGCGTATGCCATGCCCGTGTTTTTAAGCACGGCCAGAGAGGCCTCCTTGAACACTAAGCTACCGTATTAAGTTACTTAGCCCTTTAGCAACCCTTTCTTTCGTCACCCTTAAATAAATAAATAATAATAATAATAGAGAAACCCAGTGCGCGGTTGATGCTTGACATAAATTTGAGACTCCGGTCGCACATACTATTTGGTTATTATAGGTAACTGCAAATTTTACTGCAACAAATTCGCACCAAAGGCAAAAGCTCTGCAAATCCTAGTCGGCGGGGAAAACAAAATCAAAGGCGAATCTCATCAACGCTTCTCATCAATGTCACCAAATTTCCGCCGGTGATACTCAAAAACACCGCCATATAGTTGCAGTGCAGTTGGCGAAAAAAAAAAAAAGGGAAACAGCCGCAACTTGAAAGCTTTAGCTTACATTAACTCTTGCAGCTGCAGCTCGCGCTTTGTACGGAGCACGCAACGTGGTTGGTATACGTGCGCCGTTTCTCCGAATGGGCTTCATTTGTCATTCTTGCGCGTGCGCTGCGCATTGCGAGCGCCATCTGTGCAGGAAAAGCGGTCATCGCTCTATGCTATCAGCCTCTTCGGCAGCACAGTCGAAGTATACGCGGCTTGCCATTGCAGAAGCCATGAACTGAGCACGTCTGGCGCAAACGACTGACTCGGGGCATTACATCACTGGCGCTGCTGCGCCCGTCATCATTATCCGGTTTACCACCACGCGGCGCACCCGGTGAAAGCCGACAAATTGCTGTTTCCGTGCCTTAGTTCCTCTGCGCGCATAGAGCGCCGGATCTGCAGTCGCGCTGGAAGAGACCCGCTCAGAAGCCACGGCGTTTAGGCACGCTCCAATGGCCTCGTCTCGCTATGCTGCGATCCTTGGCTTAGTTTTTTTCCCCTCTTACTTAATTTCCATCAGCTTTGGTCGGTCCCTCGCAATGCTCCGTCCATCGGGCACACCCACCGCGCGTGCTGCGATTATAGTTGGCGCCGAGGGACAACAGAGCGTTAGTGATTTGACGAATTGCATGGTTGATGACTCGCACCACACACACGCGCACACGCACACACTCGCTCCCTTCTCCGCCTCCCCGCACCTCTCGCCTTTCTTATTACTTCTTGGTGAATGAAAGGGTCGCATGGCGCCTCACCTTCGCAAATAGCGCCATTAAAGTTGTTTCAAAACCACTTGTGATCTTTTTTATTGCGTTAGCAATTATGTGTGCACCCCAGGCGCACTGTTACCGTCGGCGTTGTGGTGATGTTCTGTATAAAGTTGAAGGGCGATAAACCGTCGCCGCGCGCCTTAGGCTGTATGTGCGAGTGAAATCTCGCGAGGGTCAGCCGATGATCGCGTCTCAATCTCGCGCGCGCAAAGAGAGGAAATCGGGGAAGAAGCGTGCCGTCTTCCGTCGCGCGCGAGCCAACGGGGGCAGGGCAAGGACAAGGGTTGGAGAGCGTCCTTCTCCGTTGGCTGCTGCGTACGGCGCGGCATTCGGGCGCCCATACCTTGAAAGCGATTCTGCGATGTGTACAAATTGCGCCGAGCGCTGGTAGCTTCGTATGCGCTGTGCTTTCGATGCTTAGATCGCGTTGCAGCGAGACGCAGCACGAAGGTCAATTCACTCGCTGCTGCTGCCGCGCTTCTTCACTCCAGCGTTTTGACAGCGAGTTTCCGCGGTCATCGAGTGAGATGTGTTCACGGTTTACCTGCGCGCGCGTGACACCGTGCTTGCTAATTTAGTTAGTAAGCGAATGTTTACGAGTTTATACAGCCGATCAATAGACTATTCTTACCTCGTATATCTGTCTACAATTTTTCTATCGCAATCGATGCTTCGCCTTTCTGGCGAAACTGCTACTTTTTATTTTTACTGAGCAGCGTGTGGGACTTCCGGAAAGCCGGCCCTAAAGAGACCCATCTTCACAGTTTCCTTCAATTAATAATAAATAAATACGTCGAAATATTTTGTAGATAAATATAGTAAGATTGGCCAAGCTGCGTTCAATTTCTCTTTGGAACGCGCCGCAGTTATCTTTTATTCAGCAGTAGTCATCAAATGTCTTAATTTCAGCGTTTTCCTCTGCGGCTACTGAAAAATTTACAAATTATTTTTTTCGTATATTACTCCGAAAGTTATAAATATTTGTGCCCCGGGAATGGAACGCATTTCTTTTATTCGAAAACATAGAAAGAGGTCTCTCGTACGATGTGCTAACTATAAAGCAAGTTTATTGTTTGTTTGTATTGTAATCTGATAGGGCACGGAACCGAAAGTTTCTTGGAGTCGCTGGTTCGCTGAGTCAAGGCATGGGCAAAATCGTTTTTGAGCAATGCTCTATCACGTTTATATATTTACTTTATGCCGATCATTAGTGTCCTTCTGAAGCAGCGATTTTCACTATGTGTCGGAGAAGAAGCCTCCGTAGGCTTCCGAGAGGCATACGCACGTGACCTTTGTATCTCATTAGAGCATTTTCTTTTCGATGGCCGGTATGTACTCGGAGACTTAACACTTCGCGCGAGCCTTAATCTCCTCGGCCAAGTTTTCGCGTCTTACGTTCACTATGCGTTGATCTTCCTCTCACAGCTCTTGTATTTGTGTTTCAGTTACAGCAAAGAACGTGCCTTAAAGGCAGAAAGCGGGAAAGGGAGCGCGTATCATCCGGTCGTGTCTAGTGCGGGTTGATATATTATTCTTGTTTGCTTTCTTTTTCTTTATTTTTTTTCTTGGTGGCGTGTTTTTCATTTTGGGGTAGCTGGCCCTAAAGACGCCTTCCCTCCCATTATTCTCAATCGTAAAGACGGACGGACGGACGGACGGACAGACAGACAGACAGACAGACAGACAGACAGACAGACAGACGGACGGACGGACGGACGGACGGACGGACGGACGGACGGACAGACAGACGGACAGACAGACGGACGGACAGACGGACGGACGGACGGACGGACGGACGGACGGACGGACAGACGGACAGACGGACAGACAGACGGACGGACGGACGGACAGACGGACAGACGGACAGACAGACGGACGGACGGACGGACAGACGGACAGACGGACAGACAGACGGACGGACGGACAGACGGACAGACAGACGGACGGACGGACAGACGGACAGACAGACGGACAGACAGACATGGAGAGGGTAAGGAAGGGAGGGAGTATCGGCTTTGTTGCACTATTATCCTCATTACCCGCCGTGGTTGCTTAGTGGATATATGGAGTTGGGATGCTAAGCGCGAGGTCGCGGGATCGAATTCCGGCCACGGCGGCCGCATTTTCATGGGGGAGAAATGTGAAAACACCCGTGTGCTTTGATTTAGGTGCACGTTAAAGAACTCAATTCGGTCTAAATTCCCGGAGTTCCACACTATACGGCGTGCGTCAAAATCAAATCGTGGTTTTGGTACGTAAGATACCAGAACTTAATTTTCCTCATTATTATTATACGCGTCGATCGCAAAGGCGTCCCCGCTTCTCTTGTTTTCCTGAGCGCTCTACCCGCCTTTGTCTTTTTTTTTAAAACTGCGATAACGATTATATGCACACCCCAGGTGAGTTTGCGCCATGGGCGTTGCGGTGATTTTCCGCATATGCTTATGGATATGCGAACTATATGATTTTAGCGTTGCAGCGCGCAAATAAAAGTTACGAAACATTTCATTCACACCGCGTGCCTCTTATCTTAAATCTTCTCTGACTGTTAAAAAATTCGAAACAAGATTCCTACTATCGCTGCCATGAGTTTGGATACGCGATAGGCATCAAAATAAGCGTGCGTCTTTCTAGTTTTTGCACGATATAAGATTTGTGTTCTAGATAGTACTGCGGAACACCGCTGAGGTATCAAAACAAAAATGGCTGGATCCGTCGGAAAAGTTGGTTGACGTGCGACTTGTAGCGCCTATAGAATATACGAGTGCGTTCTGGTCACAATACACGGGCAGGGGTCCGCTTTCTGCATTTCAAGGAACACAATGCCAAATACATTCATGTCGCGCTGGTTACAGAGCGCGGTGACGGTCAGTGTCGTAACCTGACTGTGCTTCCGCTGCTGACGATAGTGATGACACTAATTGTTGTGCTTGGGACTTGTGTTATAGCGTGTGCAGTGTTTGCTATTTCTATCTAGTGTTTCTCTCTCTTTTCTCTCCTTCTTGAATAGTTCTTGGGGATTAGGCACATAGCTGGCCCTAAATAGGCTTACCCTCCCATTTTTAATGCGATAGCGTTATAGGCGAACTTAGTCCAATTTGTGGGTATTCTAACCAGGCATGCACGTACCCAGGGGGAGGCCTGGGAGGGCCCTGGTCCCCTCCGAAATTAATCGGCATGCCTCCCCCCCTCCCCCTCCCCGCCCACGCCACCACTCCTCACACACATTCCTAAAGCGCCGTCAAATCAATCTTGAGACTTGACAGCTGTTCGGTGGTCAATATTTTGCTGCTATTTTCACTCCTTTTGGATGGCGCTAGTTATCGGAATCTCCTGGGGTGTGAAGGACAGTTTTCTCATCGAATCGGTGCCCGCGCGATTGTCTCGAGATGCGTCGAGTTGTCAGAATCTATTGCAAGGGTCACGCTCATCGCTGTTGCTTCGTTAGTTCAACCTTCTTTGTCTAGAGTGATCCAGGGACTAGGAAAGAGATTCAGTTCGTTGTCAGCTGGTCTGTATGCTCGTGAAACGAGATGCGGCCGGAGAAAATGCCAGTTGCGTTTAATTTTTCCTTTTGCTTCATTATTTCCTCGAGTGATGGCTCGCCGCCACGCCGGCCGATCCTCGGAACCATATACACGTGATATGGGTCAGGTAAGACGGATAATGAAATCATGCGAAACAGCGTCCATCATCAAACCCTGCAATAACCGTTAAACCCACAAGCAATATCAACGTCACCCGTTACGTTGTCTCGTTTTTGCCTAATTGTGCCTAATTGTACCTAATTGTACGGCACTTTCTTGCAAAATTGGCAACTGGAAACAAGAGTCGGAAGGAGTTGAGAAATTAAGCGAGATACTAAGGGAAAGAGCCGAGGCAACAGCCAAAGAGGAAGGAAAAGCGAAAATTAACAAATTTAACCGTTGTTCATGAAAATATTTGTGGATCAGCATATCTTTATTTAAAAAGAAAGTAGAGAAAACGTCGCCGGAAGGGGAAAATGATTCCGCGTGTTTTTAATGACGCTTCTACAGTTATCAGTCAAACCGCCTGACGTAGCCACTTCTCTGCTGTGCTTATGTGGGTGTTTTTCTAACCTTCCACGGTGGGCGCAGTAAGTCTAGAAACACAGCGTTCTGCGCTCTACGCGGTTGTGTACGGGACTGGCGGCCGCTTCTTCATTACGCAATTTCCGAAATAACAATACGAGTCAATTTTGGCAAGTAACTTGGTAGAGCTGTAGACGAGAGACTCAGAAAAAACTCTGATTGTTCCGTAAATATATATTTCTCTATAATTTTTCCGCAGCTAATTCAAACAACGCTACTACAAATCTTTATTTTACACTTTCGCTTGTTTACTTGTTCTTGTGTTCCTCCTGCGCATCTTTTCTGCGCGAGTCCATTTGATGTGGTTCCATGTCTGTCAAGAAAAGCAGAGGCGTATCTTACAGGAGTATCTGCGAGATACACCTTATTTAATTTCTCTTTTGCGGGTTTACGCGTCTTTATGGCGAACGGTGGGCATTGCTCGCTATTGTACTAGTAAAGGTAACCCCCCTCCTCCCTCGATTGCATAGAAAAATTACCTTGAGGCGCCCCCCCCCCGCCCACCCCCTTTTTCGGAGAAAAAATCCTTAGTACGTGCCTGATTCTAACAGTAAGCGTGGCCCGATCCCGAAGGCAGTGCAGTCCAGCACAGCGTCTGAAAGCGCTAGCTGTCCCGAGGGAAGAACGCGAGAAACTGGTGCATGCGCGACGCATGCGCCAACCGTTTCAAAGAGCGACTCTGACATGAGAGAAGTGTGCGTGCGGTCGTGGCCTAATGATCAGGGCGGCGGCCCTGCTGTGCCGGAAGACAGAGGTTCGATCTCGCCATCGGTCACGCGTTTATTTGTAGCATTATAGCCGGAGTTCACCCACTTTGGTGGCATCAAACAGTAGCCTCGAGGTGTGTGTTGACTCGAGGCCTCTCGATAAGTATTTTTTAAAGAGATACGATGTATCGAAACGTCACTCTGACAAATGAGAGTGTGCAAGGGCGCGCGCAGCTGTCGAAGAGTCACAATACAAATATGTTATCTCACACTCAGAGGCGTGATGGTGCTAAGTTCTGGCCTAGCTTTCTTTTTTTCCTTCTTCACTTCGTAAAGAGATAGACTCTTCACTGCTATTATTGCTGTGAGGCAATGTCAGCTTGATTTTATTTGTGTACAAATAAAGAGCGCAGCGAGGAAACGTGAGAAACTGCCCTTAACTAACTCCACGGGAAGCGAATCAATGTGTCGTCTGCTCTATGGTGGTCGAACCCATCAGCGAAGTCATGGGCAGCAGGGTGCATCAATAACTAAATAATGGAAGGGAGCAACAATATTTATCTGTCTGGCTACTGGCTGCTTCTATTTCGCTTTGCTTTCTTCCCGTTTAAAAATGTGTTACCACGTCGAAACCTCTCGCGTAGAAACATAGGAAGGAGAAACTTGGCGTGAGCGCAACTGATGGATGGCGAGAAGCTTACCTGAAATTACGCATAACGTCGCTTGATTCACTTTAAGGTCTATATCTGTTCTGCTTGGGCTTTTATGTTCTTCAAGAAGTTGTTCAATGGGGCAGGTGAAGAGTGAGTGAGTGAGTGAGTGAGAGAGTGAGAGTGAGAGAGAGAGAGAGAGAGAGAGAGAGAGAGAGAGAGAGAGAGAGAGAGAGAGAGAGAGAGAGAGAGAGAGAGAGAGAGAGAGAGAGAAATAAAGAAAGAAAGCGCTAATTGACTGTACTGTGTGAGTACGGATATGGTCAGCCTTGGGAACTGATGTCGGCATTGCTCCGCCTTTAAAGAGAGCGAAGGAAGAAGCCCGTGTAATAATAATAATAATAGAGAAAGAAAAAGAACGAAGCCGTTTCTTCCTTTGCGTGGAAAAATAGGTAGCAAACATAGCGAATTCGAACGAGGCGAAGGTCACAGTACGTCTCACTGGCGCCCGCTGAGAGTCCATACGGCTCGCTGTGATGACTTCAAAGCTGCTCAGTCAGCACAAATGACCCGAAAGTGCCGAGTGCCTTCGACGTCCGACGCGTTCTTTTGATGGAGGGCCTCTCCAGATGTTTGCGATTTCTCTGCTGCTTTGAGCGTGTTTTCATCCAGACTTAACCAGCCTTTGTTCTTACCGTACGAGCTGTGTCACGTTTCTTTGTAAGTCGCTCGTGTCTGGTTCGCTGTATTCTCTTTCCTGCCGAAGTGCCGTTAAAGAAAAAAAGAAAAAAGAATACCTTAAGGAGGGCCTTTTTGACGGCATCCGGTGTTTCCAAGAACGTGTTTGGTGACCTGCAAACTCTATATTGAGATCCAGCTTCCTCGCATCGCCAGTTACCAGTGTTTCGTGCGAAATTTGCTCACTACAAGTCCGGAAGCTTGGACAGGTACTTTGTAGTTGCTACTACACGCAGTGACTTATGTAGTGAATTACGCAATTGCGCGTAATGAAATCGGTCACTAAGTACGTATCTCGCAGTTTTGAAGAATGACCTGTCATTTAAGCTGCGCGATATATATTGGTCGGAGCCTAGTGGCAGCAGTACACTTTCGTAACCGCAGCTAAGTCGTCGTAATCTACGTGAAGCTGCAAAATCCGAAGAAGGTACCGACGATAACATAAAGATGCCGCTGGCTAACCACTCAGCGCTGATACATGCGAGCTTTGAATTGCAAATAATCGTTGGTCCGCTGTGGCGGCGTAGTACGTGGCTTTGGCGTTACGCTGCTAAGCCCAAGGGGCATGGGATCAAATCACGGCCGCGGCGACCGCATTTCGATGGTAGCGAAATACCCGTGAAGCGGGTGGAACCCCAGCTAGTCAAAGTTAATTCGGAGTCCCCCACTACGGCGTGCCTCATTATGAGATAGTGGTTTTAGCACTTAAAACGCCATATTTTATTGTTTTAAAACTCAACACTGAAGGGTAACCCCGCCGTTTTTTTTAAAACCGTATTAGGATATTGTCGTTTTGAAATGGCACTGACAGTCTCGTCACTGGTAGGGTGGTCCAGTTTGCTTAGAAACTCATCAATAATTTTAAATAACCAATAAGCGATGTACCGAAACCGAAACGGGTAGCTGCTTTGTGCGACGTCACGATAAGTCGATGACGTCAGACTATGCACTACCGTATCGTAGACACACAGTACACGTGGTGCTAACGCCAAGAAAGCGAAGCTGACGGTATCTTCCGACGACGCGGGAAGCCTTTCCAGTTCCTTCGGACTAGACAGCAGCGATATCAGCGACCATGTGAGCGCTGAAGGATTGCCGTTTACTTTTACCCGCCGCCGCCGCCACGCGAGGCAGCTGACGTGCTCAAGCTCAACTCCTTGTGCTGCGGCAAGAGGAAGAGAAGCACCGGTTATCACCCCTGTCAAAACGACGTTTCCTAGAAAAACGAGACAGTTTCGTCGTTTCTGGGCGAAGTGGCGGTGACGTCACAAACACGGGGGGGGGGGGGGCAGTAAAAGTCATACATCCGTGGGCATGAGTCCGGAACACGCAACCAATCTTTCAAATTAATTTTCAGGAAAACTAAATGACTTCCAGTCATATCGCTTCGCACAGGTAGAGGGCGAAAGAGAACTTATATGCAAAATTTTATTAAGGTCAGTGGATATCGAGAAATATAATAATATAATATTTCGGGTTTTACGTGCCAAAACCACTTTCTGATTATGAGGCACGCCGTAGTGGAGGACTCCGGAAATTTTGACCACCTGGGGTTCTTTAACGTGCACCTAAATCTAAGCACACGGGTGTTTTCGCATTTCGCCCCCATCGAAATGCGGCCGCCGTGGCCGGGATTCGATCCCGCGACCTCGTGCTCAGCAGCCCAACACCACAGCCACTGAGCAACCACGGCGGGTATCGAGAAATCGCCGGAGTTGCCCTTTAAGAGCAGTCACTGTGAAAAAAAGAAAGAACACAGAGAACAAAGAACAACCAGGCATCGGACAACATCCAACGCAGCGTGAGTGGGCATTCATAGCATACGCTCATTGTTTTTTACTCGCCCTCGCCGACGAGTTGCTCGAACAGTACACGAAGACGCTTGCTTTTGTTTTATACCTTTATCAATAACTAACGCAGCTCAGCACATACGCAAGCTTGCGCGTGGTACGACCAAGGAGGTTAAAGAAAAACTGCTGGAGTGGAGGGCGCGGCC
Organism: Dermacentor variabilis; assembly: GCF_050947875.1. NCBI lineage: Eukaryota > Metazoa > Arthropoda > Arachnida > Ixodida > Ixodidae > Dermacentor > Dermacentor variabilis. The sequence continues at coordinate 58,655,421 of NC_134571.1, read as the reverse complement.
GTCAAGTGAAGCCGCCACGTCGCCATCTTGCGGGGGGCAAAAGCGCGCCGCTCACCGCAGCTTATGTGTTTCGGGTGCTGTGCGGATCCCAAAATGTGCTAGCGCGCTCAGGTGTTTTTAGGTAAAGATGACGTACAAGTCGTTGACATGTTAGCGTTATCCTTCTAATTTAAATAAAGTTGCCGATCGGCGTTGCCCTGCTCTAAAATAAAGGGAAATTTTATATTTCAGGCTAAAAGGAAAGGGCCACTAGTAAAGTTACGACATTCTCCATGCAACGGCCGCTGTCAAAGCTCTGAGACTCTCCATACAATGAGCATGCTAAAGCACCGGCAACACCTGATGATAATGAAGATGATAACGAGTACTTATGTTTGTTGCATGTACCGCTATTTCTCATGCTACAATTTCAGTTATTAATAGTTTTTTTTTGTTCTGACAGCTTTGATGATTGATAAATTTCTACACTGCATTAACAAAGGTGAATAAATGCTAATTATTGCGTGAATGTTTATCTATTTGGCGGCAGCTACATATTGATGCCGGTAAAATGGGGAAATGCCCCCGAGTACTCGGATATCTGCGATCCGGAGAACTCGAATATGGCTCGTTTCATAGCCCACAGTGGTGCCTTAGAACTTGAAAATCCGTTAAGCAATTATAGACCGCTGGATAAGTCGGCGAGCAGCGCTGCGAAACTTTTGGCAGGCCGCTTCTTGCCCCCGGCAGGATGGCCGCCACCGGCTTCACTCGAGCACAGGCCGGTATGGGCGACTTCAACTCCAGCAGTTTTTCTTTAACCTTCTTGGGTACGACATTGCAGAAATGACACTAATCTGATCTCGTCCGCCATCGTTTGCCTTTGCTCGGCTTTTTCAGGCAACAGCGCCTTTTACCAGCTAGTCTTTCGCCAAGTCAAGGAATACGGCTTTGTCGCTTACGCCTGGCGTTGCATTCGCCGACGCGTACACATTCTTGATAAGGATGACCGATGCCGCTGATTGCTAATGTCTCTGGTTATGAAGAAACGGTAAAGCGCCTCCAGTATTACTACCCGCCCTTCGTAAATGAAAGGATTGCCCTCCACTCAGCTCTAAACGAGCCAGAGAAAAGACCTTTCTCGTCTGAACAAGATCTGATCTTGGGACCATAGCCTCGTTTATCACACCTGCGGAAGGTGCCAGATCCCCCAAAGCGTTGCTGCGAGAGAGAGAGAGAGAGAGAGAGAGAGAGAGAGAGAGAGAGAGAGAGAGAGAGAGAGAGAGAGAGAGAGAGAGAGAGAGAGAAAGAGAGAGAGAGAAGACAGGACAGACAGGGCGGTTAACCAGACACATTTCCGGTTTGCTACCCGGCCCTGGGGAAGGGGGTATAGGGATGAAGAGAAAGAGGGAGAGAGGGAAGAGGGAGAGGAAGCGTTGCTGCAATTCCTGTATAGGCAACCGGTCCGAGCGACTGGCTGGGACACAGCGACGCGAATTGCAATACGTCTGCAACGCCAGTGCACACCGTTCTACCACCTTGTCTTGTGACGAATTTTTGAACGCCTCGGAATAATGTTGCGTAAATTTTACAAATTTTTGGACAGTCGACCATAATTCGCACCTGAATGGCATGTGTATTTATCGTTACTCTGTCTCGGCGTAAATCTATGCTTTTGGCGGTAACATCAACTTCTCTGTCTCTGTGTCTGCCTGTACATCGTTCATCCATCGGACGCTTTTGGGAATATTGGGGAAGTGAAGTGAAGAGAGAGAGAGAGAGAGAGAGAAAGAAAGAAAGAGAGAGAGAGAGGTTATTCAAAGCGTAACAGTTGTACAGGTACACTTTAGGAGAAGCGCAAAAGGCAAACCGCCTGACGAGGCCCATCCCACTACAAACATTGCTTCATCCGATCCGGAAGCGTCGCCTTTTGAGCGCCACTAGTAATAAATTTATGTGCTTACCCCTTCCTTTATTTCACAAACACACACACACACACACACACACACACACACACACACACACACACACACACACACACACACAAATATACATAAATAAAAAATTGAGTCTAAATAAAAAAAAGACGATATATAAAGAGAAACGAAGTGTAAACAAAACTAAAGCTAGCCAAAAGAGGCACACGCGTAGAGCAAGAGAAGTTTATAACAACTTGGAATAAAGTAGCTTCTAGCAGTGCCTTCCGCTCCGTTCTACAAGTCGCTCCTATCATCCGCCGATCACGGCAGGCTGATCCCTTTGATAACGCGGGCGTTGCGTCGTTCTCACCGCAGCCGAAGCGCGAAATGAGAGCAAAGGAACAGCACTGGAAAAGGCGCCGCTACAAAATCGCGGCCCAGTGAATCTACTGTGCGCGCACACGTGCATCAAATTGTCCGAGTAAACCTTGAGCAAACATTCAGAGTACACTGGGGTCGGAGCGAATAAATGCGAAGAAAATCAAATAATTTATGTTCTTCTTTCTTCTCCGTGCAATTTGCCTGCCATTCCGATGCACACTTAGCCCGCACGACAACTGATCTGCATTTTTTTTCTATTACGTCCAAATTATGTCGGGCGTCTAATCCATTCCAATTCTGCTTCGCCCACGCACGTAACGCACCGCTCCCGGATAAAGTGGAGATCATCAATTTCACAACATCATACACGCACGTTGATGTATATATCCAGCACTGAACAACGATGTATCATGCCCACGCTCTTCATGCCTCCCTTGCTCGTGTGTTACTCGCTCCTGACGCATCCGAGCCCATATTTTCTCGCTCCGTTTTCTTCATCCCACGGGGAAGCTTCATCATGACAGAGATGTGATCAAAGGGGTATTAATAAAAAGGATATTCACGCGCACTTTCGGAGTTGAATCAATATATATGCAAGCCGGAGACGGCGGGTTAAATTGACGAGCGTTGACACGAAGACAATACTGATAATAATAATAATAAGAAAAAGCGTTTAGAAGGAAGCAGAGCGTGTGTTTTACGCACTACATCATCTACGCATTCTGCACGTTCTAAAGAATGAGAAACTGGTGCGAAGGGACGGGATACTCGCAATGAATATAACGCGGCCGAGGTACAACGAATATGTCTTCGCGCAGCGAGCGTATACACGCAAGGCGAATGTTCGGAGCACAATTACTTGAGGCGCGTCAAATGTGCACAAAAGAGGGCTTGCCGACCCGTGTCCCGAAGGTCCTCCATCTTCGTCATACCGCTCCCTTCGATCGGCCGTACATATACGCGTACGTGGCGAAGCGTGATTTTGGTGTCCGTTCTTGGTGAGGGGACGATATGTATGCATCGTTCTTGTTGTCTATTAAGCGATGTAAAGCTTTTGTTGATGAAGGTAATTGATGTGTAGCTTTACGGGAGTGGATGATTGAAGGGGCGTTCAGCAGAAGAAGTGTCGGGGGCTGCGTATACCCCCTTTAGATTTGGGCACGTGGCCATTATCTTTTTGAGGTAGGTAAATACATACTTCTTTTTGTTAGTTCTAGATCTTCCTCATCTTTATAGGCTGATCACTGTCGTCGACTTTCATCCTACTTGTTGCTTTTTCCCGCACTGTTATTTTATACGCGTTTTTCTTCTTTCTTCTCGTGTCGTGGTAGAGTATTTCCAGCGGGAGACTGCCTGCCGGTTACGTTTCAGGCACGTGGCGGGTTTAGATGACATTGCGGGACATTACCGCACTGTGAGAGCACGAACAGACAGCGAGCTATAGTGTATACGGGAGCTGCCAATATACAGCAGCTCACGCGGAAAGGAAATAAGAGAAAGCAGTCGGGCTCTTCAAATGTAAGGGCTTACTTCGAACGTTCCTTACGCGGTTCCTATACTAAGCTACTTGAAGCGCGTTGGTTTACAGGATGTTCTTGTCTGACGATATTAATATTAACATAGCTTCCACGTCCTATATTTTGCCCGTTTTGAGTGATTAGAAGAGAATGCTTTACTTCTTTGAGTTTACGCACCTTTCCTCTCTTCTGGAGACAAGCACCGACCGCACTACCGGGACCCCCTCCCCCAAGGAAAAAAAAAGAAGGAATTGTACACAAAATGTGCAAGCACTCTTTTTTGATTCAGAGCAGGCAGGACACGACTTTGGGGGTGAAGTAAATAAGAAAGTACGTCGTTAAACAGTGGCTCTAGATAAATAGAAGAGATACGGTAGTTGGAAGACACGAACAGTGTTGAGGCCGAACGAGCTCGCTGCCTAATTTTGCCAAGGTATGGTTACACGCAAACCAGTTGTCAAGCGAAACGAAGGATAGACCTACTAACTCATTACCGTCTTCTCTACGGTGATACCAAGGCGTTCGTAGTAAACCATGTGAACGAACGTATAGGCACTCCGTTCGTGCATTCCGGACCACGAAGTTGTGCGCAGTGCGATAAACGCTTGTCGATATGGCCACGTGGGAAGGCTAGCGAAGAAAACGGGCGCTAATGATTATATTGCTGCTGCTTTCACTTCCTCCAGCATCACTGAGAGACCAGAGTTGGTGAGACTGCGGACCTTTTTGCACATAACCGATGAAGCGTTTGAGAGGCTTCTAGTATCAGATAACCATGGTAGCCAAAAGAAAAGGTAAATGTTTATTCTGATATAACATAAACGCCATCTTGACGCAGAACAAGTCCCAGATAGATAAAAAAAATGAAAAATTAAGGGGAAAATGTCCTGCGGGCTATATTCTATCTCCCCGAGTGTGTTTACTGTTATAACATGCATTAAAAAAGCCGAAAGCCGTATCAATACTCCAGTGAATATGGTGATCTGCTGCTGAACATGGGGATAGTGGCTTCAATTCCTGGCCGTGGTGGTTGTATTTAACGGGAGACGGAATGCCGTAACTCTCACTTATTTATCGAATTGAATTGAATTCTGGGATTTTACGAGCCAAAACTACGATTTAATTATGAGGCACGCCGTAATGGGGGATTCCGGATTAATTTTGACCACCAGGGAGAGAGATGAAAATGAAAGAAAGGCAGGGAGGTTAACGAGAGTTAAAGCCTCCGGTTTGCTACCGTGCACAAGGGGAAGGGAAAGGGTGAAGTAACAACACCAGCTAATCTTTAACTTGCCTCCAATGCACGGAACACGAGCGTGATTCCCTTCGCGCCCATCGAAATGCGGCCACCGCGGCAGGGATTTGATCCCGCGACCTCGTGCTTAGCAGCGCCACACGTGAAAGTGGACCTGAAGCCTTTCATCCCAACTCATCTCCAGGCGAGCGCCCATCATCAACCTCTCAGTGATACCATCGAATTGTAAACATGTTGCAGGAAAAAAAAAAGAAAAAAAAAAAACCCAACCCAAAACTGTAGCAACGTGGCACAACTGGAGACCTGTTTACTGTGCGCTTCTCTCTTGTGTTTACGTTCCTTTCCCGCTTTGAGCAAAGTAGCAAAAAAAAAAAAAGAAAGAAAGGAGCACCAACAGCTTCCTCAGTGCACTTTTCGCCGCTTAATATAGCGTGCAGACGATACGGTGCATAGTACAGTGTTTATACCCTTTGTTATATGAGCTCGAGAGGAGCAGCTCGGACCTGGTCCCGCTGTTCCATTCGATAAATTCCGGTTGAAGCAGACGAGGGGTTCTTAACGATATGTCTTCGAGCGTGACGCTGCGAGGGGTACGGGATGTCTTGCTGTTCACCCATCGCAGTCTCTGCACTTTGTAGACAAACTCCCGCCCTCCACCCCCTCCTCGCCCAAGTCTGTCCCATCCACTCAGCGATCCTTCCGATGAGCCGCCTGTCAGAAACCCACACAGGACGAGTAGGTTGTCTGGTTGTTCTTTTCAGGTACCCTTGTGTGGCTGTGTCTAGATTTCCTCTTGGGTGCAGTAACTGTCTTGTGTACTAGTTGACAGATAAGAACTAATGTTGCTACCATTTGTTCCCGTACTGGTGTGACCGAAACCTCATCTGCTTTCTATGGTCATCATATGCTCGTTTTCTTTTGTCACTGTTGAAACGAAAATATTCGAATGACACTTCGTACCATTGGTATATATATAGCTACTTTTCTTCACGCGCGGCATGCGGCTGCGGTAAGGAGGAAGGCTATTGCCAGTCTTCCTATGCATCAATTGGAAAGGAACAGGCCATCTATCTTTCTCTCCACCACTGTCTCCTTTTTTTATTTTCAGGGTCTTAATACCAAACGTTCTGCCAAGGAAAGTGGCGCTGTAAGTTAACAAATATATTTTAATAAAAAAGCATTAAAAATGGAAGTGAATCTATATGTGCCCAGAGTAGTTGTACACATGTACTGAGTGGCGGGCGTAACTCATTCTTTGAATAAATGTGGTGCCATGCAAACGAGCCACTGGATGTATACACATGGTGTAATCTACTTGTGCGTATACATAATGTGAACTGCCGAATGTGGGCAGGTTCTATCATATGCTCGTGAGAATCCTTGTACGTTTATTTTTATAATTGTACGCTCTCAAAGTTTTCCAGAAATAATTCAGAAGTGAATATAAAGTAAGGTGCACCCGAAACTATGAAAATGAATTAATCCCATTCCAGCCGTCAGATAGCCTTCGTGGAAATTTAGGCTATCGCATACCAGAAGTCTGATCGCTTCTTGGATGTGATTATTAGGGACGTTTCATGGAGCCCCCATGCAGCTACCCGAAGCGGGGACTAATTTAGATTGTTCATACCATATGGACTCGTGTAAGGGCCGTAGCCCAAACTTGGCAGCCCAAAATATGCTGAAAAAAAAATTTCAACGGAGAAGCAAACGCGTTCGGTGCATCGATGTCACACGCGCCCAATATCGACGACGTGGTATGGCCCGTGTAAGGGCCACGCGTCGTCAACATTGTGAGAAAAAAAATTGCGGCTCTTACACGAGTTTATACGGTATATTTAGTTCCTTTGCAGAAATACCTGAGGCACGTCTGTACGGTTTATGCTGCAGCTATGCAGGTCACTATTTTTGGGCTACTTATGGTACAGCTTGCCGCTTTTGCCGAACACCTGCAAAACAAATATTAGCACCCTCGAAACTTCGCAAGATCAGGCCCTACGCACGTGTCTTGAACCACCACAGTGTGCCTCGGCTCGTGTAACAATCATGATTGCTAGAGACTCCCTGGTTCCAACATACATCACAGTTGACAACCTCAGAGCAAACATTTGATGTCTCTGTCTGTCACGTCCCCACTCACTATATTGCTGCTTTTCCGGCGCAAGGACCTCAAGTCACATTTTCAAGACTTGTTGCGACATATCAAGGCTGCCTTCCATCATGCTTTACACCAGCAGTAATTCCACTGTTACCGCTGTGGTACCTACGACAGCCACAAGTACGCCTCACAATTCCGGGAATCACAAAGAAGACCCGTCATTTGACAGTGGCTCTACGACAGTTGACATTGTCATTACTGAGCATAGCATATGAACATAGGAGCAAAGAACGCACATTTACACTTGTGGGTCTGTCTTAGCCGCCAGCCACTTGCTACAAAGGCGCTGTTCTCATCCCGGCCTTACAAGTCACAATCAAGTTCAAAGTGTCCTACATAGCGATCTCTACGGCAGCAAAACTTGCCGCCCTAAGTGCTGCTGTTAATTACATCGCACAAGCACAACCTCAAAAGTGGGCCGTTTTTTGCGACTCCAAGGCAGCCCTTCAGAGTCTGCAATCGGCCTTACGACGCAAGATCCATGAGCAACCGACGTTTGAGACTAGAGAAGTTCTCCACCAAGTCCTTACGAAGGAACATGACATTATATTCCAATGGCTGCCGACTCGCTGTGGCATTGTCAGTAGCGACCTCGCTGATGACGCCTCCCGGGCAGCCCATAAAGGAACTCAGTTTCCATACACTTGTCAAGAACAGACGCTATGAGGGTAATTTTTTCCGCGCTGTATGAAGTTATAAAAAGAAACTGTACATTCAGCAGAGAGAGAGAGAGAGAGAGAGAGAGAGAGAGAGAGAGAGAGAGAGAGAGAGCGTCCACGTATTATGTGACGGCTTGAAAAGGCCGCGTTGTTCATGCCATTTAGGAAGCCTATAAAATATTCATCAGAAAGAAAGTTTGCGTTCTCGCGACCGGCATCGACTCCCCAGTTTGTCGGCAGAGCAACAGCATGAGCGCTTCGACCGCTAATTGAACGTACCTCACGCAGGCTGTGAAAGCGACGGTCCGTGACAGCTGCAGCCGCCTCCCGCTGCTGCTTTTCCATCCTAGCTGGATTTTCATCGGGCAGACAGTAACCAGCCGTGAGATTTAGGAGATGCATATATTTGTTCGGCTAGCAACGCTGCATGTTCTGGGAGAAGATGCAAGCGCCCGGTGTTCCCAACGGGGTAAAGGATACAAATAGATGGGCTTATTTGTATTCGAAGCAGGGAAACAGCCATTTAATTTCGAGTAATACTGCTGAGCGGTTGCCTTGTGGGGAGAAGTTGTCTTGAGAGCGGGTGCATGAAGGCTCGGTGTTTCGGTTTGAATGGCTGAATGATTCGCGGCATTGCTGTTCTTTCCGTGCCAACCATGCCACGCTCCCACGAGGGTACATTCGGGAGGTTATGGCGCCGACGACATCGAGCGTCTGATCTCCTGGCATTACGGAACTGGCACTCGCTGTGCGAGTTCCGTATTGCCAATGGTGACTGCCATCGTCGCCGAATGGTATACTCGCGTTCTAAAGACGCCTTTGAAGTAATGAAAGCATTTCATTTTTATGTAGATGACTTCATAATCTACGAAACTACGAAAGCACTGACCGTTGCTTCTTTCGCTGGTCATGAGATCCGTTCAAGTGGTTAGGTCGCCGGTCACGAATTCTGTGTTTTAAGTGTGTGCAAGTTTGGCTGCCACTTACCCGTTTGCTGAAAGTTGTGCGGGATTTTTCCAGTATGATGAGGTCACTGCACGAAATAGCTAGACCAAGTTCCCATTCTGATTCACTTGTGTGCTTGTGAATTGTGTTATGGTCGAAACCGCATGTTTTTTTATCGTATTGTTTTCTCCTTCTTTTCTTCTTTCCTAAGTACTGTTTTGGACTTTGAGATAGTCCTAAATGAGTCTATTTTCCAATTTTTCACTTATCATCATCATCGCTACCACCACCACCACCACCACCACCACCACCACCACCACCACCACCACCACCACCACCACCACCACCACCACCACCACCACCACCACCACCACCACCACTACCACCACCACCACCACCACCACCACCACCACCACCACCACCCACCACCATCACCACCACCACCACCAGCAACAACAACAACAACAACGAGCCTTTGGCAATGAATTTTGAGGCTTGCAATATTCTAAACAGTTTTGCAACTGCAGACGATGTCTTGCGGGATACTTCGCAACTTCTGTACACTTGATAAGCAAGAATTTGGCGAGCCCTATGTAAGCCGACATATCAGACGGAGACCCGTCAGTGAATACGAATGTCTAACACTTCTAGAAAAGGGGCATTTTCTGCAGCGTGAGGAACTTGCTTATAGGAACTGCATGGCCGATTTCGTTTTGGTTCCCGCGATATGCGAGGTCACAGAAAGCGCAGCGAGCTGCTGAAGAGGATGGTTAATATCCGCACGTTAAAAATGATAGTATTGTCAAATGGGCTTGCATTGTGTCGTCAATCAGTTCACACATCTCTTGGAAGTTTGTCGCGCAGCTGGTGGGAAATCGTGTCTAAGCGATGAGCGGGCGAAGTGACGGCACATTTCTCAAACTCGGAGAACTTGAATGAGTCCTTGTCGTCTCAGTCGTCGTCGTTGTCGCTGCAGTTGTCGGACTAACTATTACTCGGTTAGGGCGGCGCGACATCCATGGCTTTATTTTGAGTGGCGCGCACTACAATTTGTTTCACGACTTAGTTGACGCGTCACTCGACGGGGGGTGTAGGCACACTGGTAGAAAAATTTCCGCGTTAATAGCCGAACGAACGTGGAGCCCTCGTTAATTATAAGTCGTCTAGACGGAGGTAATGTGAGCGAAATAACTTTCTCGCGACGGCGAGCCCAGCGGAGACAATGGAAGCCGGGGCGCAGCTGCGTTTTGCCTAAGCGACTTGCAACGACACTCTCCTCATAGGGCCTTCAGTCGCATGTACGACGCAGCTGGGTCTGGTAATAGTGGCTTCTTAACAAACAAGCAGCATAGATAGCCGCGCGTTAAAAGCGGCGTGTGGTCCTGAGCAAGCACCTATATTGTCGCGCACGCGTGGTTTGCCAGCGTTCACGAATATTAAGGAGGCTCCAAACCGCGCTACAGGCGAAGCTTTTTCTTTGTTCAGAACTGAGAAGCCCTGGAGGACGAGAAACGCTCTTCCGTTAGGAATCGTAGAATTTGTTTGGTAAAGGCGCAAAAGCTGAAGCCCAGAAGGCGTTCACAGCAATTTTACTATTTGAGATGATGACGATGAAAACGTTTTATCGGGAGGCGTGTTAGAAGAAAGGTGGTCGGATTCTTAATCCGCAATTCCGTTGTCTAAGGCCGCTACCCTGGCTCTTTCCACTAGGGCTCGCTAGTTCTCGAGGGTTGATCTGGACAGGGCTGCCTCCCGTCCTTCCCCCGTTGGCTGTCGGAGCAGTCCTACACATCACCATGCAAATACACACATCACCATGCAAAATAAATCAGTTCCTTCATTCCGCTGACCAGCAAGGAATGGGACACTATATCCGCTTCCATTGCTACGTTTACAGAGTTATGATCTTTTTGAAGCTGAACTTGAAGATCACTGTGTATGGCGTGTATTTTCTTAACATTTTCGTGTAGTTGCACCAGTTTTTCTGTCTGCTATACGTTTACAATTTACTCATTCCGGCATTTTTCTGTTGTACGTGTTAGCCCAGTTGAACTTATATTCTGGCTGGTCCCTTCTATAATTCCATATTGGCTTTGAATGTATAGTTCAGAAGCAGGTTCACATTTAAGAGAAATGTGGCCTGTTTGAAGTGTTCTCTCCACTTGCACTCTGCAACATTCCTCAATGTAAACCCCAGAGCAGTATCTTTAATAGTGTGTCGTCTTAAACGACCTTTTACATTTCGTAAAATATATACACAAAATGTGCTGCTCCTTAAATTTCAGATTTCACCCGAGAAACCATCACAGCGGCACAACTAGTAGCAGCAGACGCAGACTCAAACCTCCTCGCTAAAACGTGGTAGGCTGCGATCTCCAAGCCGGACCTGGTCGACCATCGCGAACTCGTCGCCCGGGCCCGGAGGGCGATCAAAGCCAGAGGGTTCCTGGAATAAGGGACCCTCCCACCTTGACAAGTCACTGCTTCAAATAAAGGTTTCATTCTCTCTCTCTCAACCAGATAAAAAAAATGTTGAAAAGCGTGGTCACCGCGTGTTTACACAAATTAATGTCGCGCATCAAGAAATGGATGTAATTAAAGTGATTTCAAGCAAATCGTACAAAAGACATCCTACAAGAGTTACGCCCCAGACGCATTCATATTGGCTTTGGTTGCCCCTTATAATTTGAAAAAAAGAAAAAACTTACGAACTTTTCGGAAAGACCCCGTAAGTTCCGCGACGTCATATCGTTCTTTTTCGTTTCAAAGCGTGCCAGCAAAAGGATGCTGTCTCAAATGTTTATGTCGTACTTCTTTCAAAAAACGATTAATACGTACGCGTCGTTTGAGTCAATGCTTGCATGGTTCAGCTGTCGTTCTAACGCACATGACAAAGGATGGACTTCAGAAAGAGAGCCAATTAACCTTTGAACTCAGAAAGGCTCCGTACATACGATAGCTTTTTCTTTGCTTTGCACGCGTTTAGGATTTCCGTGATACTGAAGTATACGTCATCCTCGTGCAGACCTCGTGTTCTAAAAAAAAACATGGCATCATTTGCGAGAACCCTTTGCGCCATAACGAGCGCACTTTTCCGGGGCTTCAACATCGATAGCAGGTAATGGAAAGAACTCAGTCTTGTGCATGCTCGCGAGACATCTGAAAACTGTTTTGCGCAGGCGACCTTGGTGAGCGCACGCGGACTCACGCAACACACGAACGTAAGAATGAATGCGATAGCTGGTCAGGCACAGAGGCCGAATGTGTCGAGGCCAACCAGCAGTCTCCACTGAGGTGACTCGGGCATTAGCTTGAGCAAAACCCGGGACTGTTCTCCCGATTACCCAATTAGCTCGAAAGCAAACCCCCTAAACGCACGCGAGCTGCGATTTCACCACGAAACACGAAAAGTTTCGCGAGAGCTCAGCAGGGCCCCGTAATTCGAGCACATTATGTATGCCGCGGCGTGTTGGAAGTTCAGTGTTCAGCGCAACGCTTGGACAGCGTTGCTTGTCTTAGTCGCGTGCACGTGCTGTGACATCCGTGGCTGTAAGATTGCGCTGTGCTGCGTTGATTTAGACTGTGGGCTCGGCGTAACTCCCGTTGATGAGCTTATTGTGCGTCTCGGTTTACTGTGTAGACGGGCTTATTGTGCGCGCATTTACTGGTGATGAGCCCATTGTCCGGATATTATGCGTTTATCGGGCCGAGGTAAGAGGCTTACGTAGCGGGTAATGAAGGCTTCTGGCTTCTATTTACAATAAAATAACGCGGAGAATGGCGCGTATAATGAGAGTCCTTGCGGAGCGCTATTGCTCGCGCGTAAGTCAGTCCAGAAAACTTCGCAAGGTTTTCTTAACTAAGTGTTCTTCCGGCCGCGTCCTTCGTTCCGCGCGAAGGTGACATGCGCAGTCAGCGCAAGTGTTAGAACAACATGACCATCGACTACCCTGCGAATTCTAATCGCATCACGAATACTTATTGTTCTTGTCGCCATACAAGGACAATTCGCCTTGTGAGGACGTTGGCACCAGGCTAGGACTGCTCCTTGTCGCCCACTTTTGGCCAGTACGGGGCTCCCAGTATCACCGAGGCACCCTCAATGAATTTTTGTTTTGTTTAAGGACACGGTATTTCGTTTGAGTTTACGCCGAAGCTTGTGAGCTGGTAGCTTTCCGGAGGCTCATAGTGATGTGTACCAAGAGAAGACCAGCATGACGTTCAGCGCGAGCCGTCGCATCGGGTAGAAGCGTTCTCAAAACGATAGTTCAATAACTTGGTAAAAAAGAAGATTGGCGGCGCATCTATCCTTTGCGTGTAATTGGTGATTGTATGTTCATATGTTAAGATCACTATTACGATTTTCGATTTTTCTTCGTCCAATGCTGCGGCACAGCGTTGGCTGTTGGTCACCCGCATTTGCTCTATAAGCGAGCGACGTGGGCCTCAATCCACTTCGCAGCGGCGGCGAGCGACTTCGGCGCGGCGATACTTGAGGTTCTTCAAACTCCTGAGCGGTAAGCAGCTTCCTTGGGCGAGACATGGAGACGGTAAGAGGGCCCACCAAGCGAGGCACGCGGAGCGGCGTCATGCATGACGCTTGTACTGCAGCCGGCCTCCTTTCTGGCGCATAGCACCGAAGACGCAGTGACATCTAGCCGTGCTGGACGCGCAGAGGGCGCTATCGCCTGAATACGTTTAAGGCTATACTGGGGAATTCTATACTAGGGAATTCGCCCACAAATTGGAACGTACTTGGTGGTACATAACGAGGCACCCAAGTTGCTTACTAGGCCAAATAGCAGCCGGCGAATCGTCTGTTCGGGGCACGTACCCGGTAACCTATGTTGTGTGCTCGACAAGACAGCATCCAGCACATTCCTAGCAGCTCGAGCTAGTAGACAACTCGATCACTTGGTGTGGGCCCAGGTGGCTAGAAACGGACAAACATAGCGCAAACTGGGTGAAGTTACCCAGGAAGGCTAGTCGCATTAAAAGGACAAATGAAAGGGAAATAAGACGCTAGGGAAGTTTACCCATCTCACGTGAGACAATGCTCGGTCACGCAATTGCGTAACGCTTTCGAAAGCGGCTCGGAGCCGTTGTGAAATTAGCGTGAGCTGTCGCTTCCGACGTGCAATAAGTGCTACGCACGAGAGGTGTCAAAGCGCTACAGTTACACCGCATTATTACAGATCGACGGATTGATGGGAAAAGAAAAAAGATAAATTTCAACCGCACACAAAAAAAGAGAGAAAAGAAAAGACTCAAAGAAAGAAAGAAAGAAAGAAAGAAAGAAAGAAAGAAAGAAAGAAAGAAAGAAAGAAAGAAAGAAAGAAAGAAAGAAACGACAAGAAATAGACAAGCAGTATGAAGGTCTTCACTGCCACAATTTTGGCACTCCTTTCAATATTGATCCTCCCATTGTCCGACGAGGCTTCAGACAAAAGCTTCAGCGACGCACCTTTGAGTCAGGAGACCTCGTTAGAGCTTGCGCTTCGCCTCTGCGGTTTCGTCCCCGTAATTTCGCGCCACCTCCGTGTTTTTCATATCCAGTAAGTAACCTAAGCGAGGTTAGAACGACACAATACGAGCTCCCCCAAAGGGACGCCGCCCCGTACGCTTATTAGATACCTTTGATGCGTGCAGGCCTCTCGCCTCGAGAAACGTGAGCGGTGCTCATCATTGTCGCTGCTGTGCCGATTCTGCTGCTTTCGCTGTTTCTGTTTATTCAATATAACTATCCTTGTACTTATTCTTGTGCTATTCTGTATATTTATTCTATCGGTTGTGCCTGAAATAAATCCGTTGGGAGTGCCGCCCATGTCTTCGTGTTATTTCTTTACCTTTTTGTGTGCGAGCGTTCTTGCGGCGATTAGACCTATTTTCTCTATACATTTGATTTCTCAATAATTTGTTCGCTGTCTGATTGTTCTCCTGCGAGTTCGTGCCGGACAAGCGGTGTCGACAAAAAGGACACGGTAAATAGGGTGCCCCCCCTTTTTTTTTTGGTCGACATGGCTAGTCCTTGCTCGTGTTTATATCTTCCCTATAAATGGAACGGAGGAGTCCGAAGTACGCTGCTTCCAACTTCTCCCTCCGCATCTCCAGTTAACCTAGCGTACACGTTGGTGTTTTGGATTTGGAGCGCACCAAAGGAACTGCAAAGCGCACTAAAGTCAGTCTTTGGTCCGCCTTGACGGGGCATGTTCCGTGCCCATGGTCTGCCTTCACTCTATGGACCCTTGATGCTGCAATCGAGTTCATGAAGAATTGCATGAATGAAGTACGCACAATTACTTGCGTGATGGCTGCGCCACAATGAACGTCCCTTTTCACATAAGGCTGCAGTAGGCTTGTCACTGGTTTTTACGGTACACTGTGACTTCAATTCCTTTATATAAAACAATATATTTTTTTTAGTGTTCTAGATGATCGGTAAGAACCAAATAGCGTTGAATGAACTGTCAGTGAAGGCGAATAATGCGATCGCCTTGTAGTTCTTGAAACGTACACGAAAGTGCTCGCCAGATATATGTGCGCACATTGTAAGCGCACCCATTAGCTGGGCTGCTGATTCTTGCATCAGCGATCGAATGTTTAATGGCGCGCAGAAAGAAAACCGAATAAGTAAATAAGATATGCATAAACCCGCGAAGCGAAGGAAGATTTATGAAAAGAAATGCCAACTTTCCTTCCATGTATATCCTAGCTCCATTTGGTGGACTTGCGGAGAATTCATTTGCTCATGCAATAATACTGTTGCAGATTGGCTCGCTATCGACTTGCCGTTCGTTAGACTTCCGCTTAGCTCAGCTAGTAAAATCACAGAACTTGATAAACAAATTATTAGAGAGAACTGTGGCGCTAGTGTCTACGGGAGTAGTAAATTCAGCCACCACTGAAATTATGGGTTGTATACGAATTTGCCTAAACTTTGTCCTGGCTTCGAACTGCTTTGTGACTGTTGAAATTGATCATTTTTCAACAAAACATTGCGTTATAAATGGCGCAGTTCGCGATGGCCATGCATGTTAGCAGAGAGCTGTCGCCTCCACGCGTTCAGAAAAAAGAAGTGTAAGTGCATGTAAGATTACTTCCGAAGCCGCAAGCCCAAATATGAGGCAAATATGTGTACTGACCATGATCTCCGTGGTAGCTCACGATCGCAGCGCCAAAGTGCCGCTCTAGTGATTTTTGTAGGAACTTCAATGGGTACAGAACAAGAGAAGGAGATTAAGATGGACTGCAACGCTTGTAATGGCATAATTATAATCAGACATATGCTGGCGGGGTGTCCCGCGACTCTACCCAACTTCGTTGAAGAATGGACACAGTGGGAGAAAAAGATTCAAAGCCCATTGTTTCAGGACCAACTAAGGGCCGTCCAGAGGGCCCACGATGTCGCTGAAAGGCTCGGCCTGACAGTGCCAACGTGGGAGCCTTGGCTTAAGAAGCCGAGCCTCCGGACCTCATTACAATAAATGTTTTCACACGCACACAGAACAACTGCTCCGGAACGGGTTGGTACTGGCTTGGATTCCTGCGCCAAGAGCAATCTTTTGTTCCACTGCGAGGCTTTCTTCCCGAGAAACACTGGGACCACATTTGGTAAACATTTTTTTCGTTCGATTTTATTTGTTTCTGATCACCCGTTGTAGGTGTGGCCGATACTGGCGATAACGAAGCTTAAGGCGTACTGTCATACCAGGCTATAACGAAGGGCCCTGTTTACTTGAAATCGAATCAATTTGATGAGAAACAAGAAGAGGGAGTGTGAAAAAAAAGGTGTTTTTAGTGCAGCTTGATTAGTCTGCAGACTACTAGTCTGGAGGAACTAATTTTCTGTGTTTTTGTGTAGCTAAGTTTTCTGTGTAGTTTTCACATGCATGTGAACTTTCCCTATCGAAGAAGAAGTGTGAAATTTAGAATTTGTGAGCCCTTTCCCGCTCCATCGCTGGCCCTGGATTTTCAGCCGCTTCTACAAAGAACGTCGAAGTGCGCTGACTTTCCTGCAGCCGTCTCATAAAAAAAGCTGTGCAGTTCGACATGGCAGCGGCGCGAGTGCGGTGAGTTCTAGTGGCTGCACATGCTGACCCAAGACTCAACTCTGCGCGCTGCACGTAAATGTGCACGCGAAGGCTCGACCTACCCCCACGACGCTCTTAGCATACTAAATAGGAGTGCTCAATAGCACAATTTTATTGCGATAGCAGTTACATGGACACTCCAGGCGCATTTATGCTGTCGCCGTCGCCGTGATGTTCCGTATTAAGTCCAGGGGCGATAACATCGTCGCTGCGCGCCGTATGTTGTATGCGCGAGTGAGAGCGTGCGAGGGTGAGCTCACGATGGTGGCTCAATTTCGCGCGTGCTAGGGAGGCAGGCGGGGAGGAAGCGCGCCGTCTTGCGTAAAGCCCCTTACACTTCGTAAGGTAGCGCCACGCTTTGAAGAATGCCGCCTCCTCCTCGCGCACTCTGGCCGAGGTCGACGCCGTGTCGCTGTTGGCCTAATAGCATCACGTGGGCCCTCGCGCCTTGCTTCAGCGCCATTTTTGCTCGAGAAGCGTCTACGCAGTGGCGAGGAGCGCATGTTGGCGCCGTTGCTACGCTCGAGCAGTGTAGGTGGCGCCACGGTTGAGGAGAGAGCGTGAAAGAGAAGAGAAACAAGGAGGAATGAAGGCGGAGGAGGAGAGTGTCGCTACTTTACGAAATTTAAGGAGTTTTAGTCTTGCGTCGCGCGCAAGGCAGCGGAGGGAGGGAGAGGTGAATTCTACTCCGGCGGTGGCGGAGTAGAATTCGCGGAGCCGCGCGAGCCCTATCCTGTAAGCGAATTGCGATGGGTGCAGAGTGCACCGAGTGCTGGTAGCCTTGTGCGCGCTGTGGTCTTGCCGCTTAGTTCTCGTTGAAGTGAGAGGCAGCCCGATGGTCAATTCGCTCGTTGGTGCTGTCGCGCCTTCTCACTGACAGTGAGTGTGTGTGGTCATCGAGTGAGATGTGTTCATGTTTTCTTGTGCGTGCGTGTCACCATGCTTGTTAATTTGGTTAGTGCCCGAATGTTTAAAACTTTATACGGCCGATGACACTACTATCATTACTTCCTAAAGCTGCCTATTAATTTGCTATCGCAATCGATGCTTGGCGAAACTGCTACTTTTTTCTTATCGCCACTCTCTGCTCTTCATTCATTTGTCCTTCACAGCAGCTTCTTTTTTCTTCTATCTACTGTTTTAAACAACTTTCTTTCTCTATAGCAGGGGTGTTCACGCTGTTCTCGTCTGAAAAGGGGTGCTTTGCCCCCGGTTTGATATTATTTGGCTTCGCCTTATACGGCTCTACTGAGGCAGGCTTCCGTACTGCTTTGGTTTTGGATGTTTGGTAAGTGCGAGCTTACCTCTACATGTGAAATCATTAAAATAATAAGCGGGAAGTGACAAAAAAAGACAGACACTGTGAAATAGGACAAACTAAAAAGAAACAAAATGAAAAGAAAAACCGGAAAGAGAGAGAGAAAAACTTGAGGAAATGGACACTAGAAGAAAAGGAAAAGAAGGAAAGTCAAAATAGAAAGAAAAAATGACGCCGTCTCGCCAGCTTTTATACGCTTGATAACTAAGTTCAGATGTAGCCTACACTGGCGACTAGCATTTTCGCAGTGGAGCACACCTCCACGTGCATATACAAACACCCCCCGGAGTAGGGTGTAAAGGCAGCACGAGAAGACTACGTAGCCGTTAAGAGCCAGACGTTGATGCAGGGAGGGCTGAAGCGAGAGGAAGTTCTTGATGGGAGAAAACACGCGTCGACGTGGCGAAGACGCGAAGAAAGAAGGTGGCGAATGCTTCTCACACAGAAAGTCAGTTGGCCCACTTTCGAGGATCCCTCACTCGCGAGCGTAGAATTCTTCTGTGGCAGTGAGATCTGACCTCCTCCCGTTCTGACCCGCCGTTTTCCTTTCATCGTTGCCGTGCTGTGTGCTGCGGACTTCTGGAGAATTTCGTGGCATCTGCTCATTCTCTGCGTCATTCGCAACTGCATGTTTTCTTTTGTTGTTGTCGCATTTATTTTAAAAAGGTATTTCTTCGTTCTTTTGTACTCCACAAGTAAGGTTTGGTACTTCTTACAGTTCTTGCCTTTGATTTCGTTCTCGATGTCTTCAAGCTTCAAGAAAACCTTACCTTAGAGAAATCATCGTTGCTTCCGCGTGATGCCGATGGAAGCTGCGATACTAAGACGCCATATATGGTGGCTACCGTGTGGAAGTGCTTTAGAGTGCTTTTATTTATTTTTTTCCACCTCATTTTACCGCTGTAGCTGTTATAAGCATTTGACTCGCTCGAATGTGTTGTCGGATCCGTCGTCTATGTCGTCTGTCGTAACACGCTCGCTGAACATACGTTTGCAGCTGTATAGTGCCTGCTGGAAGGCCAGTGCTGTTTGTGAGCGGGGCTGTCGTTCAAATGTATCTTCGCAATTACTCTGTTCCCTTAGCTTTGTCATCAATGATTAGGCGTTGACCGGGCAGGAAGGATGCTGGTACTTTGGAACAGCCTAACCTTACGCGTACGTTCCGCGTCAAAAACAATTAAACATCGAACACTCAGTACAGTCTGAATGTACAAGTTATGCGCTATATTGGTCCTTTACTAAGTTGACGCCACTTACAATGGGCTAGCTAAGTAACCGCTTAGCGTTGATAAGACAGGTGGCTAGCTCGCCGGCATGAACTGTCAATACGCGTCGCTCAAGGGGCGACATCGACGATACAGACGCTCTTTTTCCAGCCAGTTTCAGTTTCAAGGCGCCTGCCAAGGGGAACTAATTGTTCGCGTAGCTCCCGCATGAACTCCGCTGTTAAAAATTTCATTTTTGGTATAGGTAGTGTCCAGGACGGGCTCCAAAGTGCTCATTTGCTGTAGCCACCGATTGTTGATAATTAGAACGTTAATTAGAGTAACTTCGCTAATTACGCACGTAAGTGACGAAATTGTTCTGTATTTAGACGCCGCCAATCCGTACACTGGAATGGTAAACATAACGTTACCGCGATTTATATTTATCTAATTTAACAAATTTGGTGCAGCTAAAAAAGAAAAACCACCCTACATACACATTAGTTATGTAGGATATTATGGCGCAAAAGCTACCACGGCTATGATGCGACATGCACAAGATGAGGATATATAATTTGATGAAAGGGCTTCAAGCAACAAAAATTATTACATTAGAGTTTGTTTAAGAAACCTGTTTCCCCTAGAAACTTAGTACTAGTGCGTTTTCAGCTAGGATCAGGGAAGGATGAAGTGCTGTTAGTGTTTTGTAATGTTAACAATAATACTTCGGTCTTTCTTCCTCCAACGCCGGACATGTCATTAAAGTGTGATTCATAGCTAAAGTTTCTTGTCATTGATTACAAACCGCTTGTTTTTCATTTTTCAATAAAAAGTTATATGTGAGATGGTGCGTGTCCAATACGAACGCGACATCTAGGTTAACTTCCATGAAGCGTTCCTTTGTCGTATGATGTCTTCCACTCCTGCAGTATGGGCTTTACTATTTGTAGTTTGTTGTTAACTTGACAGTCCCAATCATTTTGCCACTTTAAGGCGATCGCAGCACGGACTACCCGGACACATTCTTTGAATGGAAGATTTATTTCTGTTAGACTTTCATGTGCTGTCATTGCTGCATATTCGTTCGGCTTTTCATTATCCGGGATTCCGACGTGGCTAGGAACGCAGCAGAGACGGATTAATTTACCATGATTTTCACTTTCGCCAAGCATTCTCAGGATGTCGCCGAGAAGAGGTTCGCATTCTGATGTTCCATGGAGGGAATTAGGTGAACTGAGCGAATCTGTGTAGACCACTGCTTTTTTTTTTATAATCTCCTGTTACTATATTTTCCAAAGCCATAATCAAGGCGTATACTTCGGCTGTAAAAACCGAAACAAACTGTGGCGACATAAGACAATTTTCCCAGTGTTCCAGTACGACAGCACTTCCGACATGTTCAAATATCTTGGGCCCGTCAGTGTAAAACTCGGTGTAGACATTATATCTTTCTTGTAATTCTGAGAAATCTTGTATTATGTGTTCACGCGGTGTTTCCTATTTATTGTGGTGTGTGAGAGCGAAATCACAAAAGTGTGCAAAATCATACCATGGAGGCAGTCTGTTCGGTCTTTCGGCGACCCTGAGAGCCTCGTTCGGAACATTGTAGTTTTGGCACATTTCTTCGAAGCGAAGGATAAGTGGTTTCACGCTATGTAGTATGTTGATATAGTGTATTCTGCTCGTCATGTATGGTGTTCGTGGCATATATTACAATGGGGTTGTAGCAGAACCGTCGCAACAAGTGACGACAGCAAACGCAAGCAGAATGTTCCCACGGTACGTACAAGTGGCTGACGGCGTAAACAAAAAAATTACCGACGATTACGTTACTTCCTAATGCGAAATTTGAGCGCAGCAAATAAGCTGTTTCACCTTTTGGATAGATTGAGGCAAAGAAATCGAGCAACACATGTATGCGCTATCACATAATTTTTTTTTATTTTTCACACGTATTCCTTTAACAAAGACTCCACTAACAGTTCTTGACAGTCATGAAGGAAGCTTTGTGGTCGGAGAAATAGACTGATATATGTTCGACTTGGTACACCAATGCTTGATTCTCAAAGACGAAATCTATACAAGTGCCTCGCGAGGTTGTCACAGCCGTGGGGGAAGCAGAGGCTAAGCGCCGCCGCCGAGAAGACCCTGCCGTTCGCGCCGCCGAAGCGGAGGCTCATCGCCGCCGTCGAGAGCAACCAGCAGTAAGCGAGGCTGAAGCAGAAGCTCATTGCCGCCGCCGAGAAGACCCTGCAGTTCGCGCCGCCGAAGCGGAGGCTCATCGCCGCCGTCGAGAGCAACCAGCAGTAAGCGGAAGCGGAGGGGGGCGGCGTGTACACCCAGCGGCAAACGATGGGGGCAGAAGCGCGCGCAGCAAGCGGACAACACGATAAAGGGAGGAGGGAAGAGATAGCAGCGACTGACTGATGCCGCTGACGGCGATAGTGAGTCAACCCCAGCTATCCGCCACACAAGAACAGGGGGGGGGGACCCTTTCCTCCTCTTTCTGCATGGCGGCGACGGTGTTCTATGCAGTCACGTTATCTTGACTCTCTAGCGGCGTCAGCGGCATCCAGCGGTATCAGTCGGTCGCTGCTAGCGCTGGGGGGATGAAAGGGGGGCGGAGCTGGTTACGAGGCCGACGACGACGCCGACGACGACGACGACGACGCCGACGACGACGACGACGACGCGAAACACAGGAACGGACGCCAAAGAGCTGCGCTCTAAAAATGAGTTCGCGGCAGAGTTACACGACACAAGGACCAGAGGGGCTGAGAAAAGCGCGATGTCTATGTCAGAGGCGGCAACAACTTTGGGAGAACGGTGGTCGTCAGGGTCAAAGCATGGCACTGATAACGTAAATTCGGCACAAGCGCAGTCGGCAAGAGCTTCATCGACAGATACGAAATTCGTCCAAGAATGACGTCGTGCGAGGAACGAGATACGAGGACAAAATTCGACAACATACATAACACTCTGAATAACTACCCGGTCAGTAACTACCCGGCTGAAGGCTGAATGCGATGCGAAGTTGCCTTACGCAGAGATAGATGTCTGTAAGTGGAGTGGTCACGTTTTTCAAATTGCGGCAAAAATGTTTACTAATAATAGAAAACGGCGCGGCTCCGATGGCAATGAGCACGTGCGCGGTGATGCCGTGTACGGACAGTTATAGTTCGTCGCAGGAGAAAAATAAGGTCTTGAAATGTTCGACGAAAACGCAGTTCTTGCCTCTGGAACTGCGACTGTTAGTTTTCCTCTTAGGCTGGGCTGGGTCGGCGAACCATTATGGAAATGGATCGGCGACGTGGGGAAGGCGACCGGCGTGAATAGGATGGACGGCGACTGGAAGACGAGTCTGGAGGAAAATTAGACGAGTCATGACGTGGAAGCCGAACAGGCATGTAGCTTGAGGCGCCCCCACTGTCAGGAAAACGGAAGCTGCGATGGCGGCAGAATCGTGATATGTGACCCGGGAAACCGCATGAACAGCATATTGGCCGCTTATCATGTGTTCGCCACGGGTCGACGACAGGGGCTGCAGAGGCCGAGTAAGATATGGGAACCGGACGTGAAGGTGGCGGAGGCACATGGAAGGTGGTCCGGTAGGCGCCAGGAGCAGGAGGAGCATAAGGCTGAGCGACAGAGTTAGCGAAGTCAGTGGTCCAGCAGAGTTAACGAGGGGCAGATGGCAGCACCTCGGCAACCTGCGTTTGAATTACGCGACAAAGCGAAGGAACCAATGATGTCAACGTCTCGGGTGCGCTAGTCACCAGAGAGAGTTGACGTGCGATTTCCTGGAGGATGAACTGCTTTATCTGTGGCATTAAAGCGGAAACATCCGAGGCGTCGCGCCTGAAATCCAAGGGTGATAGATCCGCTGTGTCGTGCTGAGCAGCACAACGTGTTGAGGCACGCTGCTTGCGCAGCTCGTCGTACTGCTGGCAGAGCTGGATTACCTCGGCAACCGTCTGGGAACTCTTGGCGATGAGCATCTGGAATGCGTCATCGATGCCTTTCATGACGTGCTTTATCTTGTCTGCTTCGTTTATAGATGTGTTGACGCGCTTGCAGAGCGAGAGTACGTCTTCAATGTAACTTGTAAAGTTCTCGTCCTTGCGTTGAGCTGGACCACGCAAGCGGTGTTCAGTCCAAAGCCGGCGAACGGCGGGAGAGCTCTGTCAAATTTGTCGTGAAAATCGACCAGGTGGTAATATCGGACTCATGATTTCGGAACGATTGGTTCGCCACGTCCGTCAAGTATAAGATCACATTAGTCAGCTTGGCGCGGTCGTCCCACCTATTATAGGCGCTGACACGGTCATATTCGGCAAGCCAGATCGCCATGTCGTGGTCGTTTCTTTCACTAAAAATAGCAGGATCGCGCTGCTAGATGAGGCCTGGGCAGACGATGGCCGTGGGTACGGGCATCGGGTAAAGGGTGCCTCCTTTACTAGATGACTGCCGCGTCGCTATTTCTCCCATCGGAGCGGACGTTCCTGTAGTTCGGGGTAGTCGCGGAGAGACGGCGCTCGCGGCGACCCTACTTAAAGCCCCTTAACCTTCGTAAAGTAGCGCCACGCTTTGAAGAATGCCGCCTCCTCCTCGCGCGCTCTGGCCGAGGCCGACGCCGCGTCGCTATTGGCCTAACAGCATCACGTGGGGCTTCGCGCCGTGCATCAACGCCATTTTTGCTCGAGAAGCGTCTACGGAGTGGCGAGGAACGCATATTGGCGCCGTTGCTGCGCTTGAGCAGTGTATACGCGGCGCCACGGTCGAGGAGGGAGAATGAAAGAGAGGAGAAACGAGGACGAATGAAGGCGGAGGAGGAGAGTGTCGCTACTTTACGAAGTTTAAGGGGCTTTAACCCTACTTCCTGTTGCGGAGGAAGTGACGATTACTAGGCTGGCGCGCGCTCGACCAATGGCTTGACAAGAGACCGCGGGTCCTGCCTCCGGTATCGCAACAGATGCCACTAAAATCTCGGAGGCACGAGAACGTGATTGAAGTTTGGAGCAGCCGCCGCAACTAGCGCTCGCAGCCGACCCGGGTAAAAAAGCGGAAAGAGGAGAGATGCTGGAACCAACTTCTCAGCTCATGAATGCATTGTTGCGCCAAAAAAAAGCAAAATAAAGACTTGGGAGGGAGAGTACGAAAGGACGTACGTACGATCAGCGCTCAATCTGTCGTTTCGTATTCTCCCTCCCAAGTCCTTATTTTCCTTTTTTTGGCGCAACAATGTATTCATTAGATCCCAACCAACTCGCCCAGCAACAAGTTCTACTTCTCAGCTCACGCGGCAGGCATGTAGTAAAGGAGGCATTGGTACGGGAGCAGCAGACTAGGACGGTCCCGTATCATCTATTGCATGAGCTAGTGGTATTGTCCGGCTGCGGTGTTCCAGAATGTTTGTTGAAGGGAAACCCAGCGCTTTCACCAAGTAGAATGGGGGTATATATGCCTAGTAGCACTTGACGTAGCTTTGCAGAGGTAGGCCTAAACAAGTCAGTCAGAGCTATGGCGAAGCGGGCGAGCAAGCGCTTTTTCTCGTCTTCTTCCACTAGCACGGTGGCTAGTGCAATCACACACACACACACACACACACACACACACACACACACACACACACACACACACACACACACACACACACACACACACACACACACACACACACACACACACACACACACACACACACACACACACTATATATATATATATATATATATATATATATATATATATATATATATATATATATATATATATATATATATATATATATATATATATCCACAGAGATACCGACAGACTCAACAACTGCCAGCAGCAGCAGCCAAAACCGGCATGGTAGGCAAAAAAAGCTTCAGTTTAAAACAAAAATTGCCAACTCGCATGAACAAACTTCCCACAGCAATAACTTCTCCATTCAAAGGGTGCGAAAGCAGGAATAGAGAAAGCGAAAAGAAAAGCAAGACGAGAAAGAATTGCCAGGCTGGGAATTAATACGAGTCAGTGCGCTCATATGTACGTTCTACGGTGCGACTGCACGGGCTGATGGCTAAAACTGTGAAAAGCACTTCTGTGCAGCACTGAGAGAGAGAGAAGCCAAAGTAAATGCATTTGTTGGGGCATACAACTACTCGACTCAGTGGCGTCACTTGGGATGCGAAATATTACCTTTTCTTTCCTGCGCATTTCCACCTTCTTCCCGTGCGTACGTGCACGGACGAGCGAACAGCGCATCGGCGTCGTGGAGCGCGGTAACCACGAGCGTGCCAGAAGCTTCAGACGCTCAGCAGACGACACGAAAATGCGGCGCGTCTGCACGAAGCAATAAGCAGCAGCAGCAGCAGCAGCAGCAGCAACAGCGGAAGAAGAAGCACGGCAACTTAAATACGAAGAAAGAGAAAGATGAGACAGATGGCGAAGAGGAGGCGCTGCGAAAAGAAATAGGTGCGATATGCGGCACTGCGTGAGCACATGACTGCGAAGTGCTCTCGATTTTGTTTGCCTGGGAACTTCCTTTATTGGGCCATAGTCGCACTCTTTCCGTCCGCACCACTGCAGGACCAAGGGTCTACAGAAAAAAAGAAGTGTTCAACAAGGAAAGCAAGCACAATATGTAGTAGTAAGACGAAGAAGAAGAAAAAGAAAGAAAGTGGTAAGAGTGAGTCGATGAACGTTTCATCCCATTTAAAAGGCATCCAGGGGAGGCGGCCCAAATTGTCCGAAAATGGAGATGACGAACGAAAAAGGAGGACAGAGCGGCAATTTAAAATTTGCGTAAGAGGGCTGGCGATGGAGGCACTCTCCGGTGATAAAATTGGCATCGAAACGTGCCTTAGCTCAACGTTTCTACTTTTTCTTTTTTATTTTCTTATCCCAACCAAAATTTTTCACGTTCCTGAGGCTACCCCCCGCGGCTTCGTTATTTGTGTCGTTATCTGGTATCCTGCTTCTGTCCCCAAGTACCTCGTTTCCTCACTTCTTTCCTGCCTTGACTTTGTTTCGGTTATCCTTTCCTGGCTTGACTATGTTTCGGTTCATGCAGCATTTTTTTTTTGTTAGCTACAGGAATGGGTGGTCATGCACTGTGTTATAAGCGATTTAACTTCACTTTGAACTAGAAGAAGGGGAACCGACGGGCCCGTTCCTTATTACTTGCAACCGCAGGAAGCCAACAGATAATGAAGCCAAGGAAAACAAAAGGGAAACTAGTTGTTGTCTTAATTGAAGTGTAAAAAAATGTATAAGCTTAAGGGAAATGAATACGGAGCCAACAGCAAAGAAAGAAAATAAAGAAAGAAAGAAAGAAAGGAAGAAAGAGAGAAAGAAAGAAAGAAAGAAAGAAAGAAAGAAAGAAAGAAAGAAAGAAAGAAAGAAAGAAAGAAAGAAAGAAAGAAAGAAGCAAGACTACAGGCAACTGCCCATAGAGTGCCCTCGTTTGTGGATCCCTAACAGAGCAACGGGAATGAACATGTCAACAATTTTTTCTATGATTAGCCATTGAAGATAGTTCCTGAAATCTGAAGTCCGAAAGAGTAGTCCTATGTTAAGCAATGTAGCTTACAAAATGCAGAACATATAAGGTGGGTGGAAGGGTCTACAAGATATGAACTTTCACTGTAAAGTCTTTCACTGCAAAGCGAAAATGTTCAGGGGCAGAGCCAAACATTACGCTGCAATTGACGATGTGCAAAATGAGCACACTTGGTGATTGCGAAGCCTTTTTGTTTTCTTTTTCTACCCTGCTGAGTTAGGTGTGGCTGCTGCTGCAGGGTCGGTCGGCATTTCGGTGGACATATCGGCGGATATATACACTGATGTATATATGTCGGACTTCAAAGAATGCGATGCCTCGGTGAAGAGCGCGCCACATTCGACTCCTCCTCTACCTTTTATGCCCTCTAGGTTTAGCGGAGTCGAGCCTAACTCTGACAACAAGGTCGTGACAACAAGGCCGGAGAACAACAATACTGTAGCTTGGCCAGCGCAGCCAAAGCTGCAGCCGCCGCCAAAGCTGAAGCCACAGCCGAAGCGACAGCGGGAGCCACTGTCGCATCAAAGGATACAGCGCACCGCGGTAGAGTCCAGAGCGCTGACTCGTGACAAATTGCCCGAAAAAGAGCGGCAAGTGGTTGTGGCGATTCGGTCCCTCATGAATATCCTTCGTATGCTCTTAAGCAAGTTGCATAGTGCGTCAGCGCGAATTGCAGTGCAAGCGCTGGATGCCCTAAATACATTGTTTGCAAGTCTCGAGTAAGCCCCATGGCCTTTCCGCAGCCTGCTATTCGCGCAACGACCACTGGCCCTTTGGTGTTCCCAGATGTCTTCAACGCACACCACCAGCTATGGGACTTGACTTCGGTGTCACGGCGCTCTGCTGCACACACAATGCTCACTCCCTTCCTTTCTATATTTCCCCTTTCCTTTACCCCCAGTGCAGGGAAGCAAACAGGACGCTCGTGTGGTTGATCTCCCTGCCTTTTCTCTATGTTCTTTCTCTCTTTCTGTGCGTATGCACTACGGTAAGTGAGAAATCAGCGGAGTAAAATCATCCTTGCTATATGGCTTTCATATATTACGAAAATGCATTTGACTCAGTGGAGATGCCAGCAGTTATGCAGGCATTGCGTAATCAAGGAGTGCAAGAGGCATAGGTGAATATCTTGGAAAATATCTGCGAAGATTACACAGCTATCTTGATTCTCCATATTAAAGGCGGAAAAAAGATATATAAAGAAAGGGTTCAGGCAAGGAGACACAATCTCTCCAATGCTATAGAAGAAGTATTCAAGCTATTAGACTGGGACGGCTTAGGAGTGAAGATCAAAGGAGAATATCTCGGCAACCTTCGGTTTGCAGATGACGTTGTCCTGTTCAACAACAGTGGAGATGAACTGCAACAAATGATCGAGTTCCTTAACTGAGAAAGTGTAAGAGTAGGCCGGAATATTAATATGCAGAAGACAAAAGTTATATTCAATGTCCGGGCAAGGAAACAAGAATTCGTGATGGCTAGTCACCCTCTATAGAGTATGTGCAGGAGGACGTTTATCTAGGTCAGTTACTCCCAGGGGACCCTGATCATGGCAAGAAAATTTACCACTGTCGTTGAAAAGAAAAGCCCGCAATCATTGCATTCTAGCAGTGCCAAAACATGGGGCAGAAACTTGGAGTTCAACAAAGAAGCTCTAAAACAAGTTAAGGACCGCGCTATGAGTGACAGAACAAAATATTTTAGGCGTAAGTTAAAGAGACAGGAAAAGAGCGGTGTGGATCAGAGAGCAAACGGGCATAGCCTATGCTCTAGTTGGCATTAAGAGAAAGATATGAAAATAGACAGGCCATGTAATGTACAAGGTAGATAACCAGTGTAATATTAGAGTTCCAGAATGGGTGCTAAGGGCCGGGAAGCACAGTAGAGAATGGCAGAAAATTAGGTGGGGTGATGAAATTAGGAAAGTTGCAGGCGGAAGTTGGAATAAGCTAGCGCACGACAAGGGTAATTGGAGATATGGGAGAGGCCTTCGTCCTGCAGTGGTCATAAATATAGGCTGCTGCTGCTGCTGCTGCTGCTGCTGCTGCTGATGATGATGATGATGATGACAGGATGATTATATGTGCTCCGAGTGCAAGTACCAGCAAAGGGGCTTATAGAAGGTGGTATCCGACAGTTCCCAGACTGAGCGTAGAGAACAGCTTCTTGTTATCATAAATCGGGTTAGGCTTAGTGTCCTTGGAAGTAGGCTTAGTGTACTTCGAAGTAGTCCCCTCGGATCTGAATTCATATGTCCCAGCGCCTTTTTCAGTCTTGGAACACATTCTTGTAGTCATTTTCCGCGATGCCGTAGAGGGTCTTCTGCGCTTCTTGTTGAATGATGTTCATGGTGTCAAAGCGACACCTTTTGAGCTTCATCTTCATTTTCGGAGACAAGACAAAGTCGCAGGAGACCAGGTCGAGTGATTAAGGCGGCCTGGGTACGATTCCCATGGTGTTCTTTGCCAAAAAAAAAAAAGAAAAGTCAGTGGTCTTGAGAGAGGTGTGGCTGAGCGTACTGTCATGATGTAACAGCCAGATTTTGTTGCGCCAAAGTTCACATCGTTTTCAGCGAAGGTCGGTTCGCAGGTGTCGGAGATCGTCACTGCAGCAATCTGAAACAACAATCTACCCTTTGGGAACAAATTCCTTCGCGGGCTACCCCTCTTGCATCAAAGAAAACAATGAACGTGGTTTCGGTAGCACTCCTCACTTTTCTTGCTTTTTTCAGTCTCGGTGAACTCGGACTCTTCCACTGGGAAGACTGCTGCTTCGTTTCGAGTTTGTGCCCTTAAACCCACGATTCATCAGCAGTGATGGCTCTCTTGATGAGAGTCGCGCCTTAATGAAAGCAGCAACATGTCGTTGCTTGTGATCGGCAGTCACGATTTGGGGACAAACTTCGCGGCTACGCGGTGCGGATAAGCACCGCGTCACTTCGCACTGCTTCGCGCTACCCGTAATCGATTACTACCGTTTAACACAGTTCATGATTGGTCCGGCGACGATCCCCTCGAATCACTTCTGCACTTTTCGCAACACCCTCGGCGCTGTGCTGGTTCGTGGCTGTCTCGAACGTTCGCAGTCTTCTGCTGCGGTTTAACCGCCCTATATAGAACCGAGAATGCTACTGAAAAAAGTGACTGCTTTTTAGAGCACCATCAGCACACGCGTGACGAAGCGTTTTCAGAGTTTAGCATGGCGGATTTACCCAACTTCGCGCTGCTCTTGTTTTTCGCACGTTTTTTCAAAGCGCAGACAGTTTCCGACACCTGATCACTCTAGCGCGCACTGACTGCTGATGAACTCTCCTTTCACTCCGTCACTTGATACATCCAATCGCGTGATATGCATGCAGCTACATCTAACGGCACGAGCGCGTACTTTTGTGATTTCCCACATAATGACATAACACCTCGTGTAACCACGGTATTCTTGCCGACAAATTGCACCTATGTATGTAGGCGCACATATATGTTCAGAATAAAAAAATTAAAATAAATTCTGCGTAATGCCTGTAGATTTAATGTTTAACGCACAGGCATTCTTAAATCCAACCAAGTTCTCAATGAAATAGAACCTTATATTATAAAGTCGGAAAATTTGATTTATAGCCTCGAAACCAGACTAAAATTGCGAGGATCGGTTACGCGCTGCAAAGGAACAACTGAGGCTACTCATGACTAAAAGAAAAAAGAATAGAAAAAATCGGCGAGGGCTCAAAAACACCGTGTTGCTGTTGGTAACGAATCTGGTGGTCTTGACTTTATTATTACACAAATGTGTCGACGCTAAAGCATGTTCTTGATTCAGTGAAGTCTTTGCCCGCGGTGTCATTCCGTAGCAGCGTCTTAAAGGCGGACGCTGAGGGCACACGCGAGCAATAAACATACATCAGGCAAGCATCGCGCACGAATTCGTCCTAAAGTGCGCGATAAAAGCGAAGAGCGCTGCCCATCAGGTTTAGAAACGGGTATTAACGGGTGAAACAAATGACGACACTTGTGCAAGGAGCGCCACCGGAGAGAACCAGCCAGAATGCATTTACTTTCGTCGTTAACACAACAGTGTTCTGGGAAGGCCGACGACCACGACGCGCGAGTTGCTTTTGCACACGGAGACCACTTCCGAACGTATACTGTCTCGTTACGACGCGTGCGCCTCATTATCCGGGGCTGTCTGATCAGAAGTTATAAGAGAAGCGGCAATTAAAATTCAGCCGTGCATACTGCATCGCCCAAACACAATCGACTGCGCATTGTCGGCCTATAGGTGTTTTCAGTGAATACCTCTGCCGTTCGACTTGCTCGAAGCTCAAGCTCGGCGCTAAATCACTCGATGAGCAAAAGATCGGAAGCACATTGATCGGATGCAAAGCGTCGGCGTCCGTGATGACATTTTGACGACAGTGTCCGACGCCTGCATTCGTGCGAAGGGGACGTTATGGAATTCGATGAGCTGTGGAAGTGAAATCGGAGGACTTGGCCGAAGTGTAGAGTCGCGCATCGGTGTGGCAGCAGCGCTGACATAGCGGAGGGTGGAGAACATATATAGGCGGCGTGGTCTACTGCTTGTCATGGGGTGATGCATTAGGCTTAGTACTGCATAAGACAAACTCGCACAAACGAACTAAATCCTGGTTTTCACACGCAAATACATCTGCATTTTTTTTTTATATGTCGCGCATAGCTTTCCAACGTTTAGCAACGCTCGACTCTAGTACTATGCGAAGTGTGGCTAAAGGGGCACGACTCACGGTATAGCATCTGCCATTTTAAAGCCCCCCCCCCCCCCTCCCTATAGCTTTCTTTGTCTTTCCCGCGAAACTTTGTTATCGTCTATATAACCTATAACAGACCTATAAAAAACCTATAATAACAGCGGAGAAGGACAGGCGGAAGAGAGCGACGGCATGTGTAAAGGGCACGTGGGAGAGGGGAAAGGCAGCGTCAGGAAGAAAGCTCAACGCGAAGCTGAGAGTATATAGGCTCGCTTATCGCGTGGTGTAAAGCGGACGAGAGACAGCCGGGGGAATTCGATTGCAGGTGGCGCGATCCCGCCACCTGAATTGGTGACTGAATTGACAGGCTGGGTGACCATTCTTCACCGCCCAGTTTCAAAGGGGACGCCATTAAAGCATCATAATCGTCATCACTTGACCTGAATCTCGACAAGTCCCTTACACATACGGCGCGATGACGTTATGATATGTGCTCGGCTGCAATGAAATTTCCCAAGCTAGCCTGTGCGCTTGTTCGGCGCAGTTTGTGTCGTGTTGCGTTTCGCCTGCGACACGTGGTTTTGCCGGCGCGACTGCGGCGGGGCGGCAGACATTTTGGCCCGATCGTCGTCGCCGCAACACTCATCGCCAGGTGTTTCCAGGCGCGACTGCGGCGATGCGACCGCCTAGGGATCATCCTCGCATTCCAGTCATTGTGCCCGAAACAGGCGACGCCAAAGCAGGGACCTCATTCCAGTCATTGTGCCCGAAACAGGCGATGCCAAAGCAGGGATCTCGTTCCAGTCATTGTGCCCGAAACAGGCGATGCCAAAGCAGGGACCATCCTCTCATTACAGTCATTGTGTCCGACCGGCAGCGCCACGACAGGGTGCTACGAGATCGTGCTCGACATGGTGCTACGGCATCGCTACGACAGTGTGCGTCACCATTAGCCCATTGTACATTCACGTGCTCGTCTTTTGAGGGGTTCCTTCTTGCCCTCAACTGCGAGAGTATAAAAACAGCTGCCCCCGGACGCCAAAAGGAGGGCTCCGATTTCTTCTGTTGAGTGAAGTGCTCTCCCGTCTCTCTACTTCGGTCAAACCTGACCGCCAACTCTTTGCGATGTTAAAATAAACAAGTTGTTTCGTTGTTACCAGTCGACTCTTGCTTTGCCGGGACCTTCGGATGCTTCCAGTTGTACCCCAGGCCGCCAGGCCAACGCTACCCTTGGGGCTTGCGACCCAGGTACAACCACGGGCGTCAGCGCCGAGTTCCCAACAGATCGTACCAGCAGTCCGATCCAAACATCTGGTTGGCAGCGGTGGGATCGCCTACGACTTCAAACAACTGTCTGCCAGCGGTGAGATCGCGACAACGGAGGCCAGCAGCGAAGAGATGCAGTTGACTGTATGCTGAACAGCTCAACGACGATCCGGGAGCAGTGCAACGAGCCCTGTGTGACGACTGGTTGCCTGCAGCGGAACGACTGCGCGGAATTCCTGCCTGCGAGGTTTGGTGAGTGCGGGACTTTCTTCTTCTGAGCTTTGCCAGGCTTTTGTTAGTGTCAGAAACAGAGCTGGTAATTGTGGTTGTCGTTGCTGCCGGGTTAGTTTGCGGCAAGACAATAGTAAGCAGTAGAGAAAGCAGCATTCAGAGCAGCCATGGATTTGAAGTCGTTGCGCAAACCGAAATTGTTGGAGCTTGCAAGAGAGTTGGGTCTGGATGTCTCGGACAAACTCAGAAAACCAGAACTGATAAAGGCTATTCTTGAGTTAGAGGCTGAGGATGACGAGCTGTCGGAATGCCTTGAGACCATTGAAGAGAGAGAGACTGCAAAAAGACAGGAGCGCGAACTTAAAGAGCAAAAAGAAAAAGAAGAGCGTGAACGTAAAGAACAGAAAGAGCGAGAGCAACAAGAGCGTGACCGTCAACACGCTTTGGAAATGAAGCGTCTTGAGGTAGAGATGGAACGCGCTCGTAATGGAAGTCAGGCACACGGTGCAGGAGAACGAGTATTGTTCAAAATGACTGACCTGATGCGGCCGTTTAAGCTTGGAGAGGACATTGGTTTGTTCCTGGTTAACTTTGAGCGAACGTGCGAGAAGCAGGGGTTCTCTCGGGAAACGTGGCCACAGCGCTTGCTCACTTTGTTACCCGGCGAGGCGGCCGACGTAGTCGCTCGCTTGGATAGAGAGGAAGCAGAGGATTTCGACAAAGTAAAATCGAGTCTGCTAAAAAAGTACCGGCTGTCTGCGGAGGCGTTCCGTCGGAAGTTTCGGGAAAATGAGAAAGGCAGAAGTGAGTCATATACAGAGTTTGCGTATAGGCTTATGTCGAACATGCAGGAGTGGCTCAAAGAAGAGAAAGCGTTTGGTGACCACGATAAAGTTCTGCAGTGTTTCGGGCTAGAACAGTTTTATAGTCGGTTACCGGAGAACGTGCGATACTGGGTCTTGGATAGGCCAGACGTTTGTACGGTGGCTAGAGCCGCTGAGCTAGCCGAGGAGTTTGTGACGCGTCGAGCTCGCGGAGCTAAGGACGGTCAAAAGGGTGAATTTGGCTCCAAGTCTGAGAGGCCAAGGTTCACGCCCATGAGATTAAAGGGGGACACGCGTAGTGAGGATGCGAGTGAAAGCAGTCCGACCAAACGTAAAGAGACGGCGGCAGCCAAACGCAGAAAGCGGTTCGAGATGAGGCGAGCGCGCTTGTGTTATACGTGCCAGAAGCCGGGTCACTTTTCGGCGCAGTGTCCGGAAACAACACCAAAAGTTGTGTTTTTTTCAATAGGCAGCACTGACGAGAACATGAAGCTTCTCGAGCCTTACATGCGAGACCTCCTCGTGAACGGGAAAGAGTGCCGAGTGCTTCGCGATTCCGCAGCTACGATGGATGTAGTTCACCCGTCTTATGTAGAACCCCATATGTTCACGGGCGAGTGCGCGTGGATCAAGCAAGCCGTGGAAGCTCATAGCGTGTGTCTGCCAGTAGCAAAGGTGCTTATTGAAGGACCTTTCGGAGCGCTTGAGACGGAGGCGGCAGTGTCATCTATGCTGCCACCCCAGTACCCGTACCTATTTTCAAACAGGTCCGATCACCTCCTGCGCGAGAAGGGGCTTTTGTTTGGTGAAGCTAGTGTTCAGGCCTTAACCAGATCGAAGGTTCGGGAGCTCGCTGCAAAGGCGGTAGTTGCGGGGCCGACGTTATCAAACAACGAAAAAGGGTCAGAGGCGCAGCAAGCCGATATTCAGAGCACGCCCGAACTGAATGAACTTGAGTCTGTAACGTTAAAGGCGCCAGATACTGGAGAGGAAATGCCCGACACGGGAAAGTTAGAAGAGCTATCTACTGATTTGCTCATCGCGCCTACGTCAGACGGACTTGATAGGTTGCTAAAAGTCAGCCGGACGGCTTTGATAGCCGAGCAAAAAAAGGATGGCAGCCTGGAAAACGTGCGCTGCAATGTCAAAGAAGGTATCGCCAGGAAAACTGCGCGTTTTGTGGAAAGGGGTGGAGTCCTGTACCGGAAGTATCTAGACCGCAGAGGAGTGGAGTTCGATCAGCTGGTCGGGCCTCAATGCTATCGTCAGGATCTGTTGCGCTTGTCACATGGGGGTTCGTGGTCCGGACACCTAGGAGTTAAGAAAACTAAGGACCGTCTCTTGCAAGAGTACTATTGGCCAGGGTGTTTTCGGGACGCAGACCATTTCGTGAGGACATGTGACACTTGTCAGCGGGTGGGCAAACCAGGGGACAAATCAAGGGCGCCGTTGAAATTGGTACCTATCATAACGGAGCCTTTTAGACGGCTCGTTATTGATACAGTGGGACCTCTGCCGGTAACAGCCACGGGGTACAGACACATTTTGACTGTGATCTGCCCAGCGACAAAGTTCCCTGAAGCAGTGCCGCTTAAAGAACTCAGCTCAGTTGAGATAGTCAATGCACTACTGTCCATATTTGCGCGAGTTGGTTTTCCTGCGGAAATCCAATCAGATCAGGGCACAGTGTTTACTAGCGCTTTGACG
This sequence comes from Dermacentor variabilis, assembly GCF_050947875.1. NCBI lineage: Eukaryota > Metazoa > Arthropoda > Arachnida > Ixodida > Ixodidae > Dermacentor > Dermacentor variabilis. Next base: position 58,619,698 of record NC_134571.1, on the reverse strand, counting down.
ACAACTTTTCTCGAAAGGTGTGGGGTAAAGCTGTTACACAGCTCAGTGTACCACCCACAGTCGAATTCCGTTGAGAAGCTCCACTCCGTCATGAAGCGCGTGTTGAGAGCGTTGTGTTTTGAACATCGAACTGACTGGGAGCTGTGTCTGCCTGGGGTGATGTTTGCTTTAAGGACCGCGCCGCATGCGGCTACGGGGTTTTCGCCAGCTGAACTGGTGTACGGTCGCTCGCTTCGATCTCCGCTTCGCATGCTTCGAGAATCGTGGGAAGGTAGGGGCGACGACCCAGTCGTGGTGGAGTACGTGCTTAAGCTCCTCGAACGCTTAAGAAGGGCACAGGAGTTGTCAGGTGAAGCAATGACAAAGGCCCAGCAGAGGGCCAAGGTTTATTATGATCGGACAGCCAGGGCCCGTCGTTTTGAGGTTGGCGATGAGGTCATGATATTGCGCACATCGCTAAACAACAAACTAGACGTGCAGTGGGAGGGCCCAGCACGAATTGTTCAGAAACTGTCGGACGTTAACTACGTGGTAAGTCTGCCAGGAAAGCGGAAAGCACAGCAAGTTTACCACTGTAATCTGCTCAAACCTTATAGACCAAGGGAAGCAGTGGTGTGCATGATGGTAAACGTTCCTGAAGAGCTTCCGGTCGAGCTTCCAGGACTAGGCTCAGTGACGAACAGGGAAGACACCGGTCAAGTCATTAGTGACCTTATCAGTAAAGCACCGCTGTCGCCTGAGCAGAAAACCGAACTACACCAGCTATTACAAGAGTTTCAAGGTCTGTTCTCTGAGAGGCCTGGTAGGACTTCTGTACTTACTCATGATATTGAACTTACCTCCCCAGAGCCAGTACGATCCAAGGCGTATCGGGTGTCACCCCGCCAGAGCGATATTATGGAGGCTGAGGTAAAGAAAATGCTACAGCTCGGTGTTATTGAGGCAGGTGAGAGTGATTATACCTCCCCTTTGATTTTAGTTGAGGTACCGGGCAAGGAACCTCGTCCTTGCGTCGACTACCGCAGGCTTAATTCCATCACTAAGGATCAAATTTATCCGATCCCTAACATCGAGGAGCGCCTTGAGAAAGTTAGTAGCGCTCAGTTTATTTCCACCCTAGATCTTGTCAGGGGTTATTGGCAGGTTCCACTTACAGAAGAGGCTAGTAGGTATGCGGCGTTCATTTCACCAATGGGAACATTCCGTCCTAAAGTGTTGAGTTTTGGTTTGAAGAACGCGCCATACTGTTTTTCAAGTCTCATGGATAAAGTGTTGCGGGGACAGCAAGAATTCGCTTTACCGTATCTAGACGACGTAGCGATATTCTCCGCATCCTGGTCTGAGCATATGGCACACTTGCGGGCAGTGCTAACCCGCCTGCGCGAAGCGGGCTTGACAGTCAAGGCTCCTAAGTGCCAGTTAGCACAGGCCGAGGTTGTCTACCTCGGTCACGTGATTGGTCAGGGTCGTCGCCGCCCCTCTGAAATAAAAGTGGCCGCTGTGCGAGACTTTCCGCAACCGCGCACAAAGACCGATATTCGGTCGTTCTTAGGTGTCGCCGGCTACTATCAGAGGTACATCCCTAGGTACTCTGATATCGCGGCTCCCCTGACGGATGCTCTAAGAAAGACAGAGCCTCAAACAGTCGTCTGGGACGAGACAAAGGAAAGAGCTTTTAGCGCCCTAAAGAGTGCCCTAACAAGCCAGCCTGTGCTACGATCGCCAGACTATACAAAAGGGTTCGTTGTTCAGTGCGATGCTAGTGAGCGAGGCATGGGCGTTGTACTGTGCCAACGGGAAAATGGAGAAGTAGAACACCCCGTCCTGTATGCTAGTCGTAAGCTGACCAGTCGTGAGCAGGCGTATAGCGCCACCGAGAAAGAGTGTGCGTGTCTCGTGTGGGCCGTTCAGAAATTGTCATGCTATCTAGCCGGCTCGAGGTTTATCATTGAGACGGATCACTGCCCTCTCCAATGGCTGCAGACCATCTCTCCCAAAAATGGCCGCCTCCTGCGCTGGAGCCTCGCTTTACAACAATATTCCTTTGAGGTGCGTTACAAAAAGGGGAGTCTCAACGGTAACGCCGATGGCTTAAGTCGAAGCCCCTAACGTAGGAATCAGCCTCAAAATTGTTTGTTACTGATGTTTTCTTCCTGAGGCAGGATTTTTTTTTTTAACATATTGCTTTTGTTTAGTGTTTCAAAGTGATGATATGCTTTCTAGTGCAATTTTTCAATTTGTGGACGCGTTCTGAGTGATGCTAGACTACTGTAAGGAACTAGGCAGTGGTATAAAAAGGGGAAAGAGCCTGGCAGGGCTTAGTGAGGGTTGTGCCGTGCTTGCTGACTGAGCGGTTGAGTTTCAGCGTAGTTCTAACGCTTGCCGGGAACGTGAACAAAAATGTGAACTCTCCCGAAGTCACTTTGCAGTGTCCCGTGCGAACCTGAACAAGAGAACGAGGCCTTCTCTGTGCGCTGCGCTCAAGAAACGTCGAGGGACGCCCGACTTCGGTTATGAGCTTCATCGAGCGACATCCCTCCGGACAGCGGATGCAGTCCCCTGTCCATCGGGATCTCCTTCCCCCGGCGGGGCGGTCTGTTGCGTTTCGCCTGCGACACGTGGTTTTGCCGGCGCGACTGCGGCGGGGCGGCAGACATTTTGGCCCGATCGTCGTCGCCGCAACACCCATCGCCAGGTGTTTCCAGGCGCGACTGCGGCGATGCGACCGCCTAGGGATCATCCTCGCATTCCAGTCATTGTGCCCGAAACAGGCGATGCCAAAGCAGGGACCTCATTCCAGTCATTGTGCCCGAAACAGGCGATGCCAAAGCAGGGATCTCGTTCCAGTCATTGTGCCCGAAACAGGCGATGCGAAAGCAGGGACCATCCTCTCATTACAGTCATTGTGTCCGACCGGCAGCGCCACGACAGGGTGCTACGAGATCGTGCTCGACATGGTGCTACGGCATCGCTACGACAGTGTGCGTCACCATTAGCCCATTGTACATTCACGTGCTCGTCTTTTGAGGGGTTCCTTCTTGCCCTCAACTGCGAGAGTATAAAAACAGCTGCCCCCGGACGCCAAAAGGAGGGCTCCGATTTCTTCTGTTGAGTGAAGTGCTCTCCCGTCTCTCTACTTCGGTCAAACCTGACCGCCAACTCTTTGCGATGTTAAAATAAACAAGTTGTTTCGTTGTTACCAGTCGACTCTTGCTTTGCCGGGACCTTCGGATGCTTCCAGTTGTACCCCAGGCCGCCAGGCCAACGCTACCCTTGGGGCTTGCGACCCAGGTACAACCACGGGCGTCAGCGCCGAGTTCCCAACAGATCGTACCAGCAGTCCGATCCAAACAGTCGCCGCGTTTGGTCGCACAGGTCGTCGCTGACTTGACGAAAATCTCTGGTGGTTCCTGCGTAATTAGTTTTTGTAGGTATTATACTGTTTCAATGTTTGCAATGTTGAGCGGAGCATGTGCAATGTGGCGCGTAAAGGTAAAGGTAAAGTTAACTGCGGGTGCCGAATACTCTGTCAACATTTAGTAATAACTTTTTTATTCTAGGAATATTGTAATTCGAAGCCTCCTATGATAATTTCTTGCCATTCATGTGACGTATGTATACAGAATTTCGAGCCATAAGATTTACCTTTGCCTGGAGACAAGGATATAGTCCAGTTAAGCTATTGTTGTGATGACAAAGCCATTCTGAGCGAGGACCACAGTTGTGGTCCTGTAGACTATAGGTGACTGCCGTCGTGAATAGAAATTTATGAATTCACATAATTTCGATACATTTAGTAATGTTTTCAGCGCTCACCTTACAAGAGAGCGTAGTGATTCGAAATGACCTCTCAGGAAGCCGCGACCAGTGAGGGCCTGGTGCAGTTCTCGTTATATATATATATATATATATATATATATATATATATATATATATATATATATGTATGTATGTGTGTGTGTGTGCGTGTTTGTGTGTGTGTGTGTGTGTGTGTGTTAATTATTACGCTAAGCCTAAAGTGCTTTCATGTCACGCCATCAGTCACTGCACTGACTACTGATTGCATGTGCCTAAAAGGAGGTTGTGAACAAAAAAGTGCAGACGCAACGGCTGCGCCAGTGCTACGCTTTCATGGATGATACGCCTCTCTGCCTAAGTATAGGCGCACTGCCTAACGATGTACAAAATCGACCCTTGTCTCCTTCTGTGGCTGCCGGCTATCATTTCTTTTTTTTTTTCTCCCCGGGCAATTGATTTTTCTGCACACTCGCTTCCATTCTCCGTCGCTCGCTTTTCCTGTCAAGGCATGTTACTAATGGATCCCTCGACAGACCGCACGCTTTCACCGTCAGCAAGCGGCGGTAGATGGGGTCGTGGTCGCGGGGTCGTGGCTCTAACTAGTACGACAAACGCATTTAGTGACTGCAGGCGCTGCGAACGTCATAAATTGACTTGCGTTCGTGAGGGGGTTAACTTAGGGGAACAGAGGATTCAACGATTTTTCTTGTTCGATTTCTTTTGCTTTCTTATTGGCATTGGAGAGCTTAAAAGCCTCAGAAAGACGGGAAAGGCGAAATCGAATCGGTTCTGTTGCCGCTGCCCCTGCTCATAAGGTGGTGCAAGTGTTGCACAACATCGCGGTAACAATGCAAGTGCCACGGTACACCCCAAAAAAGTAGGCGTGGCGCCCTTGTGCAACATCTTGCTTTAATATCGCAAAACGGGCGCACGCGTAATACTAATTACACGATTCTTCGGTGGTGCTGAAATTAATGTGTTCTTAGTTGGTACTAAGGATTGAATGTGACAATGAAGGGAAGAAAGTTTACTGAAAAAAAAAAGATAATAGCTAAATCGCGTTTATTGGTGCGCTGTGCTGTGCCGGCTAAAAATGGATCGAACTGTAATCGAAGTGCCCGTAAGCCCAATGCATGGGTCCGCCTAGAAGTGTAAGCGCCGATTACCGATGTTTCTGAATCGCCACGGCAAAGAGAAATGGGAAGAGAAACTAGGAGATTCTTCACTTTAGTATGGTCGCTTAGCTTTAGTGAGTGAACGAGGCGTAATGGACAAAAGAAGGCCATAGAAAGAGCGATGGAGAGGAGAACAATTTTAAAAGGCGCTTGCGGTGAACACTAATGGAAACACAAAAGTCCAAATTATTTCGAAGATTTTTCGCATATCGAACGGTATGGAGGCGCCCGTGCTAACGCATTACAGTCGGTGAAGCGTAGCATTAGGATGTGCGAGTTTAATTTCGCCCCCTCCGGAATGCAACAACAGCGGCCGTGAATCGAACCCTTGACTTCGAACCGGCCGCAGTGGCTCAGTTGCTATGGCGCTCCTCTGTTGAGCCCGAGGTCGCAGTTTTGGATCAATCAATCAATCAATCAATCAATCAATCAATCAATCAATCAATCAATCAATCAATCAATCAATCAATCAATCGAACTCATGTCCCATCGTGCTACGCAGTGGAACATCAAAGTCACTAACCACCGCGGCGGGTATTTTGCTTTCTTAATCATGTATTCCGAGTTGACTTGAAAACTTGGTTTCCCGTGCTTCCCGTGTTTTTCGAAGAATGAAAATAAAAGAAAGAAAGAAAGAAAGAAAGAAAGAAAGAAAGAAAGAAAGAAAGAAAGAAAGCAGGCGTGTCTCGTGCGCTTTTTTCAACGAGGCGTCTCCCCTCACTGGCAACTTTGTTGCACCTCTTTCGGGTCGCTTTTCACAATGCACTTCCTGGTCGACGCCGTTTTCCTTTCGCGGAGGTGAGGAAACGGAACCGCTGCAGATGCTCGGGCACGGTGGCATTCCTTGCGCGCTGAGGGGTCCTTCCATTGCTGCGGTTTTGTCTGTGCATTCTGCTTGCGGAACAGTTCACTGCGGTGACCGTGCGACTTGATATAGAATGCAGCAAAGAGGTCGCAGACTGAGATTTCTCGCACGCTAGCGTGAGGGTGGTTCGAACGAGATACTTGCGGATATGGCGCGAAAACAGAATTTTCGCATCTGCTCGTTTTGATCTTTTCTTTCTGCGCTCACCTGAACGTTTGGCGTTTTGTCCGCGCTTCCCTCTGTCATCACCATCCTTAGTTGCTCTTTCTTATGTTTTGCGTCTGTATTCTCTCAGTTCAGTCGTAGTAGTTGCGAATGCCAGGTTGCATAACCTCTGTTGACGAGAGCGCCTGCTTCCTTTTTAATGATAAACAATGTTGCTATGTCCACAATGGCCTTAATGAGGTAAATCCGCACATCTGAAGGTCTTTCAAATTAAGCGTGGCCTCTTACGCCAGTTCCTAAACGTAGTCATACAGACGAAAAATAAAGTTTGGCTTGTTATGTCATTGGAAGTGGTAAGGATGAACGTGAAATGAAAATATAGATGAACATGCAGAAAATGAAAAGAAAAAGATATATAAACGTTCAGAAGGTGTTTTTTGTAAGCAAGACAAAGTATAGGCACGAATCGTGCACACATTATTAATTTCTTGGAGAAGAGTAACATATGGAAAACATTAATTTCTCAGTATGATATTATTATATACATATTTGGGGGATATTGTACGTGTGTGGGACTATGCTTGTGTTTCCTCTCATGCGGAAGAAGGATAGGCAGATTAGTTTCAAATTATTAAAATAATATTCATAAAACACCCACAGAGAAGAAGGAAACAATATATTATTTCATTTCTTCTCCACTTACCCGCATTGCTGGGTCAATGGACACTAGCAGCAAATTAATTCTTATTAAACCTTGAATGCATACGTTTTAGTCACCCATGGCAGCATAGTAAGGGCACGCGGCTTCGAAGTGTATTTTATTGCACCACAAACATGCGTATCACCACCCTCCGTGCTTCATCCATGTGTGTTCAAACTCGAAGTTTCGAAGCAAATCTTTATGTAGCCGGCTGGCTTCGACGCATGCAGATGCATTAAAAGAAAGTCAGTGTCCTTCCACTCTGTGAAGAAGGATGGCCAGCGAAGCTGTGTATGTGGGCCCTTTAATGGCGAACTGCATCCCCGCCGCGAGTTGGCCCGGCATTGCCCTATCTTCGGTATCAGCCCACGTATGGGAAGTGCTTAACGCCTGCTTCACCTCCGCCGCTGGTCGGCCCGGTATTGCACTATCTTCGGGATCGGCCCACGTATGGGAAGTGCTTAACGCCTGCTTTAACTACACTGTGGGTCGGCCCGGTATTGCACTATCTTCGGGATCGGCCCACGTATGGGAAGTGCTTAACGCCTGCTTCACCTCCGCCGCGGGTCGGCCCGGTATTGCACTATCTTCGGGATCGGCCCACGTATGGGAAGTGCTTAACGCCTGCTTTAACTACGCTGTGGGTCGGCCCGGTATTGCACTATCTTCGGGATCGGCCCACGTATGGGAAGTGCTTAACGCCTGCTTTAACTCCGCTGTGGGTCGGCCCGTTATTGCACTATCTTCGGGATCGGCCCACGTATGGGAAGTGCTTAACGCCTGCTTTAACTCCGCTGTGGGTCGGCCCGGTATTGCACTAACTTCGGGATCGGCCCACTAATGGGGAGTTTTGTGTCTACGCACGGACACGATCCTAAGGGAACTAGCCCTTAACAGCTTCGCTGTTAAATTGGTTACGTCCTTATGTTTCTTAATTAATTTATTAATTAATGACGACGACGAACGCGGGAGCACTGCCATGAGCGCGTTCGCGCGGTACCGCCGAGGGGCGCTAACGAGCTGGTGTCGAAGAAGACGACGGCGCTGGAGCCAATCGGACGATGACAGTATTGTGTTAACACACGGACACGATCTTGGGGAAAGTAGCCTTACCAGCTTCACTGTAAAGAAAGCAAAGAACGAAAAACAAACCAAGACCAGATACTTTACGAAAAGATCCTGGAAGATAAAGCTCAGACACAGAAATGAAATAGCTATGAGGCTTCAATTGAAATGTATGCGCTTCACTCGCTCGCTGTGTCATTCTAATGCCACTTTCCTTTTTTTTTTCTGAAACTACCTTGCTTTCGCTAACTTTTTACAGTATGTTCCGGCTATTGTTGGCTTCCGGCTCATGTTTCTTTTTTTTTTCTTAGAAATTGGTTCCCCCGACGGGCCCATTCATATGAGGAAATTACCGCGCGCCGCGCTGCCTCTTATGTCTCACTGCCTTTTCTTTTTAAAATTTCTGCTATGTTATATTCTGTTCAACTGTGTGAAATAGTTGTTTATTTATTTTTCTCGTTCTCGCTTACCATTTGTTCCAGAAAAGCAATAGAATTGCCTATTTGCACTTACTGAAACCGATTTGACGTCGCAAATGTCGCAGAATATGACATCGGAGAGTTGGGTTGAGTAGGGAGTGACATCCTTATTACTGCCACTATAGTGCACAGCGCTCGTGATAGGGTGCTTCCGAGGTGGGGAGACGACCACGTATGCTCTGAGGTCGACGACCGCCGATGCAAAAACCGTGCAGGGCACTGCTGGCACATTGTAGCGTTGACTAAACGTATCAAAAGAGCACGTTCTCGCATACTTATTTATAAGTCCCAAATGACTTGTTACGTAGAATCTTGCTGCGTGGAATCGCATATCCCTTGAAAAAATAATTTGTAATGATGTCGTGATTTAGTTGCAGTAGCATGGGCACGCGCTCGCAATTTCATTTTTTTTTCTTTACTTAAATCACCTTAAAACCCCCAAACTAGGTCTTCTCTATCCACCCGTTTGTTCTGTTACGCGGTCGTCGTCTTGCCATACATTTGCATTGGTGGAGAGTGCCAGGAACCTATTATTCATCGTGTAGCGTCAAAGGGCCTCGACAGATTGCTGCCATATTTGTCTTGTACATGGCCTATTCATCACTACCCACAGGGCTCGAGGAATCGCTGCATAGTAAACGGAGTTACGCTGCTCACGGCGCACGCCCTGTACACACGTTGACGCTGCTTGCGTGTGCGGGCGTATAATAATGGCGTGAATGTGTGCGTCTGCACGTCGCACGTAAACAAGCGGTAAGCTCTAAAACGATGTCGATGGGCTCAAAGAAAACGGAAACGAGAGAGAGAGAGAGAAAGAAAAGAAAGAAAGATCCACTGCACCCAGGAAATCGGTATACGTAGAAAAGGGTCCTCGTTTATGTGTTTCCCATTGCACACAAATCTCCGGGTAACGCGCAGTTGGACTGCATGTCGGCACTTGTACGGGTTTCGACGAAACAATTTTCGGGTCCCGAAACAAGGCGGCGTGAGGGCGATAAAACCGGGACCCCCGCGGGACGATATATTTTCACGGGACGGAGCGGCGCGAGGAAGGAAACGGGGAGAGGTATATCGATTCCGTTTCCTTTTCGGGTTCTGCCGATTTCTTTTCCGAGTCCTGCTATCACCCGCCTTGTCCCGACCCGCTCGGCTTGCTATACTTTTTTCTTCTCTTCTCTTTGCGAGCCATGAACTTACACGCGCTCGTGCGCAAGGAGATGGAGCGCGCGCGCCTGTTTCAGCGAGCTACGATGCCGTTCACGATTCCCGAAAGTCATTATTTATACCGTGGGCAGTGTTTTGCCAGCGACAGTAGTTGCGGATTTCGCTAGATTTTGCCCGACGTTGCGACTTTAGTAGATTTCATGATAGATTTAGCAAATTGTGGGCTATATTATTGCACGAGGTTTGCCTTTAGAATGTAGAGTTTTCATTGTTTTTGTGGCCGATTTAGAACATTTAATTTCTTAATGGCACATTAGCAGATTGTCAAGACATAGATCTTCATTAAAAAAGAAAGAAAAAGATATTGCTTATTTTTGCAAAATGTATTACGTGTGATTGAAAATACCGATGGAGGTTTTTCATTGCTGATGGCTTCAGGAGGACCTCTTTCTTTCTGAGTGAAAAAGGCTGCTGACGGTATTCTAAAGCTCTGCGGAACACGTACATTGACTGGTGTAGTTTCCTCGCACGGCGTTAGTCTGGCAGTCAGTTCGGGAGATTTCTCTCTCTGATCGTCACATTCTTCCACAACGCAGAGCACGCCATATCTATGCTCCAGGGGTTTCAGAGCCAAGCGAAAAATGCGACGAGCATGCGGGAAGCTTGCCTTTACTTCATTTGCGGCCCCGAAAGACCGAAACACTAAACGTTGCGCACTTTCACGAGAATTCCGTTCTCCTTCTCTTTCGACAAAGCAGCAGAACTACCACGGCAACGTACAACTGCTAGAACCCGCGGGTAGGGTGTGCTTCTCTCACTGGTTCTCGGCCGCAGTGTAACGTTGCCCTTCGATTCACTCCCAGCACGTCCGCCAAGAGAACAAAAGTCTGCTCGAGACACTTTTGTGTTCGCACAAAAGAAGAGCCGGTGCCGTAGTGTACGCAACGGCGTGCAAAAGAAAAGAACACGGTCTAATTGCTGCAGGAGACGCGAAATCTCTGCAGCGGCACCGCAGGCTCACCGGAACTCCGGCTGTCCTATACACACACACGGGGTCTTTCCCGGCCTCGCTAATGAACCGTCGCGGCTAATTCGTTCCCTTTGTCCGTGACAATTCCAAGAGCGGCAACTCTGTTCGCTTGCTATTCCAGAGGAGGGGAACAGCGTGCGCCCTCCTCCGCCTCCTCTCTTTCCCGGCGACAGTCTGTGCCCCTGGAACCTTTGACATCCGAACGCTTTCGCCCTTTGGTCACGAGGCGTCTATACGCTTGGTCATGCAGGTGGCTTGCTTTTCTCAACTACAGCACGTGTAGTCAGTCTCGTGAGAGTTGGGAACAGTTACTTGCTTCTTCGCAAAGCTCGCGCTAACGTTTGCGGAGCTAAACTTCCAGATTCCCCCCCCCCCTCTTTTTTTTTTTTAAATTTGGTACTGAATGTATGTTTCGGAGATGCTGGCATCTTGGTACATGCCAGATACGTTTTATACGTGCAAACATACGTGCACTGACAGCTAAGAAAACAAAGTAACGGCTTATGACTGGAGAAGGGGCAACATAGATCCACTTAATGGTTTTACGTGTCTTTTTGTTCTTAAAGAATAGTAATGTTCCGTAGAAGGACGGGAAAACGGGCAAATTGGAAATGATTCGTTATAAAAAGCGCGCATACAGACGAGGACTCCTTTTCTAGAAGGACGCAGGACGAGGGCTGCTCTGTGCCCTTCGTGAGTCGTCATCGTCGTCTGTTTGCGTGCTACTTATAATTGCAGTGTTGTTATTTAACGCTAAGTTCAACGATCTCGGAGATCTCGTACATTTGTAAACGGAAAGTTGGGCGAGTTTGCACGAGTTGCACGATCGGACAAGAGCTGACTTCAAGTTTTGCGCCTCACCTGCGCATTCACACCAACTGTGCATTCAGCGTATGAAGTATGGACCACGAGGAAATTGCTCGAAAATTTAACTTGCCCTGCCAGAGAGAGAGAGAGAGAGAGAGAGAGAGAGAGAGAGAGAGAGAGAGAGAGAGAGAGAGAGAGAGAGAGCAAATGATAAATGAATGGTAGGGAGGTTAACCAGGGCTGAGCCCGGTTGGCTATCCCACACTGGGGAAAGGGAAAAGGGGACGGAAATATTAAGAGAAGAAGAGAAAATCCACTGGGGGTATCATTCGGTCACTCAGTTCGGATCACAGACGGTGACTCAATCCGGTAGCTTCAAATCTAAGATAGATTATGAGGCACGCCGCATTGGGGGACTCTGGATCAATTTTGACTACCTGCGCACCCACTGCACGGTACACAAGCGTTTTTCTTTTTTTTTTGCATTTAGTCCCCATCGAAATGTGGCCGCCGTGGCGGGGATTCGATCACGCGACCTCGGTCTTAGTATAGCGCAACACCAAAGCGGCTGCGCAACCACGTCGGCTTGAAGTACTGGTTAGGTAGCACGTACTTCGAACATATTTTCTTTTTCTTCGCGTCAGCGAGTCGCTGGCACACGCCTGGGTAACCACCCGACGTCGATGCTACGGCTACGTTCAGCGTTGGTTACCAGTCAAAACCTATACCGGCTACCTCTGATGTCTACTTCAAGCTGTCAGTACGAGCGCTTAGAGGCCATACACCGGAAAGATCGACTGTGCCTGGGGGTCTGCAGCCGGCTTCGAACAAATAGGTGCTCTATGAAGCTATATGACAATTCCTGAAATTTGACCGTATGACCCAGCTATTGCGTTTAAGTAAGGGCTGCGCAAAGATACTTCGGAAATGTACCTTGATACAGATACAAGATACTGTGATGATAAGCATTTCAAATACAGATACAAGATACTAGCGAATCAACTGTATCCGGTATGATACTCGCCATTTGTATCATAGTATATACTTCCATGCATTAGTTAATTCCTCATTACAGCTGCACTTTAAAAGCCACTGCAATTTTACAATAGCTACTTGCAATTTTTTATTTCCCGTCATCATCAGACCTCCTTTCTTTCGAATTTCTATATTACCAAGTAATTTTTTAAGCGTTCTGTATTTGCCATTCAAAACATGGCGTTGGCCGGACTTACATCAAATCAACGCAGTAACGCTTTGCAATCAGCGATTTTTCGATGCCATCTTTATAGAAAGTACGATTCATTGTTCTGCTGTCCTATGATCAAACGGTTTAACATCTTAGTTTTCTACGTGGTTGCTTGTGCTTCGTATTCATCCCAGGATAAACATCAGTGAGTAATCTGCAGAATAGGCACTTAGTAGGTTGACACGTGTTCCATGGACGTAATGTTTATAAACATCACAATGCGCCACATTCTTTTTGTTTACAGGCGACAGTAAACGGCAGTAAATGCACCTTAGAATATAAAAAAAATAAAAATAAGCGAACCAGCTTGGTGTCCTGTGCAGCCAACCCGGTTAAAAGGAATGACTGTATCATCATCTTCATCATGGTAACGACAAACTGGTGAAGATGAAGGTGAAGGGGAAGTTCGAAGTGGAACAATAACCGCGGCTGAAGATCTTGCAAAACATGCATCTTGATTTCACTTTACCCCTGTATGAAGAAACCGTATAGACTATGTAACAATACATAATGTATCCTCTAAGATACTATGCTGTCTATAACCAGGCTTGCTCAGATCTTATGTAGATATATTTAAAACAAAGGTTCCCACGTTTCGAAAAACCTCGAGCCACAGTGTATAAAATGCGAAATTATGACATGAAGCTAACGAGTAAATATTACGTTATTGCCGTGGACAGCGGTATAGGAAGGTATGTTAAACCGCTAGAATCGCAGCTTTGCGCTGCTAACACCAGGATGTTAAACCCAAAGTTAGAACTTGAGAAACAGTATATTAAATAGGATGGATGTAACGGAAGCCAGTCATGGAACTATATAAAGCTGCGAAAAAAATAAAATTGAAGGAGCGAACTTCTACGATAATTCAACGCGCTCAGCCCTACTGTTCGAACCGAGTAAATATATATCCGATTCCGACATGTCGTGTTACAGGAGAAAACTTACCAATCACGACTGTTCATTTGTAGCGTGGGAATAAAGCCCAGAAACTGTTCAGAATGTTTTGTTAGCACGCCGAATTATCAATACAGAGGTATAGAAAGATTTCGTTTCCATTTCGAAGGCATTGGATATTAAAGTTAATAGGGGAAAGGTCATTTAATTTGGGATGGGCAATAGTAAAATGCGGCTGGAGTCATACTACATAGATGCTATAGCGGAAGCTGGCTCCGCGTTTTCTTGTACACCTTATCACACTGGCTGCTGATTGTGATGGAATCCACGTTCTGCTGACTCATCCTGACCACTCCTGATGGCGAAGTGCTAACAAATTTGGTGCAGCCGCCGCAGAGCAATCTATAGCAACGTGTCAGACTGTCGCGTGGCTTCGAAGAGCATGCCGATTCGGAGAATGCGACAACGGCGACTGTACGACCGCAGCAAGCAGAATGAGTCCAATGAAACATTGCTTTAGTATTGAGGGTCTGCTCCTGTGGCTTTATTCCGTTACGGAGTGTCTGTGCGATCATTCAGCCGTGGTTGTATCAGTGCTCGTGAAGCGCAACTCCGAGTACTCAAAGCCTGCATAACGAAATACAATGCTGCATCAGACATTGCATTTTTTTCATTTTGCAAAAAGCTGTATATGAAACTGTTAGCACCAACATCAGTTCATTTCACGACTCAAATAAAATCCGGATTTCTCGAAAGTGCACTTTAAAACAATTTTACGTAAAGAAAGCAAAAAAAAAAGGAGAAAGATTTGTTATTATGTATGTTCTTTGGGTTTATTACTTTTTCTATAGTTTCACAAGCATTTTCTGGTCTTGGCCTTTTCCGTCACTTTACAGAAAATATCCATAGTTTACTTTCCTATGGGAGTAACCTTTACTGTCCCTTCGACAGCAGCTTTCATGGAGTACGATAGAGCCAAATGCTGGGACGCGGTTGTAACAGGTCCCTTAAGTCCATATAAGCAAGCTACATAGAACATATGAAATGTGGCGAGATTCCTGATGACGAAACCTGGCCCTACGCGACACACCCAAGCACCAACTCTACCGGTATACCTATACGCAGCCAGGTTGTGAGGGGCATGACTCATTACTCGGAGAGTAGCTTTATATTTCTTAGAAATTAATACCAATTGGTCTGAGCATTTATAGGGTGCTTTTTTTTATTAGCTGCACCAACATTTTGAAGATTGCCTGTGGCAGATAACGCTGTTCTAACCCTTGTTCAATATTGCTCGATAAGGCGGCCAATGAACATTGACCCATGACTAGACTACGGCTACGGTTCCGAACAGCGTTGGACACATTCCTATTGCGTTTTCAAGGATTAATGAACAATCTGAATTTGAATTTCAATACTCGTACTAGAAATCAAAATGCTTAATTGAAAAATTAGCATAATTACGCTAATTAACCATTTAGTTAATTACTGTACGGCACATGTCTTAATCTAAGAATTGTAACTAGTGACTATGCAAGGCATATTGACTTGCAACGAATTCTGAGGATGGCACTGGTTTCGAAGTGTGCACCGTCGAACTTCCGGTAAAAATGCACTGTTGTTCCACCTACTTTCTTAGAAAAGGTTGTTTTATGCATTGAAGCACAAAAGCAACCGCAAAGCCAGTGCATTTCATAAGACACCTTGAAAATTAAGGTTTTGAAACTGGTGTAGTCCTGAGAATTCCTTCCAAAGCTTGTATGCATTGCTCCCTCGCTAGTGTTTGGATCTGACCGCTGGTACGATCTGTTGGGAACTCGGCGCTGACGCCCGTGGTTGTACCTGGGTCGGAAGCCCCAAGGGTAGCGTTGGCCTGGCGGCCTGGGGTACAACTGCCAGCATCCGAAGGTCCCGGCAAAGCATGAGTCGACTGGTAACAACGATACAACTTGTTTATTTTAACATCGCAAAGAGTTGGCGGTCAGGTTTGACCGAAGTAGAGAGACGGGAGAGCACTTCACTCAACGGAAGAAATCGGAGCCCTCCTTTTGGCGTCCGGGGGCAGCTGTTTTTATACTCTCGCAGTTGAGGGCAAGAAGGAACCCCTCAAAAGACGAGCACGTGAATGTACAATGGGCTAATGGTGACGCACACTGTCGTAGCGACGCCGTAGCACCATGTCGTGGCGCTGCGCACGATCTCGTAGCACCTGGTCGTGGCGCTGCGCAGCACACTGTCGTGGCGCTGCCGGTCGGACACAATGACTGTAACGAGAAGATGGTCCCTGCTTTGGCATCGCCTGTTTCGGGCACAATGACTGGAACGAGATCCCTGCTTTGGCATCGCCTGTTTCGGGCCCAATAACTGGAATGAGATCCCTGCTTTGGCATCGCCTGTTTCGGGCACAATGACTGGAACGAAATCCCTAGGCGGTCGCATCGCCGCAGACGCGCCTGGAAACACCTGGCGATGAGTGTTGCGGTGACGACGATCGGGCCAAAATGTCCGCCGCCCCGCCGCCGTCGCGCCGGCAAAACCACGTGTCGCAGGCGAAACGCAACAGACCGCCCCGCCGGGGAAAGGAGATCCCGATGGACAGGGGACTGCATCCGCTGTCCGGAGGGATGTCGCTCGATGATGCTCATAACCGAAGTCGGGCGTCCCTTGACGTTTCTTGAGCGCAGCGCACAGAGAAGGCCTCGTTCTCTCGTTCAGGTTCGCACGGGACACTGCAAAGTGACTTCGGGAGAGTTCACATTTTTGTTCTCGTTCCCGGCAAGCGTTAGAACTACGCTGAAAACTCAACCGCTCAGTCAGCAAGCACGGCACAACCCTCACTAAGCCCTGCCAGGCTCTTTCCCCTTTTTATACCACTGCCTAGTTCCTTACAGTAGTCTAGCATCACTCAGAACGCGTCCACAAATTGAAAAATTGCACTAGAAAGCATATCATCACTTTGAAACACTAAACAAAAGCAATATGTTAAAAAAATCCTGCCTCAGGAAGAAAAACATCAGTAACAAACAATTTTGAGGCTGATTCCTACGTTAGGGGCTTCGACTTAAGCCATCGGCGTTACCGTTGAGACTCCCCTTTTTGTAACGCACCTCAAAGGAATATTGTTGTAAAGCGAGGCTCCAGCGCAGGAGGCGGCCATTTTTGGGAGAGATGGTCTGCAGCCATTGGAGAGGGCAGTGATCTGTCTCAATGATAAACCTCGAGCCGGCTAGATAGCATGACAATTTCTGAACGGCCCACACGAGACATGCACACTCTTTCTCGGTGGCGCTATACGCCTGCTCACGACTGGTCAGCTTACGACTAGCATACAGGACGGGGTGTTCTACTTCTCCATTTTCCCGTTGGCACAGTACAACGCCCATGCCTCGCTCACTAGCATCGCACTGAACAATGAACCCCTTTGTATAGTCTGGCGATCGTAGCACAGGCTGGCTTGTTAGGGCACTCTTTAGGGCGCTAAAAGCTCTTTCCTTTGTCTCGTCCCAGACGACTGTTTGAGGCTCTGTCTTTCTTAGAGCATCCGTCAGGGGAGCCGCGATATCAGAGTACCTAGGGATGTACCTCTGATAGTAGCCGGCGACACCTAAGAACGACCGAATATCGGTCTTTGTGCGCGGTTGCGGAAAGTCTCGCACAGCGGCCACTTTTATTTCAGAGGGGCGGCGACGACCCTGACCAATCACGTGACCGAGGTAGACAACCTCGGCCTGTGCTAACTGGCACTTAGGAGCCTTTACTGTCAAGCCTGCTTCGCGCAGGCGGGTTAGCACTGCCCGCAAGTGTGTCATATGCTCAGACCAGGATGCGGAGAATATCGCTACGTCGTCTAGATACGGTAAAGCGAATTCTTGCTGTCCCCGCAACACTTTATCCATGAGACTTGAAAAACAGTATGGCGCGTTCTTCAAACCAAAACTCAACACTTTAGGACGGAATGTTCCCATTGGTGAAATGAACGCCGCATACCTACTAGCCTCTTCTGTAAGTGGAACCTGCCAATAACCCCTGACAAGATCTAGGGTGGAAATAAACTGAGCGCTACTAACTTTCTCAAGGCGCTCCTCGATGTTAGGGATCGGATAAATTTGATCCTTAGTGATGGAATTAAGCCTGCGGTAGTCGACGCAAGGACGAGGTTCCTTGCCCGGTACCTCAACTAAAATCAAAGGGGAGGTATAATCACTCTCACCTGCCTCAATAACACCGAGCTGTAGCATTTTCTTTACCTCAGCCTCCATAATATCGCTCTGGCGGGGTGACACCCGATACGCCTTGGATCGTACTGGCTCTGTGGAGGTAAGTTCTATATCATGAGTAAGTACAGAAGTCCTACCAGGCCTCTCAGAGAACAGACCTTGAAACTCTCGTAATAGCTGGTGTAGTTCGGTTTTCTGCTCAGGCGACAGCGGTGCTTTACTGATAAGGTCACTAATGACTTGACCGGTGTCTTCCCTGTTCGTCACTGAGCCTAGTCCCGGAAGCTCGACCGGAAGCTCTTCAGGAACGTTTACCATCATGCACACCACTGCTTCCCTTTGTCTATAAGGTTTGAGCAGATTACAGTGGTAAACTTGCTGTGCTTTCCGCTTTCCTGGCAGACTTACCACGTAGTTAACGTCCGACAGTTTCTGAACAATTCGCGCTGGGCCCTCCCACTGCACGTCTAGTTTGTTGTTTAGCGATGTGCGCAATATCATGACCTCATCGCCAACCTCAAAACGACGGGCCCTGGCTGTCCGATCATAATAAACCTTGGCCCTCTGCTGGGCCTTTGCCATTGCTTCACCTGACAACTCCTGTGCCCTTCTTAAGCGTTCGAGGAGCTTAAGCACGTACTCCACCACGACTGGGTCGTCGCCCCTACCTTCCCATGATTCTCGAAGCATGCGAAGCGGAGATCGAAGCGAGCGACCGTACACCAGTTCAGCTGGCGAAAACCCCGTAGCCGCATGCGGCGCGGTCCTTAAAGCAAACATCACCCCAGGCAGACACAGCTCCCAGTCAGTTTGATGTTCAAAACACAAGGCTCTCAACACGCGCTTCATGACGGAGTGGAGCTTCTCAACGGAATTCGACTGTGGGTGGTACACTGAGCTGTGTAGCAGCTTTACCCCACACCTTTCGAGAAAAGTTGTCGTCAAAGCGCTAGTAAACACTGTGCCCTGATCTGATTGAATTTCTGCAGGAAAACCAACTCGCGCAAATATGGACAGTAGTGCATTAACTATCTCAACTGAGCTGAGTTCTTTAAGCGGCACTGCTTCAGGGAACTTTGTCGCTGGGCAGATCACAGTCAAAATGTGTCTGTACCCCGTGGCTGTTACCGGCAGAGGTCCCACAGTATCAATAACGAGCCGTCTAAAAGGCTCCGTAATGATAGGTACCAATTTCAACGGCGCCCTCGATTTGTCCCCTGGTTTGCCCACCCGCTGACAAGTGTCACATGTCCTCACGAAATGGTCTGCGTCCCGAAAACACCCTGGCCAATAGTACTCTTGCAAGAGACGGTCCTTAGTTTTCTTAACTCCTAGGTGTCCGGACCACGAACCCCCATGTGACAAGCGCAACAGATCCTGACGATAGCATTGAGGCACGACCAGCTGATCGAACTCCACTCCTCTGCGGTCTAGATACTTCCGGTACAGGACTCCACCTCTTTCCACAAAACGCGCAGTTTTCCTGGCGATACCTTCTTTGACATTGCAGCGCACGTTTTCCAGGCTGCCATCCTTTTTTTGCTCGGCTATCAAAGCCGTCCGGCTGACTTTTAGCAACCTATCAAGTCCGTCTGACGTAGGCGCGATGAGCAAATCAGTAGATAGCTCTTCTAACTTTCCCGCGTCGGGATTTTCCTCTCCAGTATCTGGCGCCTTCAACGCTACAGACTCAATTTTATTCTGTTCGGGCGTGCTCTGAATATCAGCTTGCTGCGCCTCTGACCCTTTTTCGTTGTTTGATAACGTCGGCCCCGCAACTACCGCCTTTGCAGCGAGCTCCCGAACCTTCGATCTGGTTAAGGCCTGAACACTAGCTTCACCAAACAAAAGCCCCTTCTCGCGCAGGAGGTGATCGGACCTGTTTGAAAATAGGTACGGGTACTGGGGTGGCAGCATAGATGACACTGCCGCCTCCGTCTCAAGCGCTCCGAAAGGTCCTTCAATAAGCACTTTTGCTACCGGCAGACACACGCTATGAGCTTCCACGGCTTGCTTGATCCATGCGCACTCGCCCGTGAACATATGGGGTTCTACGTAAGATGGGTGAACTACATCCATCGTAGCTGCGGAATCGCGAAGCACTCGGCACTCTTTCCCGTTCACGAGGAGGTCTCGCATGTAAGGCTCGAGAAGCTTCATGTTCTCGTCAGTGCTGCCTATTGAAAAAAACACAACTTTTGGTGTTGTTTCCGGACACTGCGCCGAAAAGTGACCCGGCTTCTGGCACGTATAACAAACGCCCGCTCGCCTCATCTCGAACCGCTTTCTGCGTTCGGCTTCGGCTGCCGTCTCTTTACGTTTGGTCGGATTGCTTTTACTCGCATCCTCACTACGCGTGTCCCCCTTAAATCTCATGGGCGTGAACCTTGGCCTCTCAGACTTGGAGCCAAATTCACCCTTTTGACCGTCCTTAGCTCCGCGAGCTCGACGCGTCACAAACTCCTCGGCTAGCTCAGCGGCTCTAGCCACCGTACTCACGTCTGGCCTATCCAAGACCCAGTATCGCACGTTCTCCGGTAACCGACTATAAAACTGTTCTAGCCCGAAACACTGCAGAACTTTATCGTGGTCACCAAACGCTTTCTCTTCTTTGAGCCACTCCTGCATGTTCGACATAAGTCTATACGCAAACTCTGTATATGACTCACTTTTGCCTTTCTCATTTTCCCGAAACTTCCGACGGAACGCTTCCGCAGACAGCCGGTACTTTTTTAGCAGACTCGATTTTACTTTGTCGAAATCCTCTGCTTCCTCTCTATCCAAGCGAGCGACTACGTCGGCCGCCTCGCCGGGTAACAAAGTGAGCAAGCGCTGTGGCCACGTTTCCCGAGAGAACCCCTGCTTCTCGCACGTTCGCTCAAAGTTAACCAGGAACAAACCAATGTCCTCTCCAAGCTTAAACGGCCGCATCAGGTCAGTCATTTTGAACAATACGCGTTCTCCTGCACCGTGTGCCTGACTTCCATTACGAGCGCGTTCCATCTCTACCTCAAGACGCTTCATTTCCAAAGCGTGTTGACGGTCACGCTCTTGTTTTTCTTTCTGTTCTTTAAGTTCGCGCTCTTCTTTTTCTTTTTGCTCTTTAAGTTCGCGCTCCTGTCTTTTTGCAGTCTCCCTCTCCTCCATGGTCTCAAGGCATTCCGACAGCTCGTCATCCTCAGCCTCTAACTCAAGAATAGCCTTTATCAGTTCTGGTTTTCTGAGTTTGTCCGAGACATCCAGACCCAACTCTCTTGCAAGCTCCAACAATTTCGGTTTGCGCAACGACTTCAAATCCATGGCTGCTCTGAATGCTGCTTTCTCTACTGCTTACTATTGTCTTGCCGCAAACTAACCCGGCAGCAACGACAACCACAATTACCAGCTCTGTTTCTGACACTAACAAAAAGCCTGGCAAAGCTCAGAAGAAGAAAGTCCCGCACTCACCAAACCTCGCAGGCAGGAATTCCGCGCAGTCGTTCCGCTGCAGGCAACCAGTCGTCACACAGGGCTCGTTGCACTGCTCCCGGATCGTCGTTGAGCTGCTCAGCATACTGTCAACTGCATCCCTTTGCTGCTGGCCTCCGTTGTCGCGATCTCGCCGCTGGCAGACCGTTGTTTGAAGTCGTAGGCGATCTCACCGCTGGCAACCAGATGTTTGGATCTGACCGCTGGTACGATCTGTTGGGAACTCGGCGCTGACGCCCGTGGTTGTACCTGGGTCGCAAGCCCCAAGGGTAGCGTTGGCCTGGCGGCCTGGGGTACAACTGCCAGCATCCGAAGGTCCCGGCAAAGCATGAGTCGACTGGTAACAACGATACAACTTGTTTATTTTAACATCGCAAAGAGTTGGCGGTCAGGTTTGACCGAAGTAGAGAGACGGGAGAGCACTTCACTCAACGGAAGAAATCGGAGCCCTCCTTTTGGCGTCCGGGGGCAGCTGTTTTTATACTCTCGCAGTTGAGGGCAAGAAGGAACCCCTCAAAAGACGAGCACGTGAATGTACAATGGGCTAATGGTGACGCACACTGTCGTAGCGACGCCGTAGCACCATGTCGTGGCGCTGCGCACGATCTCGTAGCACCTGGTCGTGGCGCTGCGCAGCACACTGTCGTGGCGCTGCCGGTCGGACACAATGACTGTAACGAGAAGATGGTCCCTGCTTTGGCATCGCCTGTTTCGGGCACAATGACTGGAACGAGATCCCTGCTTTGGCATCGCCTGTTTCGGGCCCAATAACTGGAATGAGATCCCTGCTTTGGCATCGCCTGTTTCGGGCACAATGACTGGAACGAAATCCCTAGGCGGTCGCATCGCCGCAGACGCGCCTGGAAACACCTGGCGATGAGTGTTGCGGTGACGA
Organism: Dermacentor variabilis; assembly: GCF_050947875.1. Lineage (NCBI taxonomy): Eukaryota > Metazoa > Arthropoda > Arachnida > Ixodida > Ixodidae > Dermacentor > Dermacentor variabilis. The sequence continues at coordinate 58,597,730 of NC_134571.1, read as the reverse complement.
CGATCGGGCCAAAATGTCCGCCGCCCCGCCGCCGTCGCGCCGGCAAAACCACGTGTCGCAGGCGAAACGCAACACTAGCTAGAATTCTAGATTGAAAGATGTAGCGTAAGATAATCAATTGAAAAGGTAATGAGCGTAATTACGTTAATTATTCAGGTAAGTAAACTGACCTCTCGTAGAAATAATGGCCACCTCATTGAGAAATTTAGATCAAGGATTAGAATTGTGCTGCCATATGCAAATTAAAACAAGGAAGCTTGTAGAGAAAAAAAGAAAGACATCTTGTATATGAGATTAAAAAAAATTATGGGGTTTTACGTGCCAAAACCACTTTCTGATTATTAGGCACGCCGTAGTGGAGGACTCCGGAAATTTAGACCACCTGGGGTTCTTTAATGTGCACCTAAATCTAAGTACACGGGTGCTTTCGCATTTAGCCCCCATCGAAATGCGGCCGCCGTGGCCGGGATTTGATCCCGCGACCTCGTTCTCAGCAGCCTAACACCAATATGAGATTGATATACTTGTATATACATAACATTATGCAGCTGGTGAAGCTCCACACAACTGTTAATGGCGCATAGCAAAGAGACAAACAAATCTAATTTCGTTCAAAAAATTCATAACAATCTTTAATTTTACCGTACAGAAACCAATTCTGTTAATATCACGAACACGTCTCTCTCTCTCTCTCTCTCTCTCTCTCTCTCTCTCTCTCTCTCAGCATAAATAAAAAAATTTTTCTACTTCAATGCAAACAGTTTGTTTCAATTGAAACAATCTTTCTCTTGGGCAACATTAATTTTCTTAGTGTGGTTCGAAGCACAACGTTTCTGAAAAAAGGACGTGTATGAGAAGAGAAGGGCTTCAATTTTGCAGTTGCAACTTTACCCTAACGGCAGTAATGTAAAAATTATTAGCAATAATTTGTTAATTTTAACACTCACCGACGTCGTAGTATCTTGTATCTTAAGATACATTTCATAAATTAAATAAATGAAATGAAATATACGATACTTTGTGTAATACATCGGAAATGAAGATACTGATATACGCCTTGCCCAATGTATCTTGATACAGATACAAGATACCCATAGAGTGCCTTAAGACTGTATCTAAGGTACACGTATATTCGATACTGCCCAGCCCTGGTTTAAGTGAGCGTCCGTCCGGGAATGCCCTCCTAAGGCGTGTAGCTGGCAGGCCGCGTTCGCAATTTTATGCAGCATTGAACAAGAATACGCGCCTTCATGAAGCCTCTGTGGCTCTGGCGTGGTTTTGTGGCCCAATCTTATTCAGGCGGTGAATGACAGCTGTTACCTCGGAAATTTCGGTGCCAACCTTCACGTATTTTCCGCCCCGTCCAGCTAGTCTTTCTTGCGTAATTAGACGTATGACATCCAAGGGGCTTCAGACAAGTTGGCACAAACCAGTGATAACGCTAATAACGAACTGCTATGGCGTTTAAAACGCCGCCCGAGCGCAGATCTTGGTCGCACGTACGACACGTAAAGATGTTTCAATCAAGAGGCTCCACAAACCAATGCAGACACTAACAGAACTTGCTACAGAAAGTAAATTAGTCTGCCATCTTGACGAAAATGTGGTAGGCCAGTTCCGAGGCCCGGTCTTCTTTTACTCAGCGCGCTTTCTTTTCTCCATTTCTACTCGGATAACTTGGCGACAATACTTCTACGAAACGATTGTTGCAAATTTAAGCTGAAGGTGACGGCTTTTCCAGAAACGGCGGGAAAGAAACGAAAAGCACGTGGTGCTGGGAAGACCCGACCGCGAAGCTTGAATAACGACGCTTAGCGTCGCGAGGCGGTGAAAAATGCCACCGGATGTGACTCGCCTCCGGGCACGTTCGCTGAAACATGCAATGTAGCCCTGTCGGCCTGGCGAATGGAGCTTGCATAACGCGCCTGGCAGCCTGTTTCGTCGCTGATCTTGAAATACAAAATACTTAGCTATTACCATAGAGAGGAGTAAAACAAACAGATCTCAAGAACGTCGCGCTGCTCTGTTAGCCCAGTGGTCCCCTTTTAATTCCCACGTAGTGCACGCCGTATGCTTACTGTTTATTTTTTTTCTTTTGCTTTCATGTTATCGGCTGAGCCTCGAACCTGCATAAGAGGAGGCACGTCAAGGATTTGGTTCCCATTCCCTAGCCACGGCGACCGCAATTTAATGGAGGCGGTATGTGAGACAACGAACATCACTGGAGGCACACATTGTCCAAACAGCTTCCCGAAAAGGCAATATACCTGAGGGGACGTTGCTAAAAAAAGCTATGAGATTTTACGTGTCAAAACCACGATTTGATTATGAGGCGCGCCGTAGTCGGGCACTCCAGATTAGTTCTGACCACCTGGGGTTGTTTAGAGTGCACCTTAACGTATGTACTCGGGGGTTTTTGCGTTTCGCCCTCATCGAAATGAGGCCACCGTGGCTGGGATTCCATCCCGCGACCTCGTGCTTAGCAGCGCAACACCAAAGCCACTATGCAACCCCGGTGGGTAGGGACATTGCTAAAGGAAGGGTCTTATTGTAAGGCCCCAACGGACAGAGTGAAAGCTCTCCCAACTATCCAACAGGACCTCTTGATGAGAGAGGAAGCTCGAACAACCTCCCTCCTGTCCACAAAACATCCTCACTGTCTCACGAAGCTTTCAACCAGGAGGCCGATAGCTTTAAAATATTAATGAGAAAGAGAGAGGGAAAAAGAAAGAAATAATAAAACGTAAAATCTTCATACGAATTCCCCAGATCTAACGAACTGAATGCAATTCTGGGGTTTTGCCTGCCAAAACCACGATTTGATTATGATGCACGCCGTACCGGGAGACTCCAGATTAATTTTGACCCCCAAGGGATCTTTAACATGCCCCCAATGGATGGGACACGGGCGTTTTTGCATTTCTCCCCATCTAAATGTGACTCCCGCGGCCGGGACTTGATCCCGCGACCTCGTGTTCAGCAGCGCATTACCATAGCCGCTAAGCCAGGCGGCGGGTAGACTTAATGAACTGTATATACAAATAAACATTTAAATACAACCTTCGGCTGAATGTGCAAAGTGTCAGAAAAGTTGTATGTAGACAACATTACTTGACATCAGTATTATTATGTTTACCCAAAGAATAAGCCTCCAACCTGAAGAATCAATTATACAAAATGTGTAAAAATTATATGAAACAAACAAACAAACAAACAAACAAACAAACAAACAAACAAAGCAAGACAAACAAACAAACAAACAAACAAACAAACAAACAAACAAAAGAAAAACAAGTACGACAGTCATAAGAAAAAACGAGAGAGAGAGAGAGAAGAAAAATATGCATAGGGACCTGTATTGTACTGCTGCAATTGTGCTGGGTAACGGCTCTGTTCTCTGCTGAATTACGCAATAAAACAACAAACGCTACCTAAAAATCCTCACTAACAAATATACACCTTCAAGCGCATCATTCCTTTAATAAATCGAATAGCTGTATGGAAGCTTTCGTCTAATCACTTATATTGACAATCATCGTCGATAGTAAATGCAACGCCTAGCCACAGTCGGTACGGCATGGTCTGTTCACGTCGTGGCAGTCCAGGCGGTAGACGGGTCTGCATGTCCGGAGGCAACGAACGCAAACGACACAGGGTGGAAGCGTTCGAGTCCCACAGGGGCAAAGTACATTCATGGGACATCAATCGCAGCCGAGCCGCAGCGTCCGATCGCGAAAGCGGAATCAAGACCACGTCCACCGAACCAAGTAGTTACGCAATGTAAACTACAGCTAACAGTTTGAACGATTTTCAAAGTATAAAAGCAAAGCTCCTATCGTAGCAGGACGGCATCCATGCTGTTACGATCGTCGCGGTAGTTTCATTGCTCCTAAACCGCAGCTTAGAATTAAAGGAGAATACTGATACAAGGTGACGTTAGCGAATGGAATTTTCAGAAATACACAACTGATCTCCGAGGCTGATTGTAGGCTCAAGCATGCGCTCACACATAGCGCTGCGTGCTCCGTCCGCCTCAACGCCAGCCGGAAGTCCGGCCATGCCGACTTAAACCACTTCAGTACGTCTCACAGAACCGCTTTCCCACGTAGAAGACGCCACGTCGCAGTAAATAGACCGCGCTAGTGCGAAAACAAACACCAGAAACCAGCGTCGAGCGTATACCTGACATACAAGACGGAGAGTTCGCACAAGCCAGAATGCCGGCTGCCCCATAGATGGCGCCACTGCGTACGCAATATGGTGGCGCCCATGAAAAAACGGTTTATAGTTTTAGAAGCTATTTCTCTAAATTAATTTTTATTTTATTTTAATTTTGTTTGGAAATTATTGATGCCGCTCGGTCCCAACATCTGCCGGTCCACTAGCAAACACTAACGTGCTTGGGTGGGTGGAGAATGTAATGAAACACTACATTATCAATAAATCATCGTCGTCATCGTTATCTGCATACAGTTGTAGATAGCCTGCTTCTATATGCCACCCACGCTCCTTCATATCATTTTATTCCACTCTCCAACCTCCTCGGATTTCTGCCGTTCATGTGTCAGCTGTTAATCTAGGCTGTTACAGTGTGGCCAGTGGGAAGTTTCTTCGTTCCTCTTTCAGGTTACTGTTGTAACAAATAAAGTCCCCGATAAGAGCAACTAGTAACGAAAAAAATAAAGAACAGCGCTAAAGGATGCCACCAAAGCGAGCCTCGAGCTGTCGTCGATGGAGAGCGGAGTGGAAGACCCAAGGGAGGAAAGAACGGACGGAGACGGGCGGTGAAGACGAACCTCCGGAGCGCCGGCTACCATAAAGTGACAGCCGGCCTGCCAAAAGGAAAGTCCGCCCGACTCGGTGCCAACCTGTAGAGCGCCCGTCGCTTCGCAGTCCGCTGCTTTTCACGTTTCCGGTTTGCACCGACCGGCGCGACTACATTATTGCTTTCTTTTCTTTTGCCCTTGCACCAGAACAAGTTTGGAGAATGAAGTGTTTCTAGACTTGATTCTGGCCACGCGAGAAATTATCCACACGTCATGCGTTCGCTGCATGAATTTGTGTATAGAGGCCTCGCGGCATGTAAAAGTCACACGATGGATTTATTTTGTGTAGGGGTCCCTACTTGTAGCTCGCATCTGTCTAGAAGGTCGCTGGAGACGCCAAGCGTGTGCAGATACCAGCGTCGTCGTTTCTTTTCTCGAGAAAGGTATCTGGACCATTTCTCTCGAAGTGTCGTGTCTAGCTTTGGCAACACGGTCAGCCTGGACATTGCCTTGTATTCCTCAGTGGGCTGCTAACCACTGCAGCACAACGTTGCGATATATTTCGTTTGATGTCCAGCACGAGTTGTTCCTGCATGTGTGGCGACTTCAGGGACTACGGGGCCGCTCTTGAGTCGGTGAAGATGGTCCTAGACTCAGCTGCCTGGTCGATGATGTAAATAAAAGCTGCCCCAGTGCAGCTAGTTCAGTGGCTGTAACTGAAGTGCGGTGACAGAGAGCGGCAGAGATGGTAACACTCACATACGGAATCCACACACCTATGGCAGATGATGTAGGCGTAATTGAGCCATCAGTGTAAACATGAAGTTGAGCCCTGTAGCTGGTGTTAACATGCTCTAGAGCAAAATATGTCAGCGCTGGACCAAGAGTATTTCTCTTGCTGTTGAACCCAGGCACGAAAGTTACGATGGGCCACGAAGGAATTTTCCACGGTGGTTCCACCGGCATAGAACGGCTTTGATAATTCAGCGGGAGCAAGCTCCCCACCGCATGGCCCCTGTCTGAAGCAAGCGGATGACCCGGCACTATAGCGGCAAAGCGTATGTGTACTGAAACAAACTCCTGCTGCAGAAGCACTGCAACCGACAGGCGTCTGATTTGTGCAAGGGTTCCTACACTTCATGTGTTTTTCGATAGGCGGAAGCACATCTTCAAGACTTTTGCTTGCGCACCAGTGTTGGTTTGAGAGATTCCCTGTAGCATAGGAAGGCTGTATTGTAGGATACCTTCACAGACAGCCGTATACATGCGTAGCAGAGAATTTACGGAACAGCCCCCAGTGTTGCTTGACAGCACACGGAAGATGCTCGCGTATGACCAGATTTTAACGCATTAGAGTTAAGGGCCCGGTGTCGCAGAAAATCCGGTGTCGGCGTCCTGCATCCAGCGTCGACCGTCGTTTTGACAAAAAGTTCATTCCGAATGACACACGCCCAATCACGCAGGCCCTCCACGTAGCGCAAAGCAGTTACTGAACTAATCGAATTTCTCAAAGTAAAATACGTCAGAAAAATTGTAAAGTACGACTTACACACAACTTGCAGACATACTAGCGTCGGACTGTAATTTGAGTATACGAGAAAACATAATTAAGGTACGCGGAAACTCAAACACAAATCCCTTTTCCAGCGTTTCTGCCATTCATACATACCGGCCACGGCGTCGGAGATTGGCGCACGCCAGCGTGCGTAAATCTCGGAGGCCACCAAGCAGTGCGCTCAGTTCCTTGCAACATCTCCACATAGCGCTCGCCTCCACTGCATCGCTGCCCACGCAAGGGGCCGCATTTCTATCAGAAAGCTCGCCTTCGTGCATAGCGTTCGCCGCCAGCGTTCCCAGGTAACCATTACGGTTACATAAGCTGCGGTTACTGGGAAGCTTGAGAAGCAGTCGGGGATGTTTGAATGCTGTCGCATTCCACTCTTAAAGGCGACGCTTAAGCGTCCTTCAAATAGTTTCTATCGGTATTTAGACGTCATTAGTCTGCCACTTGACACACCCAGAAACTTGTGACTTGACCGTGCCGAAAGGCAGAGTGTGCAACTTTTAACCTGCAGCGCGATACAACGTGCCTAGGGAAAGCAATGGCGTCACACTTTTCTGGTGACATCGTTACACCTTGCGCAAATAGAAAATTTTCAGTAGAATTGATAGCTTTCTGCAATCTTGCTCGTAGGACAGGACTGTTGCGACCACAGCTCCATATACAGATGTCGTCAGCATATACAGAGATTTCAACTGACGTGGGAATGCACTTATTCAGACCGATAAGAGAGATGTTAAATAAGGTCGATCTTAAAACACCGCTCTGGAAACTCCTCGATGCACTATGTGCGGAGCTGCGTCACTTTCTTTTGTGGATATGTCAATTGACTGATCAGTCAGGTAGTCTGAGATACAGCGTTACATACGACCACTAACTTCAACGAACTTTAGAGCGTATAAAATAGCCTCGTGAGTCACGTTATCGAACACCCCCTTGATGTCGAGGAATACGCCAATAGTGTTGTTGCGTGCAGCTTTGTTGAGTTTTACGCAGTTGACAAAGCTGATCACGTTGTGTATGCTGCTGCGGCCCTTTCTGAACCCTGAAATCTGCGGAGGCTAGAAATTCATGTTCATCAGCAATCAGACCAGGCGCGTCAATACCATCTTCTCCATAAACTTTCCCGCGCGACTAAGAAGAACAATCGGACGATCGGAGTTTGTCTGTTGGAGACTTGTGAGGCTTTAGGACAGGGATAACACGAGCTCGTTTCCAGCAAGGTTCAAGACGTCCACTCTCCCAGCTGGCATGGAATATGGTAAGTAGGCACATCTTTGTCCTGTCGCCTAACTGTGTCAACTCGGCATAACTGACGCAATCAGGGCCAGGAGATGACGCCTTGTTCACAAACGCAGCTCCATGATCGAAAAAGATTCGTTTGCTTCAATAGTGGTCACTGTCGCCGAAACCTTCTGTGCTGCTTGGAGCAAAGTTGCGAGCTCCACTGCAGCAGTGTTCTTAGAACAGAAAGTCTCTGCCATATCCAACTCGTTGCTGTTATGGGATAGCACAACAGAACTGAACGGATGCAGTTGATACGGCGGGGCTTTCCGCTGAGCACAATGCTCCATATTCTTGACAGCAGTTTTTTGGGGTCAAGTTTGGTAGAGAAAGTCCGCCATTGCCTCCTGTCTAGCTTGTCCAGGTGACGTTGAATATGTCTTTGCATTCGCCTATCGTAGCGAATGTCATCTATAGACAGTGTCCTACGAGCACGTCTCTCAGATCTGTGGCGCATCGCTGGAAGCCTCTCATACTGAACGTCGGCTGTTGAATGAATTCGAGGCGGTTGCAGATGTTTAGTGCTGCTTTGTTTTGTTCAATTCAGCACACCAACCAACTCATCGTACGTAAATCCAGATGGATCTGAATCCCGGAGTGTACCCTTGTATACATCCCAGTTAGTGCAACGAACCACCCAGATGAAGGCGACGAAGGGAATACTTCGGTTTTTGAAAGAGACGGAATTGGACAAGCGGCTGTGACAGTGATATCACGTACCATGCCAGATTGATGGACTCTAACGGACGATGTGTGTGTGCTGTGCTATGTGCTCTCTCTCTCTTTCCCTTCCCCATCTTTCATCGCCCCATCCCTTTCCCATGTGTAGGGTAGCAAACCGGTTAAGCTAAATTGGTTAACCTCCCTGCCTTTCCTTCTCCACTTTTTCCTTCCTTCCTTCCTTCCTTCCTTCCTTCGTTGTGTGTACCGTGTAGGACAGCCCAAAGAGATGTAGGTTGGTACGTGGTCACTGCCACGACTTTCGATGTCTGCGAACCAGGTCACTGTAGACATGAGGTGACGCGGAGATTATGGTGACGTCTAGTGCGCGGGATTGGTCATTCTTGATAAAGGCTGGCTGCCCGTCGTTAAGAATTGCCAGGTTATTTCGATGTGCTATGTCAGAAAGGCGTTGACCGCATACTGAAGACATCCTATACTACCCCAGGCGGGATGATTCGCGTTGAAGTCCCCAGTTAGTATGCGTGGTACAAGTATTCCATCCATTATGTCCTGCAGCCTATCCACATCAAATGTAACCCGAGGTGGTATGTACGCAGCAATCACTGCAAAAGTCAAAGTGTCCCATTTCACTGCCATTGCAGCATACTCGTTAAACGCATCGGCTGGTATGGCATGAGTAATGAAAGTTAAATCATTGAGAACAGCCAAGAGAACCCTTCTGGTATCCGTTCCTGTCGGCGAAAGTGTGATAGTGTATCCAAAAAGGCGACTGCCCGTGCACACACGCGACTCTGAAATAACCATCACCGGAAAGCGGTGACTGTGCACATACAAATTGTCTGAAGTCGGAGAGACAACAGCGAAGGCCGTAGGCGTCCCATTGAAATATGGTGACATTGTTTGGAATGTTCTTCAGCTTAACTGGTTGCGCCATTAGCGCCATTTTACCATAAGAGGAGAAAGAAAGCCAAGCAGTGTCAGGATGGCCTTAGCCACTGGAGAAGATATTGGGACGAGGAAGCTGCGAGCAGCGTCGACAAGCGCAAATGACAATGAGTACGTGTTCTCGCGGACCACTCCAGGACGTTGAGACCCGTGCCTTTTCCGATGGCCCAGTTGTGCTCTCCTGAGCAGCTCGCACAGGAGGAGTTGGGGCTGGTATAGTCGAGTTGGTAGAGACGGGAACTCATTTGTGTTCTCAATTTGTGGCGGATTGACAGTTTTAGGTACTGACTTTTTAGGTGTTCATTTGCCAGCTGCAGGCGTCTTTGCTTGGCTAGGGGCTCGAGTTTCCTATTGCTGGCGTACCACAGCCTTTGCCGATTGGTGCCCAACGTTGCTTTTCATCTTGCAATTAACTATCTGTTTCTTTTTGCGCAATATAGCGCAGCGAGTAGACGTGGATTCATGTTCTTTTTCGCACTTGGGGCACTGCGGCTCTTCGTTTCCACAGGCAGATCGATCGTGACTGCCCCCGCAGCGTGGGCACCGTGCTTGCAACCTGCATGCACCAGCGACGTGCCCAAAACGTTGGCACTTGAAGCACCGTCTCGGAGCCTCAATGTAATCGTATACTCGGTAACGTGTGTAGCCAAAGATGACGTACTCAGGAGCACTTTCTGTGGCAAACACAATACGGACGTTTTCCGACGATCCCAGTCGACGTACAGACTTGACAGGAGCTCTTTGAAGAAGAGCCGTAAAGATATGCGCTTGATCGAAGTTTGTAGGAACTCCCTTGATGAAGCCTACTCCAAGATAGCTCGGCCGTGGCTCATAGGCCTGAATAGGGATTTCAGCAATACTTGAGATTTTCAGAAGGTGTTCAGAAGCTTCTGCATTGCGTGTATCGACAGCCAGGAGGTTCAAACGCTCATTTGGTCGTACTTGCAGTACTCCATCTGGAGCTACAGATTCAAAGGCTGCCTTCAATGTGAGTGGATTGAAACGTGTGATAACTTGCTTGGGATTTTTCGGCTTATGTATGATGGTCAAGTCTGGCTTAGGTGTGTTTTCAACTGGCAGAGAGTTCACTGCCATGAGCGACCTTTTCGTTCGACGGCGGCGCTTGGGGAGCGGTATTTCAGTGTGTTTTTCCGAGCCATCGGAAGAATTCGTCGTAGCGTCCATGTAGGTAACAGTAGTAGAGGATTCTGACATATCAGAAAAATCATCCTGACCTTCGGGTAAAATGACGTCGAAGCAGGAGATGGCCTCAGTGGGAGGACCTTGGCCAGGCAGAAGAGAGAAATTCACAGAGAACGGGGCATAGTGGTGGTCTTTGACTGTTCCAGGCCGCAATCCAGCGCCGGAGGGTATCTCGAGGCTGGTTACCGCCTCTTGCATCTTCAGTTGTTGGTCTTGCGTAATGCCGGGCTGAATCTCGGGAGGCTTGAGATAGGGTGCTGCCCCGGGGGCGCCGCACCCGATGCTGGAATCATATCCGACACTCGAAAGTTTAGTGTGATAGAGGACAGGCAGTGTGAGACATACAGACCAGAAAAGAACTGTAGGGAGACGAGCGAACCAGCACAACCGCTTCGTAACTTCTTCCTTCATCTACCAAGCCAATATGAATACTTACAACCGAACAGCTTAATCCACTCAAGTTTCCGGAAACGAGAGCCCAGCTGGGGTATTGCACGGAGGTTCGTTCTTGATTAGTCAAAGAAGAGACGGATATGGGAAAAGCTGCACTCCACCCTCTTTCGTTGGTTTCTTCTATCACATTTAGGCAGCCTCTACACAACCAGCGCTGTTCGTATAGCCCCAACGCGCGCGCACTATAGTCGGCTCGCCGCCGCACGTGCCCGGCATGGCCGATCGGTGCGGACCCACGCCATCCATCAGGAGCGCAGTGGAGCGAGACCCTCACGCGGATTACGGGGCCGTAGCCGCAGCCAGGAAACAGCCCGGTCGCCGAGGTCACGCCAAGCCCAGGCTGCCGCCGCGGCCTGCCCGTGTCAGATCTCCCTCGGCCGCTATCCTAAAGGCAGAGCGTGCAGCGGAAATGCGTTTTCATCCCAAATTACACGCGCCGCCGCTGCCGCCTCCCTCCCCAGCCCTAGTGCATGGGTCTTCGCTCCTTCATCACGCCCGGCTTTTGCTCTTGCCTCCTTACTGATGCCGTCGGCTGATTCTCGCCGATTCCTCGTTCGCCGAAAGCCTCCCCTTGTATGCAGTATGTTCTTACCCGCCTATCTGCTCTCCTGGTTCCGAGACCACAAAAATAAGCCAATAGCTCGGTATCTCGGCACCCATGCCCCCGCTTCACCTTGGCGCCCGAGGGCTACAGCTTCTCAAGCGAGGTGGAGAAGCGCGCAATGTTTGCGCTGTTTTTGTATGGTGCGGCAGCTCCGTTCTCCTGTTCCTACAATGGGACGCCGCAGGGGAAGCGCCTCGTTGCTTGTTTGAAGGGCTGCGGTTTATTCATTACGTCTGCCCTTTGTCCCTATTTTACTCGTGTTTACACAATTTTGTCTCTGCTGTTTGCCCCCTAGCGGTTGAGCTGCGAGCCGTCCAAAGGGGTCTATTCGTCTGCTGGTCGCCTTACGCGAGTAAAGGCTTTCCCGCAGAAAGCCGCGGTCTCTAGAAACCACGAGAGTTTGTGGGCGGCTGCTTGGCGAATGGATTGTTCATAGAGGAATGACTCTGTATACTTTGTTTTGAAATGACGTGGCTCTAAAAGGGAGATCACAGCTGGCGTCAGCCAGCCAGGGGCTCGATCACACGAAATACACTCGTCCCTACTTTGCGTATCCTCTTGAGGCGCCTGCTTAGCCTGAATACACAGCAGAGACGCGAGCGCACTCTTTCGAATAGCCACTGATCTAGTAGTTTGTGCAGTATACATCAAGGAACGTATATCCTTAATTCAAACGTATAAGCAGCGCAAGTTTAATTCTTTACAGTTCCTTGACGTTTGCTCCGGCGCTTCTCGCTTGATAAACAACGCACTGTTTGTTACTTCCAAGAGTGCTGAGTCCTTCTCGCAGCCTTCGAGTTTCAATTAACAACACCGAGGCACGAAAAGTTGTAATTCGATTGTTCCTGGTGAAGCGTCAGAGAAGATGCGCTTGCGTAGATGCCTCGTAGAAACAAAATATATAGTCGCCTAGTGTTCCCATAATTGGGAAAAGGAAATGAAGGATGACGAAAAGAAGCCCCGCATAAAGACAGGAAACGGCGACAGACGCGGGAATACGCGTTGCCACACTCGACGGGAGGAGGGGAGGTGAGGAGGGTTCGCAGGCGTATGTTGCGCGCGGCCACATCGTCGCGGCCGGGACCATCATCCGCGCAGCTCTCAAGAAAAGCACGCGAAGGGGGGCGACCGCCGCTCCACGGCGATAAAAGAGAAGACACCAGAGAATGGGGTTTGGCGGACCCCGTGGCGATTTCTGCGCAAAAGATACTCCATTTTATCGACCCGCATCGTGGAACATATAAGCTTTATGAAATAAAGAGAAGAAAAGAATACCACGATGGCAGAGCCCATCTCAAAGGGACGATCTCGTTGTCGTCATCGTCTTCCGCGGTGTTCATTGCTCTCTCTCTCTCTCTTCATGCCACCGTCGGCACCCTCCGCTGCTGTGGCCAGGCGATCTCGCAGCGGCACCCATCGCGCCGTCACAAGAACGGCCGCTCCCTCTCCTATAGGCCCTTCCAAGCTTGGTAGCATGCGCTGCGCGCGCGGTTGTCCGCACGTACAGTGTCGTTAAAAGCGCATAAAATTTGAAAGCGTCTTTATCGGTGCTCTTCACTGCTGCCGACGCTTCTGTCGTGCTTGTCGCGAGTTTGAGGGCGGCTTTGCGCAGCGGTGAGCTAGGGCCACCGCGTTACATACATTCCATCGGCAAGCCGCAACCCCTTTCCGCCGGCCCCCCTTTGTTCCGCGACTTCGTGCAGCATCTTTCGAGGCGTCCCCGCGGTTGTTCGCCTGCGTACAAAGCCGGAGTGCATTTAGAGGGCATCTTTTGCGATCACGCCGTGTTTACATTTCTTACCGTTGCTTTTGTGCGTGAAATCGCCGCGAGGTGAGGCGTCCTGCGGCGTGCAGACAATGCGTGGGAAGCCCCACCTTTTTAAAATTGTGTTTATTTAACGCATTTTCTCGAAGAGCGATTGCAGGCGTTCTGCTCTTTCATATTGTGTAAATTGATGAATTACGCCGTTTTTATAGGAGGGCCCTATCATAGCTCGTAACGTTACCTTGAAGACCTGGCTGGAGTTTCCCCTCAAAAAACTCGAGCCAACAATCTCTCTCTTTCTCATGTTTATATATATATATATATATATATATATATATATATATATATATATATATATATATATATATATATATACGCGCGTTATCAGAAGGGGCACTCCAAAGGGTGTAAACTGTTCTTAGAGTGTAGCAGAAGAGCGAGCACTATATATAGGCTGTTTCACATGGCTCTTTGTTTACGTCATGACTGCATGACAAGCAGTCCCTATTCCAAAGCGTTAATGGTATTGGTGTGGTTCAGTGGTTTAGAAAGTGTGGCTTTCAAACGAAAGTACATCTTCATGCAGTTTTATTCGGTTGACAACTCAAGTGCATTCGCTTAATGAACGATTGACTGTGTAAGGTAACGTTAAATGCTGAGCGCGACATTGCAAAGGTAGAGTTAACTACGGGTGCCGAATACTCTGTCGAGATTTAGTAATAACTTTTTTTATTCTAGGAATATTATAATTCGAAGCGTCCTATGATAATTTCTTGCCATTCATGTGACGTATGCATACAGAATTTCGAGCCATAAGATTTACCCTTGCCTGGAGAGAAGGATATAGTCCAGTTAAGCTATTGTTGTGATGACAAAGCCATTCTGAGCGAGGACCACAGTTATGGTCCTGTAGACTATAGATGACTGCCGTCGTGAATAGAAATTTATGAATTCACAAAATTTCGATACATTTAGTAATGTTTTCAGCGCTCACCTTACAAGAGAGCGTAGTGATTCGAAATGACCTCTCAGGAAGCCGCGACCAGTGAGAGCCTGGTGCATTTATCGTTCCGCTCATATATATATATATATATATATATATATATATATATATATATATATATATATATATATATATACATATATACGCGCGTTATCAGAAGGGGCACTCCAAAGGATGTAAACTGTTCTATACTGATAACGCGCGTGTCGTTCGTTACTGGAAAGTTCCGACTCGCAGATTTAAAGAAAGGAAACGCATCAAGGCAGATGACGATTATCGTTGTGTGGCAGAAGGGGCACGCCAAAGGGTGTAAACTCTTCTTAGAGTGTAGCAGAAGAGCGACCACTATATATAGGCTGTTTCACATGGCGCAATTTTCACTCAGCGACACAGCGAATTCCGTCGCCCAGCGACCGCCACGACGTCGTGGGCTCTCCGCGACTGGATTCCAACAAGTTGGTCGCACTGTCGCCGAGCTGCAGCAATGGGCACGATGTGGGCGGGGCAACGTGTGACGTAACAGAAAGCACCGTCGCAATATGCGCTTTCCTGTTTTACCACGAGTTGCTAGCTCTATGGAGCAACGCCGCGCGCCAGTTTTAGTGATGCTTTAATAGGGCGTGCCCAACAGCGCCTGCAGCTTACGAGCTTTATAAACATTTTTTTTTTCTTCCGCTCGCACAATTCGTTTAAAAGGAGAAGCTGCACGTTATCCAGTTCGGGAGCAGACGCCGCCTTCAGCATAAGACACGTATACGGACTTGATTGCCCCCGTTGTCAACCTCTTCATCGCTACGAATTGTGCCAGCTGCTTGTACACGCACACTCAATAGTAGCTTGTTCTTCCGCGAACGCGAGTACTCCTCCAGGAAAAGAGTTGTGGCTCCCATAGCAACAACGAAGCTAGAGTGTACTAAACGGAACCACCCCACCGACGCCGCACAAGCCGCACGCTCATACTTGCGGCGTTGTGCACCATCTAGCTCACTCACCGCATCTGCAAGCGATCGTAAAGTCTCTACACTTTTAAGCGTTGAAAACTGGTCTACTTACTCTATTTTCAAATAATAACAAGAAAATTCTACTATTTGACTAGTTTCGATCTTGTCTTTATTTAACGATGCAGGCATGGATACTTAGTGAGCAGGGGGCAACATTGGGCATCGCTGCGACGGAAATCGCACTGTTGCAGATGCATGTGAAAGCTGTCAGCGAAAATCGCTCTGCGACGTTTTTCACCCCAATCGCGCCATGTGAAACAGCCTTATCACTGTTTTCACTAGCTGTAAATGCAGCCGTAGACATTTTTTTAGCAGCAAGCTACTCTTAAGAGGCATATTGCTAAAGCCCCCTCCCCCCTTTCTCTTTCTTCTTTTCAACCAAGGATAATTTCTAAGTGTTCTTAATTTGCCTAAACTCGCACTCGTTATACTTGTCTTTGTCATTCACGTCAATCCACAAGTTCTAGCTCGCTTGAAGTCACGAAGGTGCAGAGGCTGTGCCGTTACATTCTGTGCAAGAAAAAAAAAAACGAACACAAGCTGAACACACACACGTAGGAAACTATGTGCAGCGAGTCGTTAGTGGAGCGGTCAAGTGCTATACAATACCTGCGATGCGTAAAACTGTGTTTTTCTTGCGCGATGGAACACAAACCATACAGGCCTAAATCCAAACAGCAGCTCATGCGGACACACAGCGGGAGATAGCGACTCAGCATCATCACGCAAGCATGCATGACGCTTGCCGAGGAAAGTCTAGTGATGACAGGTGCACGCGCAGAGAGGTATACGTACGACACACACACACACACACACACACACACACACACACACACACACACACACACACACACACACACACACACACACACACACACACACACACACACACACACACACACGCACGCACGCACGCACACGCACACGCACACACACACACACACACACACACACACACGCACACACACGTGTATATATATATATATATATATACATGTTTAAGGATTACGCGCTTCTTGCGTCCCACTGGAGCACAGCCATTCTGGAGAATTGGCGAAGGGTGGGCAGTTATCCAATAGGTCGTGCGCTTTAGAGATACATAAGAGCCGACATTTCATGTGGAACTTTTCATGCAAGAATCTTTTTTTTTTCTTTTTCATTAAGCTGATGTACTGGAACTATACCTTGTGGGTTAGCACAGCGGGTTAATACATTTCCGCTTGGGAAAAAAGAAAGAAAAGAAATAAAAAAAAAGGGAAAGAAAGGTTCGCCGTAAATGTTGGATGTATACACTAACGGCATGAATGTAATCAGCAGGCAAAATGAATCCTAGCGTGGCATAGTTACCTGGCAAATATTATTCTTCAAGGCGGCGAACAACTAAGAATTAGAGCAAGGACAACGTACTGCTGCCCTCGCCTGTACTATGCCTGTTTATTTGCAATCACGTATTTTGTCTGTAGGACGGGCTTCACGTTACAGCAGTCAGTGCGGTGGGAAGACCATTGCGGGCTGCTTCGAGAATGAGGGATTAAATACGTATATTTTGAACCGATGAACAGAAGCGATCGAAGCTGCTCCTATGCAGGACTGCTTACAGGGAACAATTGCAGTCCAGGGATAGTCGAGCCGACACAGCGTACGGTGCGGGCGATCGCCGCGCGTTTTCCCCTTTCGCGCAAGTGGAACCCGAGCACTAAACTGCACGACGCACTAGCCCGCAACAACACGTGACGCCATGTAGAAGGATAATCATCCCGACGCCGCTTTTAGCGAATTGAGCGAAGGTCCCGCAAAACTGGCAAAAAATGTGTCGCATAATCTGTTCTCGCCTTTCTGCTACCGACCACCGCGCAGCAGTGCGACTGGTGTTGGTAATGAGGCGGGAGCCATTCCCACCCATCCACTTCTACGTGTAACCGCAAAGCGAATGCCAATAAGGAGTACCCGCGAAGAAGACGTTCAGGGAGGGCATAAATTACACGCCCTATACTCTCCGGGATCAGACGACAGCGGTTATAAATAAGCACAACAAAAATGAAAAAAAGAAGAAATCTGAGCAATCTGAAAGCTATGGTATATGCACTATAGCCCCACAGCATAGTATGTTTTCATATATTCTGGGTTCGTGATTACTGCTCGTCAAAGCTGACCCCGTCGCCGTTAAACGCACTGGTATATTCCTGCAACGTTGTCGACCGAGCCTTTCGGGCACGAAACTGCGAGCGAGAAAATGACGGGTGCGGTTAGTAATCAGAACCATATATACGCGTAATAGCGCCCGCGGCGCGAGACTTGGCTCGTTTTGCGAGCGATTTAATGAAGATTCGATTCACGCAAGATGGGGGCAGCGTTGCTGTTACTCGCCGCTATAGTCAGCCTGAACGTTTGTTTAGTTTTCTTCTTTTCGTCGACCTCAATTTTCTGGCGGTGGTTTCGCGTTGGCCTGCATCGTCAGTTATTTCTAGATGCTCTGATTCACGCACCACTACATCTGCGTGGCCGAGGCGTGTAGAAGCAACCCGCTACTGCCTCTCGGTAACTCAGCAATGAAAGAGGATATAACAATTCTGTAAATTGTACTTAATGGCACATCTAAAGCGGACAAACTTGATGTATTATACATGGAACTCAATTAGACCACTACTATGTGAGCATGCAGGACTTTTGCTTAACCATCGTAAACAATGTAACAAATTAATGTATCATATAAATTTCTGCATAAAATTTGCCCGCCGGCCTGTGTGAACGACTTTAACTGGAACGCCTTTTGTGTGTGTGTCTCCATGTGTGCGCGTTCCTTTCTTTCTTTATTTTTTAATTTTTTTTCGTTTTCCTTTCTGTCATCTTTCTAACCCCTATACCCCATCCCCAGTGTAGGGTAGCAAACCGGAGACCCATATCTGGTTAACCTCCCTGCCTTTCCTCTTCATTCTCTTTCTCTCTCTCTCTTGCCCGCTTTGGATGCTCCAGCGGATGCTGCTTACATAACTGCGTTATCTGTTTTTCGTGCGGGGATCCGAGTTTGTAAACTTCGTGCTTCTATATTTTTCAAACATGACAGTTTTTCAAGATTGATTTGAATTAATTCAGGCCTTGAAAGAAAATTCCGCTTCAACAGTCAATAGGATTTACATGTTTTCTCTCCGATGCAGAAAGTTTCATTAAAATTGACCCAGCGGTCATCTCGCAAAAGCCCTTCTGAGTTTTAAATGTATCTGAATATGCGGCAGTGGAGTTGGGCCCGAGCTAACGCTTCCTCTTAAAGGAACACTAAAGCAAATCACTCAGCCAGTTTAGTCTGCATTCTTTAAAATCTCTGTTGTCTTTAATTTCGAAATATTTGGTTGATTATTAGAAGAGAAAATGAAGGTCAAAGTTTCAGTTCTTAAATTTCCCGTCGAAACCTAACGCCGGTACGTCACTGTGACATCAGAGATATCAAAGTACCTTTTTTTTTTCCTATTTAAGCCACGCTGCCTCAGAAGAAGTTCCCGAAGGTCACCATGTTCAATATTTGGCTCCTTTAGATCACAGTGTAGTCTATCTCTACCGCTAAAGAATTAACTCGGCCCTAGGAGACGCTGTCGAAACCCATGACATCACAGCGAGCTGATGCGGGAACTTCAAGGCGGCGTCGCCATCAGCGTTTTGTCATTTGGCTTTTTCTGGCTTACCAAGCGTCTTATCGTGATAGGAGACCTAGGTGTTTTTGATGTTCTAGAAGGGTAATTTACATATACAGAAGAAATCATTTTTCTCTTTGGTGTCCCTTCGACGTATTAAGATGTGTTCCGACGATGGACAACAAGTATTTCGTAATCAGCTACGCATTCGCTTTTTTTTTTCTCCCTGTAGTCTGCGACAAAGGTAGGGCAGTAAACTTTGTTCATTAGACTTCTTGAAGGGAGAAAAGCAGAGGGAGTCATGAAAGAGGTGAGTCACCGCCGTCAAGCGAAAGGCTGACAAGAAAGCGTGCATGTCGACTAGGAAGCATCGTAACGCCATGTCTCCCGACTCGTCGTCTTCTCTTGACGACACTCACATTCAAGGTACGCTGTACGCGTACCTTTCTCGTACCTGCGATCTCTTCCAACTCCGGTGCGCTGCAGCCGTAAAGTTAGAGCGCTGGAAACTCAAGATGCCTACCCTTTCGTATTGTGGGGTGCTCATTTCGTAAAAAGCGAGCAAACGTAACAATAATAACAGAAATAAAAAGGCTGCAGTGGGGCGACCACTCTCGGGGAAAAACATAGAATGACAAAGAAGAAAACTGATTATACGATGCCTGTTTTTCCTTGGTAATGTTTCCTCAAGCGTCGTCATTTCCTGTGAATCCTCCGCCTCCCGCCAGAGCCCTGCCAGTGCGCTTGTAAAACCTGCCCTACTGGCAGGCTTGCCAGTACCGCCAGGCTTTCTAGATCTCGCCAGTCAGACAACAGTAAAATAGAGCCGTAGAGTGATTGCGAGTTATAAACAGTAGTAAAAAGTGAATGACGACACGTCCATATTACATTAGGAAAAGTGAACCTTGAACTACAGAAGCGTGGAGTAGTGAACTTCGATAGTCACAAAAAAAAAAAAAATGCATAAGGCGTTTTACAAGCGGGGTGGGCACCACCGAGGTCGTGCCGAGCCTGCCCCGCCCTATGCTGCATTTTCTTCTTCAGCTAGTAAATGTCCCATGAATACGCAGATCGCGGAACGCGTGATGAAATTGCGTTCCCTCTGGCTTTGGCTTCGTCCACTGATTCTTTATAGCATCTCTTTACGACGACCTTACACGGCAGCGTGTTACGCCACTACCCGCAGAAATCCTACTGATAAGAGTTTGCTACGAATGGCGGGACAGAAGGCGCTAGCAATTATTGAAAGACAAAACGGCGAGATTCATCTCAGAAGTGGAGCGAGACAATGGAATGGTTTATGTCGTCTGCTTTGTCAAAGGGATTCCTCGCTCCACGATCCCTAGAGCCACGAGTCCTGGCGATAGGTATAGCCGGCATCTCAGTGCCAGTTTTCTGTCGTTACTGTCGCTGCCGCATACATACCGTATCCGCATCTCAAGTATACGTGTGCTTCACACTTACGACTACCAGTCGGAGGCCCCTGTGTGCAGTTTTCGGCTGGACGAGCACCTTCATGTTGAAGTTTTCAATTGCATTAATTTTGAACGTGAACAGCGAAATGGCAGAAGATGCTAGCATCGAGATTTTGGTACATGTTTTATTGCTCCTCAAGATAAGAAAATAATAAACAAGAGATTTCATGCAAATAACGTTAAAAGAACAGGGTGGGGGAGTTTTCAATGCGATGAGGAACTGCACAAGAAGAATGACGTTGGCTCGGCGGGCGAGAATAATACACAGACGCGACGAATGCGTGTCTTTCCTCGAAAATTCAGGAGGCAAAATATAACAGCGAGAAACAAAAGCTGAGCTAAAGCACCACAATTTATGTTGAACTGCGCACAAGGTAGCGCGGGCGTCTACACGCGTTGTTGGCTGTCTCTGCTTGCGGCTGAAAGCAAACGTGGCATCGCAGTACAGAAAAGAAGCCCATCAATAATTGAACATCGGAGACGACGCGCTACGAGAAATTCCAGCTTGACTTTGATAATGCGCCGCAACTCTAAGCCTTTCCCCATTTTATGTTATGTTTCCCTAGCTCCATTATTAAAAAAAAAATCTCAGGTGCATGCAAAAAAAAGGTACCTACGCTAAAAAGTATAGGCGTGTGCTTGACAGATTGCGATCGCGGCTGTGAGCTCTAGAAGTATATGTATACATCAGCTTGATGGATGCTCTCCTATCCTGGGACCGTCCTCTTGCGATCGCATCTCGCGCAATTCTTCAATACGAGACATTAAAAATCTGCACAGTGTCGAAAGAGAGGATTGGAAAGAACAACCAGAATGCGTGGAAGCGTGACGCCGAGCAAAAGCTAATGAGTACCGAATCCGCACTCGGCTTAGGAAGCGGTTGTTCGCATCGTTCTTACAGGTAGGTCATCACTCGCTGCCGTGCATGACGCCACCACATTCTAAAGATATTTGATTGAGAGAGAGAGAGAGAGAGAGAGCCTCTTTAATGAATCCTAGAGATATTTGCTTTCCGGCATGCCTAGCATTCTACTCAAGATGAGTATGATGTACAACGAAATGATACGCGCAGTTCACGTCACAGATACGCAACAGACACGAACCACAACACAACGCTCAACAAACTGAAGTATCTCATTGAGACCATACAGTGTATAAGGAAGGTTAAAAGGGCCTTCGTTGCGCGAGATGTACAGACAGAGTCAATCCATAGGCTACGTACGTGTTGCAGATCAAGGAATGAAAATAGTTATACTGGCAAAAGTCAGGACGTGAGCACTATAACAAAGATAACTCATAGATTATAACGCAATGCAGTTAAAGTACTGATTGTATGTTTTCAGTGGTGGTCTTGCTATCCATTAAAAACAAACAATCAGTACTTTAACTGCATTGCGTTATAATCTATGAGGTATCTTTGTTATAGCGCTCACGTCCTTACTTTTGCAAGTATAACTATCGGGTGCGTAGATAACATGGTGAGTTAGATAACGTGATGTAGAAGGGAGTGAAAGCAAACACGACGCAAGAAATAAAACAGTTCTACGGAAAGGTACCAAGCCTTAAAGGACAAAACAAACAACCAACCAACCAACCAACCAACCAACCAAACAAACAAACAAACAAACAAACAAACAAACAAACAAACAAACAAACAAACAAACAAACAAACAAACAAACAAACAAACAAACAAAGTGTTGTTTGTATACCATTGACCTACAAGCCTGATCTATACGTGTTGAATTCCTGAACGAGTACATTTAGACTGGACGTTTCGGACTTGCTGAAAAGTTCCAAAGACGAATGCAAACGCACACCTAGGAAGAGAGAGAGAGAGAGAGAGAGAGAGAGAGAGAGAGAGAGACAGAGAGAGAGAGAGAGAGAGAGAGAGAGAGAGAGAGAGAGAGAGAGAGAGAGAGAGAGAGAGAGAGAGAGAGAGAGAGAGAGAGAGAGAGAGAGACGTTAGGCAGGGACGTTAACCTATTTTCAACGATGCCTGTGCCCAGCGTGAATTGCTATACGCATGCGGAACCTATACTCGGAACAAAATAAAACACTAGCCGAATCTTTCGGCTCAGCTGGAAACTCTAGAGCACATGCGTGACTGCTGCATCGCAGAAGTGCAGCTCATTTGCAAGTTCTCGTTTCGGTAGACGGCTGCCACAGCTAGAAAATTAAAGAAAGAAAGAAAGAAAGAAAGAAAGAAAGAAAGAAAGAAAGAAAGAAAGAAAGAAAGAAAGAAAGAAAGAAAGAAAGAAACAAACCAATTCTTTATATTGGAGGTATGATTGCTCAACGAAACAACGCAACACTGACAAAAGAACGCAGTAGTGAGCTTTGACACGGACACACTGCTCCAATGCGTTGCGTTAAATCAAGACGACGGTATTAGATTACTTCTACGCTCCCACAAGGACAATAAATCCCCCCGTGCGTGGCGATGGATCCTGCCCACGGATTCAGACTAAGTGGATTATAGGCACCCCCTTGATGTATCGCATTTCTCCCCCCTGTACTTCTCGCAATCCCCCCTCCCATTCTGCTGCCCATTTCTTCCTCTTGATCCCCATGCGTGCGCGACCGCGTGACGTCAGCAGGTCAGAAGAGGGAGTACAGATCGCGACGGATGGCTGCAAGTTCAACTATTCATCTCCGACATGGACCTATCCAGTTTCCTTATAGGGTACATCACGCCGCGATACTACGTGCAGAGGCCATCTGTATAGACGTCACCGCGCCACGCTGGGACGCCGTACACGCACGCTGGTAGTCTGACACATCCTGCTCTTGAAATGAAAGGAGGCCCACGCACGCGTTTTGTTCTCTAATAGTGCGCGGCGTCTTTCACAATCTACTAGCACCCGTGTCGTATCGGCAGTGTCGGCTGCTGACCACAAGTACACACCTTGGCTGTCCTCGCACGCCTTGAAGCCAACAGTAAAACGGACCGATAGCTGCGTTTCCGAACTATGAAGTGCGTAATAATAACAGCTTTTAGAGCGAAGCTGTTTACCTATAGCCCCCGTACGCACGCCCCGCATGCGTTCCCAGAGGGCGTACCCAGGGTGGCTTGCGTCCGTATCGTGGACACGAATGCGCGCGCAGCCAACACCCTCTAGGAGGTGTTGGGGCAGCCGACCATTTGGGAGAGAGGGGGAAAGAGTGTGGCGATGGCGCCTGTGCACGTGGCCTGCGTTTATTGCAGCAATGGATGCGGGTATAGGGGGAGAGGAGGAGAGTGTGGCGCGGCGCTGCAGCAATAGAGACGGGTCGAAATCGCAGCTTGCTCAAAAGATTGTTCGTTTAAAAGACAGGTATAGAGAAAACTTTCAAACAGGCTTGTACCCTATGTCGATTAGTTGTAGGTGTTTGCCTCCAATTTAGGTGCGAAAATACTTTATTTTTATTGCTATAGTTACACGCCTTGAGTAACTGAACGGGTACCAAGAAAAGGGAAACACAGTTGAAAACGGCCTAGAATTTGGTGGTGTGATGACATTAATAAACTTGTAAGTATAAGGTGATGCTAGCCGACGCAAGACAGCCCTAATTGGAGATCTCTGTGATAAGCTTTTGTCCAGTATTGGACATGCAAAATAGGCTGATGATGATGCGCCTCGTGGATCAAGCTTAGATTCTAAAACACAGAAGCATTTTCGCATTCTTAAGGCTTGTCCTATGGCTGACACATCTTCTTTAAGAGTTAAGCTCATGTGGTTGATGCAGACAAATGACGCTTCTTCTGGCGACATCTCGAGTAATGTAAACATCACAATCATGTCTAGGGAAGACATGAAGACAAATGACGCTTCTTCTGGCGACATCTCGAGTAATGTAAACATCACAATCATGTCTAGGGAAGACAATGGAGCATGTCATACTGAACAGGTTAACGAAATATGTGGAGGACAATGACATCCTACCGTACAATCTGATTGGTTTCAGATCAGGATTGTCCACACAAGATGCCATGTTGTTAATCAAACATCAACTGCTATTAGCTAAACCAAAAAACACTCGAGCTCTCTTGGGGTTGGATGTCGAAAAAGCTTTTGACAGAATTAAGCATAGAGCAATACTTGAAGTGATTTCCGAACTGGGATTGGGGAGAAAACTCTACGAAGTGGTCAAAACCTTTCTTGGCAATCGTTCAGCTCACCTTAGATTCGGGGATATTAAATCAAAGAAGATGGATCTCGGTGACAGAGGGACGCCACAAGGGTCGGTCTTGTCACCTATGCTTTTCAACCTGGCCATGTCAAAAGTGGCAAAGGGACTAAAAGGGATAGAGGGCATTCACTTTACCATTTATGCAGACGATGTGACTATATGGACCGCTGAAGGAAGTATGGGACATGTGGAAAGCAGACTTCAGAAGAGCATTTATGAGGTAGAGTCTATTTTAGAAGGCATGGGACTCAAATGCTCTGCTAATAAGTCTGAACTCCTTGTACTCAAGAACAGAAGAAGGGGTAGAAAACCGAGGGGATACGTTCCCGAGGAAGAACCCAGGTTATTACTGACCACGAAGGCAGGCGAATCTATTAAGCAAGTAGAATCCATTAGAGTCTTAGGGTTATTCCTGGAGGCAAACGGGGCAAATGGAAGAACAATACGACACATCACAAGCAAGACTGTGGAGGTAATAAGACTGCTAAGGAGAATCACTAACAGACACAGAGGGCTGGGAGAGGAGAGCGCCATGAGACTGGTCCACGCTTTCGCCTTGTGTCACTTCTCATATGTAGCTGGGATGCTCACTTGGACAAAGACAGAGATAAGCAAGTTGAACAGATTAATTAAAAGGCTAGTCAAAACAACAGTGGGGTTACCGATTAACACTCCGGATAACAAATTAATGAAACTCGGGCTCCACAACACAATAGCCGAGATAATTGAAGCTCAGCAAATTGCCCACAGAGAGAGGCTCTCTGGAACAAGGCCAGGTCAAGCAATACTAGAAGAGGTAGGATGGTGCCCAACCGAATCCAAAATTTCAGGTGAAGGCACAGTAGAACTAAAAGATAGCATAAGAAATGTAATCAAGACGACTCCTTTCCCCAGAAATATGCACCCGGTGCGCAACCTGGAAAGACGAAAGGCAAGGGCCAAAGCTCTCCTGCAAGAGATAGAACACGACAGAGAACATGCGGCATTTGTAGATGCTGCGTGGGTCAGAGGAAAGAAAGCCTTTACGGCAGTAGTAGTAGATGCAGATGGTCTCACTCGGGATGCTATTACAATCATGACTAAAGACACGACAGTCGCGGAACAAGTAGCGATAGCATTGGCTTTAAGGAATAATAAGTGGACGAAGATTTACAGTGACTCTAAGATGGCTATTAGACACTTTACCAATGGCTTTGTAACCAAAAGGGCTGCCCAGCTGATCGGTGAGTTGGACAGCCAAGAGATCGAAATCCGCTGGTTTCCTGCGCACATGGGGTCTGTCGATCCATCTCGGAAGAATTTAAACGAGATGGCTAACGCAGCTGCACGAGGACTTACTATCCGTGCGCTACGCGACCAGGACCTTAA
Organism: Dermacentor variabilis; assembly: GCF_050947875.1. NCBI lineage: Eukaryota > Metazoa > Arthropoda > Arachnida > Ixodida > Ixodidae > Dermacentor > Dermacentor variabilis. Next base: position 58,571,821 of record NC_134571.1, on the reverse strand, counting down.
TAATATACAGGAGGAGAACAGGGACCAATTACTAACATATAATGAAATCACGAGGCATTATTACATCAACAGAAGGGAATTCCCAGTGCCACACGCTAAGCTCAATAGAGCTCAAGCGGTGACTCTGAGATTGTTGCAAACAGGAACTTATCCAAGTCCAAACTTTATTAACAAGATATATCCTGAAAGAGAAATACCAATCAATTGCGAGAAGTGTAATGGCATCATTATTCTGGATCACATGCTTTGGCAGTGTCCTGTGACTTTCACAGACTGTGACAAGGAGAGAGACTGGTGGCAGCGAGTCCTACACAGTGGAGGTCTTTTTGATCAAGTACAGGCCGTCCAGAAGGCCCATGATACGGCGGTAAGGTTAAACCTTACTGTCCCGACGTGGGAGCCGCCTGCGTCAACCTGAGGGTTGATCTTCAGGACATTAAATAAAGTTCATCATACCATACCATACCATGACAACCTTTGACAGCTCTCGTCACACTGTCAGGTCAGACGTTTCGATGCGCACCAGGTGGTCGGAATTATTACGCAGTTTTAAATGGTCTCTCTCTCTCTCTCTCTCTCTCTCTCTCTCTCTCTCTCTCTCTCTCTCTCTCTCTCTCTCTCTCTCTCTCTCTCTCTCTCTCTCTCTCTTTTTTTTTTTTTTTGAAATAAAACTGAGAAGAGGAGTTGTCGCCGTTATCTGGCGAAGGCTACCCCTTTCCATTTGGCTAATAATAAAAAATAAAGAAAGTTGTTTAAATTCTTGAATTGGGGGGGTGACACTTAAACAAAAGAGAACAAGATAACACATTTCGAGCAAAAATACTTTCTCCCTAAAAAATTTCTCGTTGAAACGAAGTCCGCGGTTGTCTGGGGTACACAGGTTCCAGAGGCACGAATGAGACACAATTAGACACAATGCAGTAGAGTCAGTACTCGTCATAAATGCCCGCTTCTTCAAAACAGCGTTGCCGTGCTCTCATTGGTTTGAGACGCACTTTTGATGGCCATGGGCGTGATACCCTGGCAAGGGAAAAAGGCCGATGTGAGTCAAGCGGCTTCTCTCATCACAGGCGTAGTTTGAGCTCGCTTTTGAGGGTAATAATATATATTTTTTTGCAGTCTCAAGGGTAAGGGTATTAGTGTAGGGACAAATCAGCACCCTTAAGGGTTCACAAATATCGACTACGTCTACTGGTGCCTGAGCAGTTCTCACAGACGATACTGCAACCACTGCAATAAATATAACGTACCTGAAATGGCCGCGGCGCACTGGCTGGAAGAGCAGGCTCGCAACCGAAAGCCATGAGTCAGCACCCCGGCCGGATGCAAGCACTCTCTCTCGGCCAAAAGGCATTTTGTTACATACCTATGGTACTAGGCGAAGGCCCGTTTGTGATTCGCACAATGAATGTCGCCATTAAAGGTGACTGCTGTAGTGGAAAGCAAGGGTGGCGCTGCGTTTCACTGTTGAAGTAAAAATCCGAGGACACCTAAGCGCTTATTATTGAGTTGTGAATGCGAAAGCATCAATGTCCAATTGAACGCCGCTGAGTGGTCCTTCGAGTTATGACTTCCTCGCGGGCAAGCGAGCGCATTGACGGGCTGGGAGCATTTTTGAGTTGGTCTTACCGAGGCGCACTTAGACCGCAGGCGAGAGCTTGTGCGGACAAGGAACGCACGGATAACACAAGCAGCCACAAGGCAGCGTCTGCACGCGGCCTCGCGACGCCGTGTCTGCTCAAGTAGAGGCGCGCTGATGACGTGGCGTCGCGGCGTTGCCCTCGCCCCTTACGCAACACCTGGCGCTCTATCGCGCCAGCAGGTGTTCCGATTTGCCCCCTCTGCTCCGTCGAGGCGCGCTCATGACGTGGCGTCGCAGCCAACGGAAATCTAGGTGCCGTTTCGCTGCTACAGACAACGCCGGTTTTTTCGCTCAGTGGGCCATTTGATGCTTTCGCATCAAAATGTGGCGTGCTGCGTGTTTCGCCGTGAGAGTATAGGTGCCCCCGCTGCGTTGCTGAGAAACTACTCTTATGTCGGCATCGACGCCGATGACGCGTGCTTTGAGTCATACTGGACGAGCCAGGCAAGTAGTACAACCAAATGAGAGAGAGAGAGAGAGAGAGAGAGAGAGAGAGAGAGAGAGAGAGAGAGAGAGAGAGAGAGAGAGAGAGAGAGAGAGAGAGAGAGAAAAAAAGAAAGGCAGGGATATTAGCCAGACAAGAGTCCGGTTGGCTATCCTGCGCTGGGGAAGGGAGAAGGAGAATAGAAACCAGGGAAAGAAAGTTCAACCAAATATATTAAACGTAAATAATGCACTGCAAAATTCCAACTGTACGCAATATTTGAGCGCGAACGAGCGAGAGGTTTAGTGAAAAGTGCCATGAATATATAGCGTAATTCCTTACTTGCGCAATTTTCGGTATCGTGGAAGGGAGTGATGGATGTGATGTTGAAAAAAAAAGTTAATAAAATTGTGAAGGAGTGGCGGGCAGGCCTTCCATCATCGTCATATCGACACGTATACGGTAGGCCGTATATAGTTACACAGTGATACATTGCATAGATGGAGGCCAGAGGTTATGGAGTGGGGGCGGCTTTGGTGTGAATAGGTGACGGGGAAAAATGATTATAGAAAGGTCACGATGCTTTCTTTTTCATTTCTTTAGTGTGCAACAGAAGCGCACGTAGGCTGTTCTTGGTATTTTCGAGAGGTTTCGGCCTCCCGAAGTGCAGAGGACGTAGATTACTGCTTGTTCTTCGTGCACTTTTTCGGCATTTATGTAGCGCACGGCTTTATTTTGCTATGCTCTTGCCTGTCAGGGCAGAAAACTTCGAAGCCGCCGTCACTGGATGGATGAATTGACTTACACCGCGAAGGAGTGTGCAAGCACGTAACGCTTTTACGTTCGCAAGGCTAGAAATATATGATGGAGTACGGGCGACAATAAGTGCAACGCTGAGCGATAACGTTGGCGGCGACTGAGGCAGAAGCTCGCACATATTACGTGCTTTAAGGAGGTTTTCGAAGCTACGTTGCCCTGTTAGTTAAGAGGGAGCTATGGCTGTCCCTCTTGTTGAAGGACACAACAAGAGCTTGAATCGTCTTTTGTATGAAGGATGACGCGTGCGTTCCTGATAAGGTACAGTTGGCAAAAAGTTAAATCTGAACGCCAGCTGTCAAACAATGGGAGAAAAAGGTGGGAGGCGCGCGCATCACTTTGCCCATTTTCGTCACGTGACCTGGTCACCCATTCCTGCCCCCTCGTGGGTGCCTTTAAGATAAGTCGGAAGCAGCCTGTGTACACCAGTAAAGCATACAAGCTGCACGGGGGCATGCATTGTATGCTTCCGTTGTGTTTGCTCAGTACGTTTTGGACCAGCATCGTTTTCTGTTATCACGCCAGTTCCCCCCAAAATAAAAAAAAATGCTTCATTTAAACTTTCAAAGGCTACGCTATATGATGTGTATACCCGCCGTGGCGGCTTAGCGGTTTCGACATTGCGCTTCTAAGCGCGAGGTCACGGGTGCGAATCCGGGCACACGGTGGCCGCATTTTGACTAGGGCGAAATGCAGAAACGCCCGTGTACCATGCATTGGGTGCACGTTAAAGAATTGCCCAGGTTGTTCGAATCCATCCGGAGTCCTTCACTGCGGCGTGCTTCATAATCAGTGGTTTTGGCATGCGGCATCCCATAATTTGATTACTTTGTATTTTGATGTACGCGTTAGGCTAAAAAAATGTGGCTGTGGGTATGGCAAATTTAGACCCCTCATACCTCGCCGAAATTGTTAAAGCACACGGCAGTCATGTAAAGACGCCTTCGAGTATTTTCAGTGAACAAATATAGCGGGAAACTTCCTCGGCTAATTCCTGCGTCCTTATTCTAGTGCAACGAAAACATATAGTTTAAAAGAGTCTCCAGCATTGGGCTGGCGTGACGACGAAAGAAATAACGAAACACAGAACAAAAAGAAAAGAAGTAAATAATCGCTCTAATAACGATTATCTAACAGTGATTCCTTAACGGAGACCTCTAATAGCGGTTCCTTCTTTGTTTATTTATCTATGTGAGTAGTACCTATCTAAAATTCTCACTGTACTGCGATTCAATAACCAGCAAACGGCGACAACTCCTCTGTTTATTTTCATCTCAAGAAGAAAAAAAAATAAGACGGAAAAATACGCTTTGAGCAGGCTGTGCTCGCGTCGTTAGACGTAGATAATGTCATTTAATGAGCACCCATTCATTTTTTTTCTGTAGATTAATGGTCAAAATTGATGGACGGCCGGTCGCTCCCGTACTTCGTGCCGCGGTCGCCCGATTATTGACGCCGCCAGGAACACCTTCGTCCTTCCTCAACAGACGCCCGCCCAGCGAACCACCCGATATCGAGTCAAGGCGTGAACAGAGCCGGCGGGACGAAAGAAGCTATGACGGGAGGTTCGTCGAACGATGCCCGTCACGCTTCATTTGTCACGCTCGAGAGGGCCCTTGCTATAGTTGTATATAGATTAGTTCCCACGTGCGTTGTCGCACCCGCGGTATATTACGCAGGTTAGGTGGCGCTCGAGTATCCTTGCGTATCAGTGAGGGATGGCTTCCCTGGTCTCTCAATGACAGGGAGATACATTGTTTTACGAATCCTTTATATATTTGCCGGGACAGGCACCTAAAATAAGCCGCTTTAGATGGTGAGGCTGCATACCAAATAACGCATTCATGCATAGCGTGTGCATAGCGTTGTGCGTGTGTATACACGCACAACATACACAAGCGCGCACATCTACAAGTAACTACGGAGTGTTTAATTTAACTAGCGTGCTATTCCTACGTGTCTCCAAGGGCGCCTTCGTCGCACGCAAGGCACGTGATACAAGTGTGCAATCGCCTTACATGTTAATTCAAATTACGCAAGCCAGAAAGTGATGCAGCCACGTCTGACCAATCGCTAGTCTACTCGTTTTAGCCCCAATCAGCCGTGGTGGCTCAGTGGCTGTCGTGTTCCGCTGCTTCACACGAAGTTGCATGTTCGATCCCTGGTCGCGGCAGCCGCATTTAGACAGGAATGGAATGCGAAACTGCCCGTGAACGAAGCTTTAGGGGCACGTTAAGTAACCCAGGTGATTGGAACGAATTCCGAGCTCTCCGCTACGGCGTCTCGGATATCTGTATCTTGCTTTGTACTTCCTTCTTTATTTTCTTCGACACCTGGCAAAGCCCATAGCTGTGCTAACCTCTGCATTCCACTATAATTGTTTTTTTTCTCTTTGCCACCGAAACAGCTGATAAGCATCGTGAGACAACGGAAGGTGCGACCCAGCATCAAATCGCCTCGGGAGGCGCACGCATCCAGTCGGAAAGATAGTTTCACCCTCTCACACGTACAAACAAAGATCATAAAGGAGAGAAGAAGAAGAGAAAGAGAGAGAGAGAAAGAAAGAAAAGAAAACGGAAACAGAACAACGCTGGCGTGCCTTATGCTCCGCTGCCGGGTGCAGTTAGACGGTTGCTCCCCGGAGTTCCACTTACCACCTCCATTTTCACTTTTGAGAGCAACCTATTTTAGGACCGGGCTTCGCTTATTTGCAGTAAAGATTGCCTCGTTGCGAGCCCGGGAAGTCAGCCATGTAACGCGATTTTAAATTGCTCGCGAGGGGTAAGCGTGCTGCCGTGCCATAAGGCGAGGACACGCTAGCGTAGGCGGTATATGACGACTACGAGATCGGCGAAGTGTTTGCGTTGTCGCACTGCTTTGAAGTTTGTTTCGTTCGCTGACAGCAATCTGTAAAGAAAAAAAAAAGAACTGAGAGATTACTTTTCTTTTTCGTCGATCACGGTTAAACTACAGTTGCCGTCATTACAGTGCTGCTCCGTATGGTCACTAGCGTCAACTCGAGCCTCGGTTTTATTTAATTAAACAGTCTCGTCAATGGCGCACTGAAACGCGAGCCACTATTTTGAGGACTGCAGTACCTAACCGGGCTTGTCTGCGTTTTTTTTTTTACCTGTCACAGGGCTTTCATATTTAATTTTATTAGTTCGTAAGCACCTAACATGGTGAGAAGCCAAACTAGCCGTCATTGCTTGCAAATTTAAGCCAAATAACAAGTTCTTCACGGCGGGCGGAACGTCGCCGTAGAAACAAAATTTCGGACATCTGCATTCCGTTATCTGCTTGTAATTATGCGACGCGAGCCAGTCATGCAGTTGGAAACAGTGCTTCAGTGGAAGACGTTATGTCATCCGTCCTTTCGTACCGTCTCGCCGTTCGAGGAAGTGGAACCGTGGCCACGGTGCAAGGCGAACTACAACGGGAGAAAAAAAAGAGAAAAAGACGAAGCACGCGGGATACCGGCCATAGCTCTCAATCTGGCCGGCCTTAGCCGGCGACAGCGCGAACGGCGGCGGGAAATCGCCGCTTGCCTGGCAGGGGGTAAAAGACGCTATCGCCCGCGACTGTCGCGCGACGCTGCCCAAGTCCGCGGCTGAGTGCTCGAGGCTTCGGCCGTCCGTCTCTGCTCTAACCACAGGTCGCGGTCCCCTAATCCCACTTCGGCCACCGGACCGCCCGGCCTGGCCATTTCGGATGACCGGGAGCGTTCCAACCTAACCCGCCGGCAAGCAGCACGAAAGGATAGCGCGAAAAGCGACTCCCCGAGGAAAAGGCAGCAGTACGTGGCGTCGGCTTCCGTCGCTGCCGGAGCAGATGCGGTTTTGGAAAGATCGGCCAGGTTGCGCGAGAACTCAGTCGCCTGTCAAATTGAATGATGCAACGAGATGTCTTTTTTTTTATTACGCAACGAAAAAAAGAAAACGGAAGGAAGAGAAAGAAAGAATAGATTGCTGTTGGAAAAAAAATTATTGAATAAAAAATTTCCTTCTAAGTTGTCGGCCCGTGTCGTTAATCATGGGACACGTCGGCTTTTGTCTGTTCAGCGGGACTTCTCGATATAAATGACCTTTTTCTCACTCGTCTCAGCACGGGGACTGTGAAAGAGTTATTTGCGAAAGGCAAGGTGTCGTGTTCTTCCACAGCTCGCATGCTTACATTGATGCTAATCTACATATTTACGCTATTGTTAGGTTATTTACGCTACTTGTAAAAGTGTCGCGCGACTAGTCGCGCATCACTTTTTTTGTGTGTGTCTCCTTTCTTTCCGTTTTTGAAATAGTTTTTAGGTAACACGCACTGAGCAACAAAAAGCTGGATCGATAATTTTTTCGGATGATCTACAATTTTCTCATTGACAGTATCGCTGTTCATATAATAATTGACGTTGAATAATGAATACTAACCAATTATCTAATTAGGCGAATTAAAACAACAAATGTCTGACTTGCACGTAAGTATGTGAAGAAATTTCAAATATCACGAGAAGGATAGTATCAATTTCATGTCATCGCACTGAAACGGCCAACCTTCGTCTGTCGTCCCTCACTGATGATGAGACTTAACAAATGCGTGCAACTGCGAATAAGTGAGCGAGAAATTCCAATGAAGAGCAGCAGCAGGCGGATTTTCTTTCCCTGACACTCCTTACTTTCAATTTTCCTTTGCTGTCCCTCTTATTGTTCGCCAAGCCCAACGCGGAGACCGTTGGGGCGGACTTCACCGAGGAAACCGCCAAGCAAAACAGGAGCAATTAATTCCTTAGTTCTTGCTGTCGTTCTGTCACAGGCGCGGAGACCTTGCTGCCAGCAGTCGCGTCGAACTAAACTTTCCGAGCAGTATGTTGCTTGGTTTTCCCGGAAATGTTCCACTCGGTTGTCGAGGTTCGCGGTGCTTAGCAGAGCGTAGTAAAAATTTTTGCTGTTGTCGATGCAATCTGCTTTTTCTTTCTGTTCCCGTCCCGCGCTCTTGCCCCATATCAGCCTTCGAAAGTTTTTTGCATCGCATTCCCACGAGCAGCAGCTGCTGCCGCATAATTAGCGTGCACAGGGTATTACACCACTGGGCTCCCCGGCACAACATGAGCGGCGGATTAAACAAAGTTTCGACTCAAGTGCAGTGAGATCTGACGAAATAGCACGGTTAAGAAATAAAAAAAAAACAAGAAGAGAAAGCTTTACTGCGAAAAGGCACGAACGACACGAACATGCACGACTAGCACAAATGACAAGGCTCGCTGCGGCTGTGATTTGTGTTGGAGGTAAGTGTCGTGAGCACTTGCAAATCATAATAGAGAATAGAATATGCAAAAAAAAATGAGGACAGAATGAGACAGGGCCTTGTGGAGAACTGTTAATATCAGGTAGCAAAAAAAAAAAAGGACACGTAGAGGTGAAATGAACAAGAAGCATAAGACTGAAGCTTTGAGTAGAAATTTCATTTTCGCTCTCGGCGTGGGTGAAACAGCGGTCAGCGCGTACTCCAGCGTGGCGGTGTAATACGGGACTTAACGCGCCATCGTCGTGTGCGTGTGTTGTGAAGCTCTTGGTGACATTGATCATTATTTGTTAGAGTGATGCGAACTTGAATCACAACTAAAAATAATCGCAGGTGGACCGACGCGTGGAAGGCCGTCACAGAAAAGCGCAAGTGGCAGTGTTCCCACGAGGAAACTGGATGTTCAGGAGGCAGGTGTTTCGACTCCATCTCAAGTTTCTCCGAGATGCTGAGCAGGAGTGTAGACGGTGAGCCGTGCGGCCGGGCACAGCTGCGGTATCCGAAGCCTAGCGCACTGAGAGCCTCGGTGTGAGGCAGTGTGGGCGTTCCAGTTCGTATGCGTCACCGGCGCACGGGAATGCTGAGCTCCCTACTCTTCTTTATCCATTTTCTCCTCTTTTCCCACCCTCAGCTTAGGGTAGCCAACCGGGCTCTGTCCTGGTTGATCTCCCTGAGTTTTTGTACTCTCTCTCTCTCTCAACACACACACACACACACACACACACACACACACACACACACACACACACACACACACACACACACACACACACACACACACACACACACACACACACACACACACACACACACACACACACACACACACACACACACACACACACACACACACACACACACACACACACACACACACACACACACACACACACACACACACACACACACACACACACACACACACACGTAAACGTAGCGTGTGTGGAACCTCATTTCATTTTGAGAACGAGTTGCTGCAAAATGATTTAAAAAAATGCAGATAGGAAAAAAAGTTAATGTATGGGAAGTTTAACGAGAGAGCTAGTCTTGTTCTCTTTCTTCGGCGGTTCTTGCTACGAATCGCCGAGAAAAGGCTCACAGTGGGCAGCAGCAGCCTCTTTCGCGGGCACGGTACACCGGGCAAAATCGCTGCTCCTATAGTTCTTGCCCGCATCTATATAGGCCACACACAAGAGAGCAGAGGAATTGCGACACCACCTCGAGTCATTGCCGTTCAACGCTGAGATGGGAAATTGAGACCCTCCCTTACTATCGGCGTCGTGACGTGCTCTCCGAGATTTCCGCTGTCGCCGTCCAGAATGACAACACTCCGAGGCAAGCGTTGGAGCGTGTAATCAAAACAAACGCTCTGGCCGTAACATATAGCCGATAGCGCAGGAACTCTTCCAAGCATCCGGAAGCGAAAGAACTATCTTTTCTCTCTCGTCCCAGAATGAGCGTGTGTGTTGCAAACCTGTTTGTTATTGTCCGTTCGTGCCTGTGTGCGCGCTTTTGTCTGTTTTGTACAGCTTCTGCAGGCTGCCGAGTCAATCGGAACGCCTCTCTTGCTGTTTAGCGGCTGTGCGTTGGTGAACGGAACGGAACAGCAGCGTTGTGGTAGCCGAGGCAGACGTCGATTTCCAACAAAGTGGGTGTCTGCTTCCAGCTGACCAATTGTGTGGCTGTCGTTAGCTTTTGTTACGGAACCTCTCAATGAGTCGCTAGTTTGGCTGTGCTGCTGGCTAGGCGTTATTGCGACATAGGGCTACAGCGTCGCGACTGCGCAATATTTTACTATCATTGAAGCAATAGGAATTACCGGGGTGCATACGTTCTTCTGGCCCCCCGAGAGATTAGGTGCAGAACAGTGCTTGCGACCTTGTGGCTTCCTCCTATAACTCGTAGAAGCAGAGAGACGGGTCGCAATGAAAACGACATTTTTGAATTCAAAATGCTTATTTGTTCCCTGAAAGAGATCATAAGTACGGAGGAAGAAGTATAGACGGTGCAAATGGTCTCGCGGGTTTGTTCCAAAGCAATCATAGGAATTGGTAGCTTTGCCTTTTGCAAGCTCCAATAAAATGGTCGCACTTACTTTACTTGCTGGTGAGCATACCACGGCCTTTCACTGCCAGATCGGGTTGTTCTAAACGGGTGGTGGGTGGGTGGACGTTTTAATTTACTGCCTCCGACACCGTGCTTCTTCGAGGTAAGTCACTTGAACAAATTTAGGAGGCCTGTAGGTACTGAAATGTTCGTGAGAAGTCCTCTGACTCGGGAGTGTGCGCGTGTGAAAAAGTGATGAAGGGTAGAGAGGTAAGAAAAAAAATACAAAGCTGTGAAAGAACTTCGTTATAGACAAAAGTGTGCAGTAAAAGTCGTCAAGATGCCTCATTACTTATAGGTGATTACCGATTATAGGTGACGGCGATTGTTATAGGTTCCGGGGAAAAACGGCAGAGAGAAGCCGCAATAACAGTCGATTTAATCAAAGATGGAGGAAATATTATGCTTGAAAAGCTTGCGATCCTTTATACGCAACGCCTGGCGACTTCATGAGTGTGCCAGAGGGCACGAAGAATGCCATCATTATACTAATCCATAAGAAGGGAGACGTTAAAGAATTGAGGAATTATAGGCCCGTTAGCTGGCTTTCGGTGTTGTATAAAATGTTCTCCTAGGTATTTTCCAGTAGAATCAGGGCTACATTTGACTTTAGTCAACCAAGAGAACAGGCTCGCTTCAGGAAAGGATACTCTACAATGGATCACGTCCATGTCATCAATCGGGTAATTGAGAAACCTGCGGAGTATAATCAACCTATATATGGCCTTCGTAGATAACTAAAAGGCCTTTGATTCAGTAGACATACCAGCAGCCATGGAGGCATTGTGTAATGCAGGAGTACAGCAGGCATATGTGAATATATCGAGAAATATCTACAAAGATTTCACAGCTACCACGCTTCGCCACAAGAAAAAGTGGAAAATTACCTATCAAGAAAGCAGTGAGAAAAGGAGACGCAATCTCTCCAATGCTATTCACTGCATGATTATGGTTCAAGATTAATATGCAGAAGGCAAAGGTTACGTTCAATAGCGTGGCAAGGGAACAAAAGATTCATGATTGGCAGTCAGCCTCTAGACTCTGTAAAGGAGCACTTTCACATAGCTTGATTACTCACAGAGTACCCTGATCATGAGCAGAAAATTTACAGAATAAAAATGGGTTGGAATGCATTCGGCAGGCATTACCAAATCCTGATTGGGAGCTTACGTACCTCTGTCATTGAGAAGAAAAGTGTACAATCATTGCATTCTACCGGTGCTAACATAAGGGGCAGGAGCTTGGAGGTTAAGAAAGAAGCTCGAGAACAAGTTAAGGACCGCGCAAAGAGCCATAGAACGAAAAATGATAAGCCTAACGTTAAGAGACAGGAAGAGAGCGGTGTGGATCAGAGAGCAAAGGAGGTATCCGATATTATAGTTGACATTAGGAGAAAGAAATGGAACTGGACAAGCTACGTAACGCGTAGGGTAGATAACCGGTGAACCGGAGTTACAGAATGGGTGCCAAGAAAAGGGCATCGCAGTCAAGGACGGCAGAAAATTAGGGAGGGGGATGAAATAAAAAAAAAAAAATGTGCAGGTGCAAGTTAGAATCAGCTAGCGAAAGACAGGGGTAACTGGAGATCGCTGGGAGAGGCCTTCGTCCTGGCAGTGGACATAAAGATTGACTGATGGTGATGATGATGATATGTGTGAAGCGGAGCGGGCGTTGAAATGTCTACTAGAACTTGTTTATGAGCGTATACGGACTACTGTGCGAAGTCTTCCCATGTTATAGCACGGAGAGGCACGTGCTATGTGCATAAGTACCACGTTAGAAACGTTGGACAGCGGATCACTGTCAGAGCAAAAGATACCAGGGCAGCAATCACAACATACAGGCGCGCTGAATACGCGCTGTACAGTACCTCTCAGGCCAGAGGCCTGAGAGGTACGGTACTCGCCTGTTTCTTTACTTCCCTTTCTCGCTTTCCGACTGAACTATATCGCATTGCGACGACTCGGCGATATATAGGCCGTTGTCCGTGCAAGTGCTACTTCCCAATCCTCGTCGACCATCCGTCCCAATCGCTCGTCGGCGCATAAAGGTGTGAAGGCACTTTTGTATTTCTTGAGGGCCACTGGCCCATGTGAACGCCTTTGATTTGCTCAGGCCCTCCGCGTGCGTGCGCGAGCTCACCGCGTCTCTCGACCCCTCTCTCTATCTCATCTTTATATTCCCTGTTTCCCGTCCCCCAGAATAGGGTAGCCGACCGGATGCATTTCTGGTTACCACCCCTGCCTTCTCTCTCTCTTTATTTCGTCCTCCTCATCTTCTACTTTCTCTTTTCCCATCTCTTTAATTACCCTTTGCCGTTTCGTCCGTGATGCATGGTGGCAAACTGTACATTTTCTAGGTAAACTTCCCGCCTTTCTACGCGCGCGCGCGCGCG